>NC_135501.1:122504639-122845665 GCF_052857255.1 Amblyomma americanum | reverse complement strand
CTGGAGCCTATGGGAGGAGAAGCCAAGCTGTAACCAATAGGAGAAAGCTCGACAAAATTCTCAGGAGCGTCGCGCGAGGTGCAGCGAATAGGAGGCGAATAAGACGGCTGCCGCCAATGGGTGGAAGCCCAGAAAAGTTCGGCGGAGCGTCGCGCGGGCTAGAGTCCATGGGAGGACAAGGAAAAGAAGGCAAGCTGCAGCGAATGGGTGGAAACTGGGCAAAGTTCTGAGGTGAGTCGCTTGAGCTGGAGCCTATGGGAGGAGAAGCCAAGCTGTAACCAATAGAAGAAAGCTCGGGAAACTTCTCAGGAGCGTCGCGCGAGGTGCAGCCAATAGGAGGAGAATAAGACGGCTGAAGCCAATGGGTGGAAGCCCAGAAAAGTTCAGAGGAACGTCGCGCGGGCAAGAGTCCATGGGATGGCAAGGAAAAGAAGGCAAGCTGCAGCGAATGGGTGGAAACTGGGCAAAGTTCTGGGGAGAGTCGCTTGAGCTGGAGCCTTTGAGAGGAGAAGCCAAGCTGTCACCAATAGAAGAAAGCTCGACAAAATTCTCAGGAGTGTCGCGCGTGGTGCAGCCATTAGGAGGAGAATAAGACGGCTGCAGCCTATGGGTGGAAGCCCAGAAAAGGTCGGAGGAGCGTCGCGCGGGCTAGTTTCCATCGGAGGACAAGGAAAAGAAGGCAAGCTGCAGCGAATGGGTGGAAACTGGGCAAAGTTCTGAGAGTCGCTTGAGCTGGAGCTATGGGAGGAGAAGTCAAGTTGTAACCAATAGAAGAAAGCTCGGCAAAATTCTCAGGAGCGTCGCGCGAGGTGCAGCCAGTAGGAGGCGAATAAGACGGCTGCAGCCAATGAGTGGAAGCCCAGAAAAGTTCAGAGGAGCGTCGCGCGGGCTAGTGTCCATGGGAAGACAAGGAAAAGAAGGAAAGCTGCAGCGAATGGGTTGAAACTGGGCAAAGTTCTGAGAATCGTTTGAGCTCGAGCCTATGGGAGGAGAAGCCAAGCTGTAACCAATATGAGAAAGCTCGGCAAAATTCTCAGGAGCGTCGCGCGAGGTGCAGCCTATAGGAGGAGAATAAGACGGCTGCAGCCAATGGGTGGAAGCCCAGAAAAGTTCGGAGGAGCGTCGCGCGGGCTAGTGTCCATGAGAGGACAAGGAAAAGATGGCAAGCTGCAGCGAATGGGTGGAAACTGTGCAAAGTTCTGAGAGTCACTTGAGCTGGAGCCTATGGGAGGAGAAGCCAAGCTGTAAGCAAGAGAAGAAAGCTCGGCAAAATTCTCAGGAGCGTCGCGCGAGGTGCGGCCAATAGGAGGAGAATATGACGGCTGCCGCCAATGGGTGGAAGCCCAGAAAAGTTCGGAGGAGCGTCGCGCGGGATAGAGTCCATGGGAGGACAAGGGAAAGAAGGCAAGCTGCAGCGAACGGGTGGAAACTGGGCAAGGTTCTGAGGAGAGTCGCTTGAGCTGGAGCCTATGGGAGGAGAAGCCAAGCTGTAACCAATCGAGGAAAGCTCGGCAAAATTATCCGGAGCGTCGCGCGAGGTGCAGCCAATAGGAGGAGAATAAGACGGCTGCCGCCAATAGGTGGAAGCCCAGAAAAGTTTGGAGGAGCGTCGCGCGGGCTAGAGTCCATGGGAGGACAAGGAAGAGAAGGCAAGCTGCAGCGAATGGGTGGAAACTGGGCAAAGTTCTGGGGAGAGCCGCTTGAACTGGAGCCTATGGGAGGAGAAGCCAAGCTGTAACCAAGAGAAGAAAGCTCGGCAAAATTCTCAGGAGCGTCGCGCGAGGTGCAGCCAATAGGAGGAGAATAAGACGGCTGCAGCCAATGGGTGGAAGCCCAGAAAAGTTCGGAGGAGCGTCGCGCGGGCTAGTGTCCACGGGAGGACAAGGAAAAGAAGGCAAGCTTCAGCGAATGGGTGGAAACTGGGTAAAGTTCTGAGAGTCGCTTGAGCTGGAGCCTATAGGAGGAGAAGCCAAGCTGTAACCAATCGAGGAAAGCTCGGCAAAATTATCCGGAGCGTCGCGCGAGGTGCAGCCAATAGGAGGAGAATAAGACGGCGGCCGCCAATAGGTGGAAGCCCAGAAAAGTTTGGAGGAGCGTCGCGCGGGCTAGAGTCCATGGGAGGACAAGGAAAAGAAGGCAAGCTGCAGCGAATGGGTGGAAACTGGGCAAGGTTCTGAGGAGAGTCGCTTGAGCTGGAGCCTATGGGAGGAGAAGCCAAGCTGTAACCAATAGGAGAAAGCTCGACAAAATTCTCAGGAGCGTCGCGCGAGGTGCAGCGAATAGGAGGAGAATAAGACGGCTGCCGCCAATGGGTGGAAGCCCAGAAAAGTTCGGCAGAGCGTCGCGCGGGCTAGAGTCCATGGGAGGACAAGGAAAAGAAGGCAAGCTGCAGCGACTGGGTGGAAACTGGGCAAAGTTCTGAGGAGAGTCGCTTGAGCTGGAGCCTATGGGAGGAGAAGCCAAGCTGTAACCAATAGAAGAAAGGTCGGCAAAATTATCAGGAGCGTCAAACGAGGTGCAGCCAATAGGAGGAGAATAAGGCGGCTGCAGCCAATGGTTGGAAGCCAAGAAAAGTTCGGAGGAGCGTCGCGCGGGCTAGTGTCCATGGGAGGACAAGGAAAAGAAGGCAAGCTGCAGCGAATGGGTGGAAACTGGGCAAAGTTCTGAGAGTCGCTTGAGCTGCAGCCTATGGGAGGAGAAGCCAAGCTGTAACCAATAGGAGAAAGCTCGGCAAAATTCTCAGGAGAGTCGCGCGAGGTGCAGCCAATAGGAAGAGAATAAGACGGCTGCCGCCAATGGGTGGAAGCCCAGAAAAGTTCGGAGGAGCGTCGCGCGGGCTAGAGTCCATGGGAGGACAAGGAAGAGAAGGCAAGCTGCAGCGAATGGGTGGAAACTGGGCAAAGTTCTGGGGAGAGCCGCTTGAGCTGGAGCCTATGGGAGAAGCCAAGCTGTAACCAAGAGAAGAAAGCTCGGCAAAATTCTCAGGAGCGTCGCGCGAGGTGCAGCCAATAGGAGGAGAATAAGACGGCTGCAGCCAATGGGTGGAAGCCCAGAAAAGTTCGGAGGAGCGTCGCGCGGGCTAGTGTCCACGGGAGGACAAGGAAAAGAAGGCAAGCTTCAGCGAATGGGTGGAAACTGGGTAAAGTTCTGAGAGTCGCTTGAGCTGGAGCCTATAGGAGGAGAAGCCAAGCTGTAACCAATTGAGGAAAGCTCGGCAAAATTATCCGGAGCGTCGCGCGAGGTGCAGCCAATAGGAGGAGAATAAGACGGCTGCCGCCAATAGGTGGAAGCCCAGAAAAGTTTGGAGGAGCGTCGCGCGGGCTAGAGTCCATGGGAGGACAAGGAAAAGAAGGCAAGCTGCAGCGAATGGGTGGAAACTGGGCAAGGTTCTGAGGAGAGTCGCTTGAGCTGGAGCCTATGGGAGGAGAAGCCAAGCTGTAACCAAAAGGAGAAAGCTCGACAAAATTCTCAGGAGCGTCGCGCGAGGTGCAGCGAATAGGAGGAGAATAAGACGGCTGCCGCCAATGGGTGGAAGCCCAGAAAAGTTCGGCGGAGCGTCGCGCGGGCTAGAGTCCATGGTAGGACAAGGAAAAGAAGGCAAGCTGCAGCGAATGGGTGGAAACTGGGCAAAGTTCTGAGGTGAGTCGCTTGAGCTGGAGCCTATGGGAGGAGAAGCCAAGCTGTCCACAATAGAAGAAAGCTCGGGAAACTTCTCAGGAGCGTCGCGCGAGGTGCAGCCAATAGGAGGAGAATAAGACGGCTGAAGCCAATGGGTGGAAGCCCAGAAAAGTTCAGAGGAACGTCGCGCGGGCAAGAGTCCATGGGATGGCAAGGAAAAGAAGGCAAGCTGCAGCGAATGGGTGGAAACTGGGCAAAGTTCTGGGGAGAGTCGCTTGAGCTGGAGCCTTTGAGAGGAGAAGCCAAGCTGTAACCAATAGAAGAAAGCTCGACAAAATTCTCAGGAGTGTCGCGCGTGGTGCAGCCATTAGGAGGAGAATAAGACGGCTGCAGCCAATGGGTGGAAGCCCAGAAAAGGTCGGAGGAGCGTCGCGCGGGCTAGTTTCCATGGGAGGACAAGGAAAAGAAGGCAAGCTGCAGCGAATGGGTGGAAACTGGGCAAAGTTCTGAGAGTCGCTTGAGCTGGAGCTATGGGAGGAGAAGTCAAGTTGTAACCAATAGAAGAAAGCTCGGCAAAATTCTCAGGAGCGTCGCGCGAGGTGCAGCCAGTAGGAGGCGAATAAGACGGCTGCAGCCAATGAGTGGAAGCCCAGAAAAGTTCAGAGGAGCGTCGCGCGGGCTAGTGTCCATGGGAAGACAAGGAAAAGAAGGAAAGCTGCAGCGAATGGGTTGAAACTGGGCAAAGTTCTGAGAATCGTTTGAGCTCGAGCCTATGGGAGGAGAAGCCAAGCTGTAACCAATATGAGAAAGCTCGGCAAAATTCTCAGGAGCGTCGCGCGAGGTGCAGCCTATAGGAGGAGAATAAGACGGCTGCAGCCAATGGGTGGAAGCCCAGAAAAGTTCGGAGGAGCGTCGCGCGGGCTAGTGTCCATGAGAGGACAAGGAAAAGAAGGCAAGCTGCAGCGAATGGGTGGAAACTGTGCAAAGTTCTGAGAGTCACTTGAGCTGGAGCCTATGGGAGGAGAAGCCAAGCTGTAAGCAAGAGAAGAAAGCTCGGCAAAATTCTCAGGAGCGTCGCGCGAGGTGCGGCCAATAGGAGGAGAATATGACGGCTGCCGCCAATGGGTGGAAGCCCAGAAAAGTTCGGAGGAGCGTCGCGCGGGATAGAGTCCATGGGAGGACAAGGGAAAGAAGGCAAGCTGCAGCGAACGGGTGGAAACTGGGCAAGGTTCTGAGGAGAGTCGCTTGAGCTGGAGCCTATGGGAGGAGAAGCCAAGCTGTAACCAATAGGAGAAAGCTCGGCAAAATTCTCAGGAGAGTCGCGCGAGGTGCAGCATATAGGAGGAGAATAAGACGGCTGCCGCCAATGGGTGGAAACCCAGAAAAGTTCGGAGGAGCGTCGCGCGGGCTAGAGTCCATGGGAGGACAAGGAAGAGAAGGCAAGCTGCAGCGAATGGGTGGAAACTGGGCAAAGTTCTCGGGAGAGCCGCTTGAGCTGGAGCCTATGGGAGGAGAAGCCAAGCTGTAACCAAGAGAAGAAAGCTCGGCAAAATTCTCAGGAGCGTCGCGCGAGGTGCAGCCAATAGGAGGAGAATAAGACGGCTGCAGCCAATGGGTGGAAGCCCAGAAAAGTTCGGAGGAGCGTCGCGCGGGCTAGTGTCCACGGGAGGACAAGGAAAAGAAGGCAAGCTTCAGTGAATGGGTGGAAACTGGGTAAAGTTCTGAGAGTCGCTTGAGCTGGAGCCTATAGGAGGAGAAGCCAAGCTGTAACCAATCGAGGAAAGCTCGGCAAATTATCCGGAGCGTCGCGCGAGGTGCAGCCAATAGGAGGAGAATAAGACGGCTGCCGCCAATAGGTGGAAGCCCAGAAAAGTTTGGAGGAGCGTCGCGCGGGCTAGAGTCCATGGGAGGACAAGGAAAAGAAGGCAAGCTGCAGCGAATGGGTGGAAACTGGGCAAGGTTCTGAGGAGAGTCGCTTGAGCTGGAGCCTATGGGAGGAGAAGCCAAGCTGTAACCAATAGGAGAAAGCTCGACAAAATTCTCAGGAGCGTCGCGCGAGGTGCAGCGAATAGGAGGAGAATAAGACGGCTGCCGCCAATGGGTGGAAGCCCAGAAAAGTTCGGCGGAGCGTCGCGCGGGCTAGAGTCCATGGGAGGACAAGGAAAAGAAGGCAAGCTGCAGCGAATGGGTGGAAACTGGGCAAAGTTCTGAGGTGAGTCGCTTGAGCTGGAGCCTATGGGAGGAGAAGCCAAGCTGTCCACAATAGAAGAAAGCTCGGGAAACTTCTCAGGAGCGTCGCGCGAGGTGCAGCCAATAGGAGGAGAATAAGACGGCTGAAGCCAATGGGTGGAAGCCCAGAAAAGTTCAGAGGAACGTCGCGCGGGCAAGAGTCCATGGGATGGCAAGGAAAAGAAGGCAAGCTGCAGCGAATGGGTGGAAACTGGGCAAAGTTCTGGGGAGAGTCGCTTGAGCTGGAGCCTTTGAGAGGAGAAGCCAAGCTGTAACCAATAGAAGAAAGCTCGACAAAATTCTCAGGAGTGTCGCGCGTGGTGCAGCCATTAGGAGGAGAATAAGACGGCTGCAGCCAATGGGTGGAAGCCCAGAAAAGGTCGGAGGAGCGTCGCGCGGGCTAGTTTCCATGGGAGGACAAGGAAAAGAAGGCAAGCTGCAGCGAATGGGTGGAAACTGGGCAAAGTTCTGAGAGTCGCTTGAGCTGGAGCTATGGGAGGAGAAGTCAAGTTGTAACCAATAGAAGAAAGCTCGGCAAAATTCTCAGGAGCGTCGCGCGAGGTGCAGCCAGTAGGAGGCGAATAAGACGGCTGCAGCCAATGAGTGGAAGCCCAGAAAAGTTCAGAGGAGCGTCGCGCGGGCTAGTGTCCATGGGAAGACAAGGAAAAGAAGGAAAGCTGCAGCGAATGGGTTGAAACTGGGCAAAGTTCTGAGAATCGTTTGAGCTCGAGCCTATGGGAGGAGAAGCCAAGCTGTAACCAATATGAGAAAGCTCGGCAAAATTCTCAGGAGCGTCGCGCGAGGTGCAGCCTATAGGAGGAGAATAAGACGGCTGCAGCCAATGGGTGGAAGCCCAGAAAAGTTCGGAGGAGCGTCGCGCGGGCTAGTGTCCATGAGAGGACAAGGAAAAGAAGGCAAGCTGCAGCGAATGGGTGGAAACTGTGCAAAGTTCTGAGAGTCACTTGAGCTGGAGCCTATGGGAGGAGAAGCCAAGCTGTAAGCAAGAGAAGAAAGCTCGGCAAAATTCTCAGGAGCGTCGCGCGAGGTGCGGCCAATAGGAGGAGAATATGACGGCTGCCGCCAATGGGTGGAAGCCCAGAAAAGTTCGGAGGAGCGTCGCGCGGGATAGAGTCCATTGGAGGACAAGGGAAAGAAGGCAAGCTGCAGCGAACGGGTGGAAACTGGGCAAGGTTCTGAGGAGAGTCGCTTGAGCTGGAGCCTATGGGAGGAGAAGCCAAGCTGTAACCAATAGGAGAAAGCTCGGTAAAATTCTCAGGAGAGTCGCGCGAGGTGCAGCATATAGGAGGAGAATAAGACGGCTGCCGCCAATGGGTGGAAACCCAGAAAAGTTCGGAGGAGCGTCGCGCGCGCTAGAGTCCATGGGAGGACAAGGAAGAGAAGGCAAGCTGCAGCGAATGGGTGGAAACTGGGCAAAGTTCTGGGGAAAGCCGCTTGAGCTGGAGCCTATGGGAGGAGAAGCCAAGCTGTAACCAAGAGAAGAAAGCTCGGCAAAATTCTCAGGAGCGTCGCGCGAGGTGCAGCCAATAGGAGGAGAATAAGACGGCTGCAGCCAATGGGTGGAAGCCCAGAAAAGTTCGGAGGAGCGTCGCGCGGGCTAGTGTCCACGGGAGGACAAGGAAAAGAAGGCAAGCTTCAGCGAATGGGTGGAAACTGGGTAAAGTTCTGAGAGTCGCTTGAGCTGGAGCCTATAGGAGGAGAAGCCAAGCTGTAACCAATCGAGGAAAGCTCGGCAAATTATCCGGAGCGTCGCGCGAGGTGCAGCCAATAGGAGGAGAATAAGACGGCTGCCGCCAATAGGTGGAAGCCCAGAAAAGTTTGGAGGAGCGTCGCGCGGGCTAGAGTCCATGGGAGGACAAGGAAAAGAAGGCAAGCTGCAGCGAATGGGTGGAAACTGGGCAAGGTTCTGAGGAGAGTCGCTTGAGCTGGAGCCTATGGGAGGAGAAGCCAAGCTGTAACCAATAGGAGAAAGCTCGACAAAATTCTCAGGAGCGTCGCGCGAGGTGCAGCGAATAGGAGGAGAATAAGACGGCTGCCGCCAATGGGTGGAAGCCCAGAAAAGTTCGGCGGAGCGTCGCGCGGGCTAGAGTCCATGGGAGGACAAGGAAAAGAAGGCAAGCTGCAGCGACTGGGTGGAAACTGGGCAAAGTTCTGAGGAGAGTCGCTTGAGCTTGAGCCTATGGGAGGAGAAGCCAAGCTGTAACCAATAGAAGAAAGCTCGGCAAAATTATCAGGAGCGTCAAACGAGGTGCAGCCAATAGGAGGAGAATAAGGCGGCTGCAGCCAATGGTTGGAAGCCAAGAAAAGTTCGGAGGAGCGTCGCGCGGGCTAGTGTCCATGGGAGGACAAGGAATAGAAGGCAAGCTGCAACGAATGGGTGGAAACTGGGCAAAGTTCTGAGAGTCGCTTGAGCTGGAGCCTATGGGAGGAGAAGCCAAGCTGAAACCAATAGGAGAAAGCTCGGCAAAATTCTCAGGAGAGTCGCGCGAGGTGCAGCATATAGGAGGAGAATAAGACGGCTGCCGCCAATGGGTGGAAACCCAGAAAAGTTCGGAGGAGCGTCGCGCGGGCTAGAGTCCATGGGAGGACAAGGAAGAGAAGGCAAGCTGCAGCGAATGGGTGGAAACTGGGCAAAGTTCTGGGGAGAGCCGCTTGAGCTGGAGCCTATGGGAGGAGAAGCCAAGCTGTAACCAAGAGAAGAAAGCTCGGCAAAATTCTCAGGAGCGTCGCGCGAGGTGCAGCCAATAGGAGGAGAATAAGACGGCTGCAGCCAATGGGTGGAAGCCCAGAAAAGTTCGGAGGAGCGTCGCGCGGGCTAGTGTCCACGGGAGGACAAGGAAAAGAAGGCAAGCTTCAGCGAATGGGTGGAAACTGGGTAAAGTTCTGAGAGTCGCTTGAGCTGTAGCCTATAGGAGGAGAAGCCAAGCTGTAACCAATCGAGGAAAGCTCGGCAAAATTATCCGGAGCGTAGCGCGAGGTGCAGCCAATAGGAGGAGAATAAGACGGCTGCCGCCAATAGGTGGAAGCCCAGAAAAGTTTGGAGGAGCGTCGCGCGGGCTAGAGTCCATGGGAGGACAAGGAAAAGAAGGCAAGCTGCAGCGAATGGGTGGAAACTGGGCAAGGTTCTGAGGAGAGTCGCTTGAGCTGGAGCCTATGGGAGGAGAAGCCAAGCTGTAACCAATAGGAGAAAGCTCGACAAAATTCTCAGGAGCGTCGCGCGAGGTGCAGCGAATAGGAGGAGAATAAGACGGCTGCCGCCAATGGGTGGAAGCCCAGAAAAGTTCGGCGGAGCGTCGCGCGGGCTAGAGTCCATGGGAGGACAAGGAAAAGAAGGCAAGCTGCAGCGAATGGGTGGAAACTGGGCAAAGTTCTGAGGTGAGTCGCTTGAGCTGGAGCCTATGGGAGGAGAAGCCAAGCTGTGACCAATAGAAGAAAGCTCGGGAAACTTCTCAGGAGCGTCGCGCGAGGTGCAGCCGATAGGAGGAGAATAAGACGGCTGAAGCCAATGGGAGGAAGCCCAGAAAAGTTCAGAGGAACGTCGCGCGGGCAAGAGTCCATGGGATGGCAAGGAAAAGAAGGCAAGCTGCAGCGAATGGGTGGAAACTGGGCAAAGTTCTGGGGAGAGTCGCTTGAGCTGGAGCCTTTGAGAGGAGAAGCCAAGCTGTAACCAATAGAAGAAAGCTCGACAAAATTCTCAGGAGTGTCGCCCGTGGTGCAGCCATTAGGAGGAGAATAAGACGGCTGCCGCCAATGGGTGGAAGCCCAGAAAAGTTCGGAGGAGCGTCGCGCGGGCTAGAGTCCATGGGAGGACAAGGAAAAGAAGGCAAGCTGCAGCGACTGGGTGGAAACTGGGCAAAGTTCTGAGGAGAGTCGCTTGAGCTGGAGCCTATGGGATGAGAAGCCAAGCTGTAACCAATAGAAGAAAGCTCGGCAAAATTATCAGGAGCGTCAAACGAGGTGCAGCCAATAGGAGGAGAATAAGGCGGCTGCAGCCAATGGTTGGAAGCCAAGAAAAGTTCGGAGCGTCGCGCGGGCTAGTGTCCATGGGAGGACAAGGAAAAGAAGGCAAGCTGCAGCGAATGGGTGGAAACTGGGCAAAGTTCTGAGAGTCGCTTGAGCTGGAGCCTATGGGAGGAGAAGCCAAGCTGAAACAAATAGGAGAAAGCTCGGCAAAATTCTCAGGAGAGTCGCGCGAGGTGCAGCATATAGGAGGAGAATAAGACGGCTGCCGCCAATGGGTGGAAACCCAGAAAAGTTCGGAGGAGCGTCGCGCGGGCTAGAGTCCATGGGAGGACAAGGAAGAGAAGGCAAGCTGCAGCGAATGGGTGGAAACTGGGCAAAGTTCTGGGGAGAGCCGCTTGAGCTGGAGCCTATGGGAGGAGAAGCCAAGCTGTAACCAAGAGAAGAAAGCTCGGCAAAATTCTCAGGAGCGTCGCGCGAGGTGCAGCCAATAGGAGGAGAATAAGACGGCTGCAGCCAATGGGTGGAAGCCCAGAAAAGTTCGGAGGAGCGTCGCGCGGGCTAGTGTCCACGGGAGGACAAGGAAAAGAAGGCAAGCTTCAGCGAATGGGTGGAAACTGGGTAAAGTTCTGAGAGTCGCTTGAGCTGGAGCCTATAGGAGGAGAAGCCAAGCTGTAACCAATCGAGGAAAGCTCGGCAAAATTATCCGGAGCGTCGCGCGAGGTGCAGCCAATAGGAGGAGAATAAGACGGCTGCCGCCAATAGGTGGAAGCCCAGAAAAGTTTGGAGGAGCGTCGCGCGGGCTAGAGTCCATGGGAGGACAAGGAAAAGAAGGCAAGCTGCAGCGAATGGGTGGAAACTGGGCAAGGTTCTGAGGAGAGTCGCTTGAGCTGGAGCCTATGGGAGGAGAAGCCAAGCTGTAACCAATAGGAGAAAGCTCGACAAAATTCTCAGGAGCGTCGCGCGAGGTGCAGCGAATAGGAGGAGAATAAGACGGCTGCCGCCAATGGGTGGAAGCCCAGAAAAGTTCGGCGGAGCGTCGCGCGGGCTAGAGTCCATGGGAGGACAAGGAAAAGAAGGCAAGCTGCAGCGAATGGGTGGAAACTGGGCAAAGTTCTGAGGTGAGTCGCTTGAGCTGGAGCCTATGGGAGGAGAAGCCAAGCTGTAACCAATAGAAGAAAGCTCGAAAAACTTCTCAGGAGCGTCGCGCGAGGTGCAGCCAATAGGAGGAGAATAAGACGGCTGAAGCCAATGGGTGGAAGCCCAGAAAAGTTCAGAGGAACGTCGCGCGGGCAAGAGTCCATGGGATGGCAAGGAAAAGAAGGCAAGCTGCAGCGAATGGGTGGAAACTGGGCAAAGTTCTGGGGAGAGTCGCTTGAGCTGGAGCCTTTGAGAGGAGAAGCCAAGCTGTAACCAATAGAAGAAAGCTCGACAAAATTCTCAGGAGTGTCGCGCGTGGTGCAGCCATTAGGAGAATAAGACGGCTGCAGCCAATGGGTGGAAGCCCAGAAAAGTTCGGAGGAGCGTCGCGCGGGCTAGTGTCCACGGGAGGACAAGGAAAAGAAGGCAAGCTTCAGCGAATGGGTGGAAACTGGGTAAAGTTCTGAGAGTCGCTTGAGCTGGAGCCTATAGGAGGAGAAGCCAAGCTGTAACCAATCGAGGAAAGCTCGGCAAAATTATCCGGAGCGTCGCGCGAGGTGCAGCCAATAGGAGGAGAATAAGACGGCTGCCGCCAATAGGTGGAAGCCCAGAAAAGTTTGGAGGAGCGTCGCGCGGGCTAGAGTCCATGGGAGGACAAGGAAAAGAAGGCAAGCTGCAGCGAATGGGTGGAAACTGGGCAAGGTTCTGAGGAGAGTCGCTTGAGCTGGAGCCTATGGGAGGAGAAGCCAAGCTGTAACCAATAGGAGAAAGCTCGACAAAATTCTCAGGAGCGTCGCGCGAGGTGCAGCGAATAGGAGGAGAATAAGACGGCTGCCGCCAATGGGTGGAAGCCCAGAAAAGTTCGGCGGAGCGTCGCGCGGGCTGGAGTCCATGGGAGGACAAGGAAAAGAAGGCAAGCTGCAGCGAATGGGTGGAAACTGGGCAAAGTTCTGAGGTGAGTCGCTTGAGCTGGAGCCTATGGGAGGAGAAGCCAAGCTGTAACCAATAGAAGAAAGCTCGGGAAACTTCTCAGGAGCGTCGCGCGAGGTGCAGCCAATAGGAGGAGAATAAGACGGCTGAAGCCAATGGGTGGAAGCCCAGAAAAGTTCAGAGGAACGTCGCGCGGGCAAGAGTCCATGGGATGGCAAGGAAAAGAAGGCAAGCTGCAGCGAATGGGTGGAAACTGGGCAAAGTTCTGGGGAGAGTCGCTTGAGCTGGAGCCTTTGAGAGGAGAAGCCAAGCTGTAACCAATAGAAGAAAGCTCGACAAAATTCTCAGGAGTGTCGCGCGTGGTGCAGCCATTAGGAGGAGAATAAGACGGCTGCAGCCAATGGGTGGAAGCCCAGAAAAGGTCGGAGGAGCGTCGCGCGGGCTAGTTTCCATCGGAGGACAAGGAAAAGAAGGCAAGCTGCAGCGAATGGGTGGAAACTGGGCAAAGTTCTGAGAGTCGCTTGAGCTGGAGCTATGGGAGGAGAAGTCAAGTTGTAACCAATAGAAGAAAGCTCGGCAAAATTCTCAGGAGCGTCGCGCGAGGTGCAGCCAGTAGGAGGCGAATAAGACGGCTGCAGCCAATGAGTGGAAGCCCAGAAAAGTTCAGAGGAGCGTCGCGCGGGCTAGTGTCCATGGGAAGACAAGGAAAAGAAGGAAAGCTGCAGCGAATGGGTTGAAACTGGGCAAAGTTCTGAGAATCGTTTGAGCTCGAGCCTATGGGAGGAGAAGCCAAGCTGTAACCAATATGAGAAAGCTCAGCAAAATTCTCAGGAGCGTCGCGCGAGGTGCAGCCTATAGGAGGAGAATAAGACGGCTGCAGCCAATGGGTGGAAGCCCAGAAAAGTTCGGAGGAGCGTCGCGCGGGCTAGTGTCCATGAGAGGACAAGGAAAAGAAGGCAAGCTGCAGCGAATGGGTGGAAACTGTGCAAAGTTCTGAGAGTCACTTGAGCTGGAGCCTATGGGAGGAGAAGCCAAGCTGTAAGCAAGAGAAGAAAGCTCGGCAAAATTCTCAGGAGCGTCGCGCGAGGTGCGGCCAATAGGAGGAGAATATGACGGCTGCCGCCAATGGGTGGAAGCCCAGAAAAGTTCGGAGGAGCGTCGCGCGGGATAGAGTCCATGGGAGGACAAGGGAAAGAAGGCAAGCTGCAGCGAACGGGTGGAAACTGGGCAAGGTTCTGAGGAGAGTCGCTTGAGCTGGAGCCTATGGGAGGAGAAGCCAAGCTGTAACCAATAGGAGAAAGCTCGGCAAAATTCTCAGGAGAGTCGCGCGAGGTGCAGCATATAGGAGGAGAATAAGACGGCTGCCGCCAATGGGTGGAAACCCAGAAAAGTTCGGAGGAGCGTCGCGCGGGCTAGAGTCCATGGGAGGACAAGGAAGAGAAGGCAAGCTGCAGCGAATGGGTGGAAACTGGGCAAAGTTCTGGGGAGAGCCGCTTGAGCTGGAGCCTATGGGAGGAGAAGCCAAGCTGTAACCAAGAGAAGAAAGCTCGGCAAAATTCTCAGGAGCGTCGCGCGAGGTGCAGCCAATAGGAGGAGAATAAGACGGCTGCAGCCAATGGGTGGAAGCCCAGAAAGGTTCGGAGGAGCGTCGCGCGGGCTAGTGTCCACGGGAGGACAAGGAAAAGAAGGCAAGCTTCAGCGAATGGGTGGAAACTGGGTAAAGTTCTGAGAGTCGCTTGAGCTGGAGCCTATAGGAGGAGAAGCCAAGCTGTAACCAATCGAGGAAAGCTCGGCAAAATTATCCGGAGCGTCGCGCGAGGTGCAGCCAATAGGAGGAGAATAAGACGGCTGCCGCCAATAGGTGGAAGCCCAGAAAAGTTTGGAGGAGCGTCGCGCGGGCTAGAGTCCATGGGAGGACAAGGAAAAGAAGGCAAGCTGCAGCGAATGGGTGGAAACTGGGCAAGGTTCTGAGGAGAGTCGCTTGAGCTGGAGCCTATGGGAGGAGAAGCCAAGCTGTAACCAATAGGAGAAAGCTCGACAAAATTCTCAGGAGCGTCGCGCGAGGTGCAGCGAATAGGAGGAGAATAAGACGGCTGCCGCCAATGGGTGGAAGCCCAGAAAAGTTCGGCGGAGCGTCGCGCGGGCTAGAGTCCATGGGAGGACAAGGAAAAGAAGGCAAGCTGCAGCGACTGGGTGGAAACTGGGCAAAGTTCTGAGGAGAGTCGCTTGAGCTGGAGCCTATGGGAGGAGAAGCCAAGCTGTAACCAATAGAAGAAAGCTCGGCAAAATTATCAGGAGCGTCAAACGAGGTGCAGCCAATAGGAGGAGAATAAGGCGGCTGCAGCCAATGGTTGGAAGCCAAGAAAAGTTCGGAGGAGCGTCGCGCGGGCTAGTGTCCATGGGAGGACAAGGAAAAGAAGGCAAGCTGCAGCGAATGGGTGGAAACTGGGCAAAGTTCTGAGAGTCGCTTGAGCTGGAGCCTATGGGAGGAGAAGCCAAGCTGTAACCAATAGGAGAAAGCTCGGCAAAATTCTCAGGAGAGTCGCGCGAGGTGCAGCCAATAGGAGGAGAATAAGACGGCTGCCGCCAATAGGTGGAAGCCCAGAAAAGTTTGGAGGAGCGTCGCGCGGGCTAGAGTCCATGGGAGGACAAGGAAAAGAAGGCAAGCTGCAGCGAATGGGTGGAAACTGGGCAAGGTTCTGAGGAGAGTCGCTTGAGCTGGAGCCTATGGGAGGAGAAGCCAAGCTGTAACCAATAGGAGAAAGCTCGACAAAATTCTCAGGAGCGTCGCGCGAGGTGCAGCGAATAGGAGGAGAATAAGACGGCTGCCGCCAATGGGTGGAAGCCCAGAAAAGTTCGGCGGAGCGTCGCGCGGGCTAGAGTCCATGGGAGGACAAGGAAAAGAAGGCAAGCTGCAGCGACTGGGTGGAAACTGGGCAAAGTTCTGAGGAGAGTCGCTTGAGCTGGAGCCTATGGGAGGAGAAGCCAAGCTGTAACCAATAGAAGAAAGCTCGGCAAAATTATCAGGAGCGTCAAACGAGGTGCAGCCAATAGGAGGAGAATAAGGCGGCTGCAGCCAATGGTTGGAAGCCAAGAAAAGTTCGGAGGAGCGTCGCGCGGGCTAGTGTCCATGGGAGGACAAGGAAAAGAAGGCAAGCTGCAGCGAATGGGTGGAAACTGGGCAAAGTTCTGAGAGTCGCTTGAGCTGGAGCCTATGGGAGGAGAAGCCAAGCTGTAACCAATAGGAGAAAGCTCGGCAAAATTCTCAGGAGAGTCGCGCGAGGTGCAGCCAATAGGAGGAGAATAAGACGGCTGCAGCCAATGGGTGGAAGCCCAGAAAAGTTCGGAGGAGCGTCGCGCGGGCTAGTGTCCACGGGAGGACAAGGAAAAGAAGGCAAGCTTCAGCGAATGGGTGGAAACTGGGTAAAGTTCTGAGAGTCGCTTGAGCTGGAGCCTATAGGAGGAGAAGCCAAGCTGTAACCAATCGAGGAAAGCTCGGCAAAATTATCCGGAGCGTCGCGCGAGGTGCAGCCAATAGGAGGAGAATAAGACGGCTGCCGCCAATAGGTGGAAGCCCAGAAAAGTTTGGAGGAGCGTCGCGCGGGCTAGAGTCCATGGGAGGACAAGGAAAAGAAGGCAAGCTGCAGCGAATGGGTGGAAACTGGGCAAGGTTCTGAGGAGAGTCGCTTGAGCTGGAGCCTATGGGAGGAGAAGCCAAGCTGTAACCAATAGGAGAAAGCTCGACAAAATTCTCAGGAGCGTCGCGCGAGGTGCAGCGAATAGGAGGAGAATAAGACGGCTGCCGCCAATGGGTGGAAGCCCAGAAAAGTTCGGCGGAGCGTCGCGCGGGCTAGAGTCCATGGGAGGACAAGGAAAAGAAGGCAAGCTGCAGCGAATGGGTGGAAACTGGGCAAAGTTCTGAGGTGAGTCGCTTGAGCTGGAGCCTATGGGAGGAGAAGCCAAGCTGTAACCAATAGAAGAAAGCTCGGGAAACTTCTCAGGAGCGTCGCGCGAGGTGCAGCCAATAGGAGGAGAATAAGACGGCTGAAGCCAATGGGAGGAAGCCCAGAAAAGTTCAGAGGAACGTCGCGCGGGCAAGAGTCAATGGGATGGCAAGGAAAAGAAGGCAAGCTGCAGCGAATGGGTGGAAACTGGGCAAAGTTCTGGGGAGAGTCGCTTGAGCTGGAGCCTTTGAGAGGAGAAGCCAAGCTGTAACCAATAGAAGAAAGCTCGACAAAATTCTCAGGAGTGTCGCGCGTGGTGCAGCCATTAGGAGGAGAATAAGACGGCTGCAGCCAATGGGTGGAAGCCCAGAAAAGTTCGGAGGAGCGTCGCGCGGGCTAGAGTCCATGGGAGGACAAGGAAAAGAAGGCAAGCTGCAGCGAATGGGTGGAAACTGGGCAAAGTTCTGAGGTGAGTCGCTTGAGCTGGAGCCTATGGGAGGAGAAGCCAAGCTGTAACCAATAGAAGAAAGCTCGGGAAACTTCTCAGGAGCGTCGCGCGAGGTGCAGCCAATAGGAGGAGAATAAGACGGCTGAAGCCAATGGGTGGAAGCCCAGAAAAGTTCGGCGGAGCGTCGCGCGGGCTAGTTTCCATGGGAGGACACGGAAAAGAAGGCAAGCTGCAGCGAATGGGTGGAAACTGGGCAAAGTTCTGAGAGTCGCTTGAGCTGGAGCTATGGGAGGAGAAGTCAAGTTGTAACCAATAGAAGAAAGCTCGGCAAAATTCTCAGGAGCGTCGCGCGAGGTGCAGCCAGTAGGAGGCGAATAAGACGGCTGCAGCCAATGAGTGGAAGCCCAGAAAAGTTCAGAGGAGCGTCGCGCGGGCTAGTGTCCATGGGAAGACAAGGAAAAGAAGGAAAGCTGCAGCGAATGGGTTGAAACTGGGCAAAGTTCTGAGAATCGTTTGAGCTCGAGCCTATGGGAGGAGAAGCCAAGCTGTAACCAATATGAGAAAGCTCGGCAAAATTCTCAGGAGCGTCGCGCGAGGTGCAGCCTATAGGAGGAGAATAAGACGGCTGCAGCCAATGGGTGGAAGCCCAGAAAAGTTCGGAGGAGCGTCGCGCGGGCTAGTGTCCATGAGAGGACAAGGAAAAGAAGGCAAGCTGCAGCGAATGGGTGGAAACTGTGCAAAGTTCTGAGAGTCACTTGAGCTGGAGCCTATGGGAGGAGAAGCCAAGCTGTAAGCAAGAGAAGAAAGCTCCGCAAAATTCTCAGGAGCGTCGCGCGAGGTGCGGCCAATAGGAGGAGAATAAGACGGCTGCCGCCAATGGGTGGAAGCCCCGAAAAGTTCGGAGGAGCGTCGCGCGGGATAGAGTCCATGGGAGGACAAGGTAAAGAAGGCAAGCTGCAGCGAACGGGTGGAAACTGGGCAAGGTTCTGAGGAGAGTCGCTTGAGCTGGAGCCTATGGGAGGAGAAGCCAAGCTGTAACCAATAGGAGAAAGCTCGACAAAATTCTCAGGAGCGTCGCTTGAGGTGCAGCCAGTAGGAGAAGAATAAGACGGCTGCCGCCAATGGTTGGAAGCCAAGAAAAGTTCGGAGGAGCGTCGCGCGGGCTAGTGTCCATGGGAGGACAAGGAAAAGAAGGCAGGCTGCAGCGAATGGGTGGAAACTGGGCAAAGTTCTGAGAGTCGCTTGAGCTGGAGCCTATGGGAGGAGAACCCAAGCTGTAACCAATAGGAGAAAGCTCGGCAAAATTCTCAGGAGAGTCGGGCGAGGTGCAGCCAATAGGAGGAGAATAAGACGGCTGCCGCCAATGGGTGGAAGCCCAGAAAAGTTCGGAGGAGCGTCGCGCGGGCTAGAGTCCATGGGAGGACAAAGAAAAGAAGGCAAGCTGCAGCGAATGGGTGGAAACTGGGCAAAGTTCTGAGGAGAGTCGCTTGAGCTGGAGCCTATGGGAGGAGAAGCCAAGCTGTAACCAGTAGAAGAAAGCTCGGCAAAATTCTCAGGAGCGTCGCGCGAGGTGCAGCCAATAGGAGGAGAATAGGACGGCTGCAGCCAATGGGTGGAAGCGGAGAGCCGCTTGAGCTGGAGCCTATGGGAGGAGAAGCCAAGCTGAAACCAAGAGAAGAAAGCTCGGCAAAATTCTCAGGAGCGTCGCGCGAGGTGCAGCCAATAGGAGGAGAATAAGACGGCGGCAGCCAATGGGTGGAAGCCCAGAAAAGTTCGGAGGAGCGTCGCGCGGGCTAGTGTCCATGGGAGGACAAGGAAAAGAAGGCAAGCTTCAGCGAATGGGTGGAAACTGGGTAAAGTTCTGAGAGTCGCTTGAGCTGGAGCCTATAGGAGGAGAAGCCAAGCTGTAACCAATGGAAGAAAGCTCGGCAAAATTCTCAGGAGAGTCGCGCGAGGTGCAGCCAATAGGAGGAGAATAAGACGGCTGAAGCCAATGGGTGGAAGCCCAGAAAGTTCAGAGGAACGTCGCGCGGGCTAGAGTCCATGGGAGGGCAAGGAAAAGACGGCAAGCTGCAGCGAATGGGTGGAAACTGGGCAAAGTTCTGGGGAGAGTCGCTTGAGCTGGAGCCTTTGAGAGGAGAAGCCAAGCTGTAACCAATAGAAGAAAGCTCGACAAAATTCTCAGGAGTGTCGCGCGAGGTACAGCCAATAGGAGGAGAATAAGACGGCTGCAGCCAATGGGTGGAAGCCCAGAAAAGGTCGGAGGAGCGTCGCGCGGGCTTGTGTCCATGGGAGGACAAGGAAAAGAAGGCAACCTGCAGCGAATGGGTGGAAACTGGGCAGTTCTGAGAGTCACTTGAGCTGGAGCCTACGGGAGGAGAAGTCAAGTTGTACCCATTAGAAGAAAGCTCGGCAAAATTCTCAGGAGCGTCGCGCGAGGTGTAGCCAGTAGGAGGAGAATAAGACGGCTGCAGCCAATGAGTGGAAGCCCAGAAAAGTTCAGAGGAGCGTCGCGCGGGCTAGTGTCCATGGGAGGACAAGGAAAAGAAGGAAAGATGCAGCGAATGGGTGGAAACTGGGCAAAGTTCTGGGGAGAGTCGCTTGATATGGAGCCTATGGGAGGAGAAGCCAAGCTGTAACCAATAGAAGAAAGCTCGGCAAAATTCTCAGGAGCGTCGCGCGAGGTGCGGCCTATAGGAGGAGAATAAGACGGCTGCAGCCAATGGGTGGAAGCCCAGAAAAGTTCGGAGGAGCGTCGCGCGGGCTAGTGTCCATGGGAGGACAAGGAAAAGGCAAGCTGCAGCGAATGGGTGGAAACTGGGCAAAGTTCTGAGAGTCGCTTGGGCTGGAGCCTATGGGAGGAGAAGCCAAGCTGTAACCAATAGTAGAAAGCTCGGCAAAATTCTCAGGAGCGTCGCGCGAGGTGCAGCCAATAGGAGTAGAATAAGACGGCGGCAGCCAATGGGTGGAAGCCCAGAAAAGGTCGGAGGAGCGTCGCGTGGGCTAGTGGCCATGGGAGGACAAGGAAAAGAAGGCAAGCTGCAGCGAATGGGTGGAAACTGGGCAAAGTTCTGAGAGTCGCTTGAGCTGGAGCCTATGGGAGGAGAAGCCAAGCTGCAATCAATAGAAGAAAGCTCGGCAAAATTCTCAGGAGCGTCGCGCGAGGTGCAGCCAGTAGGAGGAGACTAAGACGGCTGCAGCCAATGGGTGGAAGCCAAGAAAAGTTCGGAGGAGTGTCGCGTGGGCTAGTGTCCATGGGAGGACAAGGAAAAGAAGGCAAGCTGCAGCGAATGGGTGGAAACTGGGCAAAGTTCTGAGGAGAGTCGCTTGAGCTGGAACCTATGGGAGGGGAAGCCAAGCTGTAACCAATAGGAGAAAGCTCGGTAAAATTCTCAGGAGCGTCGCGCGAGGTGCAGCCAATAGGAGGAGAGGACTGCTGCAGCCAATGAGTGGAAGCCCAGAAAAGTTCAGAGGAGCGTCGCGCGGGCTAGTGTCCATGGGAGGACAAGGAAAAGAAGGCAAGCTGCAGCGAATGGGTGGAAACTGGGCAAAGTTCTGAGGAGAGTCGCTTGAGCTGGAGCCTATGGGAGGAGAATCCAAGCTGTATTCAATAGGAGAAAGCTCGGCAAAATTCTCAGGAGCGTCGCGCGAGGTGCAGCCAATGGGAGGAGAAGAAGGTAAGCTGCAACCAATGGGTGGAAGCCCAGGCAAGTTAGGAGGAGGGACGCGCAACCTGGACCTATTGGCAGGAAAACGAGAAGGAAAGCTGTCGCCAAACTGAGTACGTTCTGGAAAGTTCAGAACAGCGTCAAGCGCGCTAGATCCACTAGGAGGAAAACAAAAAGGAAAGCTGCACCAAATTTTAGGAAGCCCTAGAAAGTTGGGTGGAGCGTCGCGCGAGCTGGATCTGTTGGAGGACAAGAAGAGGAAGAAAAGCTCCAGCCATTGGTATGAATCCAGGAAAGCTCGGAGGAGCGTCGCGCGATCTACAATCAAAGGAGGAGGAGAAGAAGGCAAGCTGCAGCCAGTAGGTGCAAGCTCGGCAAAGTTGAGTTGAGTTGAGGTGTTGAATGCTGCAGGTGGGGTTAGGCTTGCTTTATCTCCCGGCAATTGCGCCACTGCAGCATCCCTTCTATATTAAACCGTTTTCCTGCAGAGACTTTATCCATCTTGAGGTACTTTTTGATGGAATCCTTTAGAGAGCTTTATGGGCGAGACTGTCTGCCAGTAAAATCTCTGCTGTGCAGATTCTGCACCAAGCGCAGAGAGCTTAGAGTCAAGGCGTCAGTATGGAATCCGCGCTCAAACCTCTGAAGGGCAGATTTTGAATCAGTTAGGATGACAACAGGTTGAGCCGGACAAGACCCTGACTTCCGTAAAGCCGCCTCAATAGCGACACTTAGAGCCGTTGTGGAGGATACGACAGCTGTACAGCGTACGGTCCACTCACAGTCCTAAGAAGGAATGTAAAAAGCAGCTGCGCTAGCTTGTTTGATCTTGTCCGAAGAACCATCCGTGAAAATTTGAAGATGGCAGGCCTACTCTGTTTCCAAGTGTTCCAGTACAAGCAAACGCGTTGCTGCCAAAAAAGAGCTGCGCTTTGCACTCACATGGGGAATTGTGACCTTACAGTCGAGGGTCGGAAAAGACCAGGGGGGTTTCAACCGTTGCCTTTGCCTTCGGACATTAGTGCCTAAAGAACTAAGAGTATTGAGTGCCAAGTAAGCCTTCGACACATATCTCTTGCAGAGCCGCTGGAGAAGGGATCACCCAGCTACCGTCTCTCCTAGGCGGTCAAGATGCATTGGTAGTCTCTGAGAAGCGATAAGGCTAAGAGGTTTCGATAGGGACTCATGAAGTACTGCCTTATTCGCACGCCTGGGGAACTCCAATGGCTCTTCTTAGGCCCTTTCTGTGGACAACTTCGAGGACGTTCAATTTGTGATGCCAAGGTGAAATTAAAGGTAATTGATACATTATGCGACTGACCACCAGCGCTTCATGAAGTTTGACCATTGAAGAAGGATGGTTTCCCCATTGCTCACGTGCAATTCTACGGATCACATTGAGACGAGAAGATATAGATGAAACAATCGTGTCTACAGCTTTTCGCCACTGTAGACGGGAGTCAATAATGACGCCCAGGAAACGCGTGTCGTTGAATTTACGGATGGCAAGAGTGAACGAGGTCTATGTTCAACCGCGCTTGACGTCTTCCTAAACCTGGAAACAGAACCAAAGCCGGATTTTTCCACTGACAGAGACAACCCCACACCTTGAAGGTAAGCTTGTGCCGAAAGTAGAGCCTGTCGAGCTTTCAGGGCTAATCGTTTTTGTTGGTAGCCAGTAATCCAAATACAGATGTCGTCAGCATAAAGTGAAATACGCACTTGCCTGGAACTTTTTTTCAATGAATCGGGAAGGCCAGCCATTACGGCGTTAAAGAGCGTGGGGGAAAGAACACTTCCTTGAGGCCACACCTCGTGATAGAAATCTTTCGGTGCTTAACGTACTCCCTAACCGTACACGAACCGCGCGATCATTATAAACTTGTAAATGAATCTGAACATATGGCCCTATATACCCATGCCTTGCCAACTGTTTAGAATTGAGCTCTGAAGCACGCTGTCGTAAGCTTTCGCAACGTCAAGAAAAATGGCTAAGGTGGAAAGGCCGAAAGCTCTCTGGTGTTCAGTGTGACTGACCAAGTCTAAGACGCTATCTTGGGCACTAAGACCTCGGCGGAATCCTGTCATACATGTTGGCAATGCCTTGCTGTCCTCAAGCCACCACGATAAGCGTTCATTTACCAGCTTCTCCATCAGCTTAGCTACACAGGAGGTCAATGACACAGGGCGATACGAGGAAAGGTCTGTCATGTTGTTGCCAGGCTTCAGTACTGGAACTACCCGCCGTATTCACAAACAACCTTCCACTCGACGCTGCGCCTCCACTCCTGGGAGTGGAGGAGAACGCTCATCCTCGGCCCGAGGGGCAGTCGCGCTTCTTGAACACACCTCGGAAATTCCTCCATCGAGGAGCTGGCCGAGTAGCCCTCCTCCACTCCAGTGCTTTGGAGGGCAAGAAAGAAACTGCTGATGACGAGAGTATTGTAAATTCATGAATATAGAACACCGCCTATTTGATAATATAGGAGTCATTTGTCCATTTTATCGGTAAACTGCAAGGTAAAAACAAATAAAATGCATATTTTTTGTTTTCCCATAAAAAAACGTGTACTTTTAGAAGAAACAACCAGTTTTCTGTACCTGCCTGGCAACCGCAGCAGTCGCAGCTGGCCGGCGCGGCATTTTTGTTACGGTCCCTCTTTCCTTTCTCCGCCTGTTCGCCGCGTGTTCTCGTCCGTTTGCTGTGCTCCTGACTCGCTTCGTGCAGCTTTGTTGCAGTGTCTGTGCTTGCGCGTGTTCGACTGTTCGTGTGTGTATGTGTCGGCCCATTTTTTTCTTTTTGGTTGCACAATGTCCGATCTCGACATTTCGAACTTAGCACGACACCATCGCCATCCGCTTCGGACGCTTCCCAGCGCGTTAAGAAACGACCCGCCGGTCCGCGGTTCATCTTCACCGAAGGTGAACGCCACGTGTTTAGAAACATTATGGTGAAGTATCGCGACGTGAAAGAAAACAAACGAACGGACAATACCTCGAAAAAGGCAAAGGACGAAGCCTGGTCTCAGCTTTGCGAAGATTACAATAGCTTGGCCGGCACACGCACTTGTGTGTGCAGCACAGTTACGAAAAATGTGGGACAATATGATGTCCCGGTGGAAAAAGAAGTCTGAAGAAACGAGGGAAATCTTTCGGACAGGTGAGCAAAACAGTTTTACATTCAAAAACGGTCCCATACATTTTCCTGCATGTTCGCACGTTTCATCTTCTGACATCATTTTAAACATACCAATTTGGCATTATTTCTTATTAATGCGAAAAAAATATATGGTTACTTCGCGTCAGCAAAACGTGTCCGCAAATTCTGACTTCACGGTTATGTCGTTCTGTGGATATAAATATGCAAAAGTTTGAGTTAGGCAGTGCGCGAGTAGATATTGAAGTGGGAAAAGTTTGGTTGATGAATTGTAATTAGTTAATTAAATTGATATAATGAAATTCAAAACTTGCTGTGTTTGAAGCAGGTTTTGTGTGACCGATTCGATGAAAAACGATGTAAATGCACGACAAGGCTTACTTAGTATAAAAAACTGAAATTAAAAAAATAAAAAACAAGCAATAACAAAATAAATTAACTGAAATAAAAACAAAGTTTCAAATAAAAAAATCAATGGAGGGCTAAAGAGAGAAAAAGGGAAGGCTTTCGCATTTCTGTCCTTAAGCATAAGTGCAATCGTTTTTCTTTTTGTGAATTTTTGCGAAAAATTGTGAAAAATCATCGTAATACTTTTGAGCAAAACATTACTGGTGTGTGCTGTACTGGTTAGCGATTTTGTTTGTTTTTCTTTTCAAGCATTGCGTGCTGCGCACCGAATGCACTTCACCTCAGTGTGTTTCACTGCACGGATGGTGCTGTAGGTGGTGGTGGTAGTGGTTTTATTAAAAAATAATAGTAAAAAAGAAGGAAGAGATTTTTGCTAGCCCCGGCATCTGCCATCGATACTGAAGCACCTGAGCTGGGGCAGCGGAAATAAAGAATAGCAGGCAGAATGGAGAAATGAAATGAAAGAGGTGAGGGGACAGGTAGAGAGGATAGGGGGAGAAGTAATATGTACAAACTATTTACACAATAAGAAATGTGTCCAGGTTGTGCGCGTGATTAGTTCATTTTAGAGGAATTAAATCACACATGCGCACAGCACTGTGTTGGTTGCAACTGGAGTGGGGCGTCCAGTTATTAATCTTTAAAGGTAGAACTCGCGGAGCGTTCGGTCACTGCGTGTAACTATGCAGTGACCGAACGCTCCGCGAGTTCATGCGCAATTAAGAGTTTTGGTGCAGGTGCCGGTACTCTTGAATCCCGGCCAATGAGTCCGGCAACAGAACTGGTTGGTGCAGTCGCTGACCATATGGCGACCAGACTGCCAAATCCCTCTGACAGCGACGGGACCCCTGTCAGCGAGGCAGTGCTGACCCTGCCACCTGCTGCACTATTGGAGGCCATGGTGAACGGCAACGAACCAAGCCAAGGCGACTTTTCCAGTAAGTAAGGCTGCCCTCTTTAAATACTAGTTACAACTGTCACGGTTAGTTTTCCTCGTGCATGAAGTCCAAAACCTGCGCCTGGGATGAGAAAGACGTTGTTGGGGAGGGCTATGGATCAATTTCCACTGCAAGGGATTCTTTAACGCCCGCTTACATGCCGCATTACACGGGCGTTTACACAACTCCTCGCACCTGTCGATATGTGGGCGCAGCATCCCAGATTCAATCCGCAACTGATGCTCGGCTATAGAGCGGCACTGCAGCAAACGTTAGTTATTTTCTGCTCGTTGTATGTGCACGTTCTCAAGCAGGCGGGCCACATATTTATCAGTACTTCTTGGCGGGCTTGTACTGGGTCTATTTTTCACCATGTCACATATATGTTGAGAAGTTTGTTTTTAGTTGTCTACACTAGTCGTGACCATGTAAAGCATTTGTTTTTGGTTCCCTGTTATGGTCTGAATAGCCTCTGTTTATAGTCTTATTTGTTCTTTGCATTTCATATCACAGTAGTATGTATGTAAGCACAAGAGCCCACCAATTTTGTCACAGCATTGCAGAGTTCTCATGAAGGTATTGCATGTGTGTGCTTGTTTTTGCAGGCGAGGTTCCTGCACCCATATCAAGGCAGGCAGCATCGTCACCATGGCTGAACAGCCGACCACTAACTGACGATGCACTTCCTGTTCAGGAAGAGTGCCTCAGTGCAGGCAGACCAACAGTGGCCGTGCCAAGTCAGAGTGTGTCTGAGGACATCGTACCAGCACAAATTGCTCGCTCGAGGGCAGGTGGCCCCCGTGTTGCTGCGGTGGAGGAGCGGACACTGGCTCCTGAAGTAGCAGCCAGAATTAAGGCTATTGAAGCTCAGGACCAGCGCAAGGAAGACTTGCACCAACTGGACCTACAACTCCGCAGGGGCCAGCTGGCCGAGCAGCGGCTCAAAAACAAAATGCAGCGCAAGCTGCTTTCTCTTGATATGGAAATCAGGAAACGGCAGTTGGAAGCACTGAAGCGCTAAATGAAGAAATAAAATTAACTTGTACATATTTGTCTCGGAACACTTCTATGTACAATTACCAACACTGTCGTCATTTTGATGCAGTCGTACAGTATTTGCTCGTTCCTTCAGTTTCTTAAAAACAATGTTCTTTATTTAACACACTGCACATGTATAAACAGCACAAGGAAATATAATATGGAAAGGATCAAGCAGTAAAATAGGGCGGTAGCCTAAAAGCGGCAAAAAGAAAATCCGTCGTTGGCACAAATTGGACGGTGCCATAATAGTTCACGAGGAAAGTGACAAAATACCAGTTGTGAAGGGTGTCACGCAGGGAGACACGCTCTCTCCAGTACTATTCGCCACGTGCTTCCAGGATATTTTCAGAGAACTGGAGAGGAAACAACTGTGGATGAAATTGAATGCGAATGCCTTAATAATCTCAGATTTTCTAAAATATTTCACTGCTAAGTAGCTGAGAACAAACTTCCAATTATGATCGAAGACAAGCAAAGGAAGCAGAACGGTGGGTGTAAAAATGAATATTAAGATCTTCAGTAATGTTAATAATCAGAACGGAACAGCCGACAAGAGGCAGTAAAGCATTGAAAGTTGTAAGGTAAACTCACCTATTTAGAGCATAGTGACCACAGATCTGCACCACATGTGTAAACTAACTAGGAGAACAAGAATGATGGTGCAGCTCATTTGACAGGCACTCTCCAGCCATGAATGGCAGTTTACTAGTATTCCTCAACAGCCATATCTTGTGGGGCAAAGCCTATAACCTATGGGGCCGATATAGTGCAGCGAACTATGGAAAGGAAAATGATAGAAGTAGCGGTTAAAGTGCAGGATGAATGAGGGAATAAACGCGAGTTGGTAATATGTAAGCTGCAATCAAGAAGAAATGGGCATGGGCAGGGAATGTAACGTGAATTCAAGATAAATGTTGGGCCATTGGTAACAGAATGAATCCCAAAAGAAGGTATGCATAGCAGAAGGCGGCAGAAAGTATGGTGTACTGATGAGATTAGGAACTCTGCAAGAACAAGGTGGCCGCAGCTGGCACAGGACGGGGTTAATTGGAAATATACAGGAGAGGCCTGCGTCCTCGCATGGACGAGATTCAGCTGATGATGACATTATATGCTATAAGAGAACCCAGCTCAAAGAAATCGACAAAAACACTGCAAATGCCATAAAAATAGCGGTTCTCTACACTAGAAAAGTATCGAGTACATTTTCGGAGAAGGTAATTGGGACATTTAACGGAACGATCTGGCTATAAGCCCCACCCGAACACGAGAGCCATTCACTGTGCCGGCAGAAAGCTGCGGTGGCACATGAAGCTGGTATGCTTGTACGCTGGGCTGTGGCTGCTGAATAACGGGGAGGGCCACAGGAGGTAGCTCCGGGTCCTTCCGTAGAACGGCGAGATTGTGAAGGGCGCCGCAAGCAGTTATAATAACTGCTGAGCGCTTTGGGCGGTTCTGGAGGCCCATATCGCGGCATGGGAAGCGGCGCTTCCAAACTCCAAAAGCCCTCTCCACTCTATTTCTCGTTTTGATGTGGGCCGCCTGATACCTGCATGAAAGACGAGCAGTTTCAAATAAAAATTTGTATACACGTGCTAAATTGAAGAGCACAGCAGTCTGCGCATTACTTTCTCCGTGGCCCCTCTGCAGCTAATAATGAAGCTGTAATTACATTTGCAAGCCTCGGAAAGTAGCAAGACAGCTTCAGGGGCGTTGTCCGTCAACTGGTGGCAAATGTATACTAAATTTCAATTCTTAATTCTTGTTGAATTGGAATGAAAAATGGGAAAAGCATGAAAAAATTATGTGTTTCAGTAACAAATAAAAATGAAGATTCCACTCTTTGATGTAAAGTGTTTACGGAGCAATACAGCAGCAAAAGGAGATGACATTCGTACATTTTTGCTGCCTTCAATCAAAGAAACTACGGGGCTACGTTCCCTCTTGTACTTTCCTGCCCTCTGGGGTATTTGGCGGGTTGGCATCGGCCAGAGGTGTCATCAAAAATGACATGCAGGGATAACCTGCGTCTCCCAGCAGCAACACGAGAACTCGCTTTGTCTCGTAGAGGACCCGTGCACGGCTGTTGTCGAAAATCCTGCTGTCATGAACTGATCCAGGCCAGCCGACGACCAAGTCATAAAATTCTAGTCTTGGCCCCGTGAATGCCTGAGGATAAAATTTTATATCTCTGTCGGGAATATATTCTCAGGAAATGAAAATTAATTTTTGTGCCTACATGTCAGACCACTCTACTCTTCAGGAATTAATATATATTCATAAAGCTTAGGTTCTATGTTTTACAGGCAACAAGAGCCAGAAAAATTAGCACTTTCATTGAAATGGTGCAAGTTGTTTACTTGCAATGCGAGTGAAAATTTGGTGCATCATGTAACATGAACGCTAGATAACATTCATGGTATTTATTTATATTTACCCTAGGGGTCATACAGGCATTTGAGAAGGGTGCAGGAAGAATGAAATGTAAAACAAGCAATGCGAAAAACAAATTATTGCTCCTATATATACAATGTTAGCTAAGAAATAGAGAATAAATTTATTAGCGGATATAGATGTGCTGGTGTTTATACAACGCAAGCCAAATATTGAGGCATAGCAAAAATATTGTACAAAAAATACCTGCATCACTGATGAATTGATAGCAGTCGCTTTGGACATAAAAGGAGTTTGCGTATATGTACACGCAATAATTAAACCTTACCCTCCAATCTTGAAAAGTGATACAGTGCAGGTACAGCACTGCAAGAGATCGATTCTTTGTTTTTTTTTCAATATTTACATGAACATCATTTGAATAAGAAAGTAAGCGTAGCAGGGGGCGGCAGAAGGTTAGATGGGCGGATGAGATTAAGAAGTTTGCAGGCAAAGGGTGGATGCAGCTGGCAAAGGATAGGGTTAATTGGAGAGACATGGGAGAGGCCTTTGTCCTGCAGTGGGTGTAGTAAGGCTGATGATGATGATGATGATGATGATTTGAATAAGACGACAGCTAAAATGGGCAATGTGAAGGAAAGTGGCCCTCAAGTTTGTTCTATATCAACGTGCGTTAGTACAATATAATGCCACCTAGAACGCGATAAAGTTTTGCAAAAAGAAAAATGGGCTCACCTGCACATTGATCGAGAAGTAGCCTTTCCGGTTGCGGTATACCTCTCCGAGCTGCCAGCCAGGAGACTTGATTCTGATGTGGGTGCAGTCTATGCACCCTGTCACCCCAGGGAATTGGCCAAGGCGCTAGAAGTCCGTCGTGTCCTCTTGAAATTAGGCCGCAGTGGCGGGGAACATCCCAGTTCTAGGGAACAGATGTGCCGCGATCAGCGTGGATACTCGTTCCACTGCACGGCACACCGTCGGTTGCGAAACATTTACCAAGTCACCGGTGACGACTTGGAACGTAACGTTCCACTTCCATAAAATCGAAGCGCAATGGCCAGCTGAAGCATCGGTGGTAGCGGGTAACCGCGATTGCTGACGCTTCCATAGGCAGGCAATTCAGGAGCTCTCGCACGGCGTCCTTGGAAAACCGGTACCGTGATAGGAACTGCCCATCACGGAAATGCTCCAACGGGTTTATTCTGTCCCGCAACGCCCGTCGTGGCACAACTGCAGCTTCGCTATCGTCGGCGCCGTCGTGAAACAGTTCGTTCACACGTAGCACACGTTCGGCGAACTCGGCGAGCGAGCCGGAGCCATCTTAACACGGTTGAGGGGGGACGCTTCGGTCGAGGAGGCGTTTAAGGTAGCAGCAGCGCCACCTCGAGATTTTGGAGGAAAGCGTGGAGGAGTTCCTCCGTTCGAGGGCCGGTAGGAGTGGAGGAGGGTTTAAGATGCACGAAACGGCCTTCGAGGAGCAACTCGAGTGAAATTTCAAGCGGAGGTCTGTTTACGAGTGCGTCCGCAAATTCCTCTGCCAAGCACGCAATAGGTTTTTCCTTGCGTATTGCAAGAGCTTCAAAAGGCTTCGAAGGCGAGATTCTCTAGCAAGGCTGCCAATAACTCGCCATATTCTCGTCATCGGTGAGAAAGCAGTCAAACTAGCACAGAATGAGGCCCATTGCGACCTGTACAGTTTGTTCGTGTGCAGTCTAATAGCAGAATTCAGCCTATTGAAGGTCGGCTTCAGTTGCCTGTCGTCCTTACGCGCGAGTTGCCGCTCCGCCCTTCTTCTCGCTGCGCAAAGGTTCCTGAGTTTTAAATTCGGGGCCGGAAAATGATCAGGCAACTTGACCGCCGCAGTTGCTGCTAGCTTACTAGAAATCATTTTGTCAGCAACATCACCAGAAACACGTTGTATGTGCTCTCTGTACTTGTCCCAGTTGACCACGTTGCTAATTTTAGGACCATGCATAAGAAATTCGGCAGCAAACACAAAAATCAGATAGTGATCACTTCCCGTGCGGTCAGGCGCTATTGACCAACTCCCGCGGACGTCAGATGAATGCAGTGTCAGGTCTATAGCTGTCGCTGAGGCTAGAAGCCGGAAGAAAGTGGGGCTTCCGTCATTGGGAAACACACAGGTCCAAACTGTCAATAACCCCTACGAGTTTGCGTCCACGGGAATCCGTGTTCCTGTCACCGCAAACCGCATGATTGGCGTTGAAATCACCGCAGATGATTCTAGGAGCTGGGCAGCGGTCGCAGAGCTGCTGTAGAAACAAATCCAATGCTACCTTCTTCCGCGGAGACACGTACACGGATGTAATAGAAAAGGTTCGAGAGCCGAGCTGTATTTTCACAGCTGCTACCTCAATGTCATCCGTGCAAAGATCGGCAACGCTTAGAGAAACATCTGGAATTTTTCTTCTTATGTAAAGCGCAGCACTTCCTGCAGGAAATGACATTATGCTGCAGTTTTTATGGGCGACATATCCAGTCAAACATCTCCCGCTTGGCAGGCCAGCTTCTGACAGGGCCAATACTGGAACACAAGTTTCTTTCAAGAATAGTTTAAGTTTCAGCTAACCGACTTAATATCCCAGCGCAGTTCCACTGCAATATAAACGGCACTTTTCGGTGCATATGAGATCCACGAGGCTTAACCCTATCCATTTTAGTTCGCAAGGAAGTTTGTTGCGAAGGTGGTAATTAGGGACTCAAAAGAAAGCACCAGCTTTAGGAAGTTTCTTCAGCTTACCAGGCGCCATCGCTGGAACATGTGAACGCAGGGCCCCAAACAAAACATGAAGAAGGTCAGACATACCTTGATTTTTGAGCTCCTTATTTTGCGTAACGCACTCACTTACAACATCGACGAAAGTTGCCTACGGGGACACGCTCTTAGCCGCAGTAGCTGATTTTTTTGTCACTTGTGCATATGAGGGTCCCCCTTGCCGTGGATTCTGGCTGTGATCCGGCCGCTCAGGAACATGGACACATTTTGCTGAAGGTCGAACAGCCGACTCGCGCGTACTGGGCCTTGGCGTCTTGCTGGACTCAGGTTTCTTAGGGACATTGTTGGGCAACGCAACAACAACAGACTCCAACACTGGGAACTCGTCTAATCTTGGGACAGGCGTCTCAGTCGGTGGGGTTTTTGGACAAGCAATAAAGGATATCTGACGGTGCAGAGCGTTCACAAGGAAGGGGCAGCCTCCGAAACTCGCCGGATGATCGCCACCGCAATTGGCGCAAGCCAAATCTGCCTTGCGGGTTTTAAACTCGTGGTCGCCTCCGAACCGCTTACAGCGTCGATCCTTTGTGCAAACTTTGGCCACGTGCCCAAACCGTTGGCATCTAAACACCGTGGAGGAGCTTCAGTGAAATCTGCAACTGCGTGTTTTGTGAATCACAGATAAATTTTTTCGGGGCGCTCTGAGTTGGTAGCGAACGTCAACACGATAGAGTTGGTATGTTTCGCAGCCCATTCTTTTACTGGAGACTCCACACGACGCACAAGTCGTTTCACGTGCAGTACACCTTGTGGTTTCAGATAATTAAGTAGGTCGCGTTCTGAATACCACTTTTGTACACCCTTAATAACACAGGTGTTCTTCATGTAGGAATGGTGCAACCGCACGTTAACTTTGATGCCAAAAATCTGAGAGCTCTGCATGAGCTTGTCAACCTGCTCTTCCGTCGAGACACCCAGCTGAAGAGCCCCGTGCATGGTGAACCGACTTCGAATCGGAGCTGATCCCAGCAGTGATTGAATGGCCACGATATTTCTCTCTTAAATCAACCCCCTTTTCTGTGGGCTCAACCACTATCGGGATCCCTACCGTTCGTTGCTTGCGATGACTCACCAACTTGAAGCCCTCGTTGTCCACGTCAGCCATATCGGCCACTGACTCGACGACGTCCACGATCGTTGATTCAGCCCCACTGAGCTCGGCAAAGTTCTGAGGAGAGTCGCGCGAGCTGTAGCCATTAGGAGGAGAACACAAGCTGCAGGCAACGGGAGGAAGCTCCGCAAAGTTGGAAAGAGCGTCGCGCGAGCTGTAGCTAATGGGAGAACAAGCGTACAATGAACACAAGCTTTCGCATGTCTACTCGGTTTAACGCGTTATATCCCTTCCACATGCTGTTATTTTGCTCTGCTACTGCTGCAACATTTTTATTTTTTACTTTGAACAGGACGTAAAAAAGCGGCGATAATTCCTTCCGTCTCTAATGCCCTCTGCGTGGACCATGAGGGAACTTAAAATAAATAGCATCGTGCCCTCATGCAGTGACCAGCCAAGTTAATTTCTTCTCACTGCCGTGGGTTCAAAAGTCACTCGCGACATTTGTTTTATTTCTGCAGGTTTGACTGGAGTTAGACAAGGCATTTTTTCAAGATGAGAAGCCTTAGGTCAAGTGCACTCATATTTCGGAGCTTTTCGTAAAGCCACCACTTCACCATCGTCGGAAATCATCACGTGCTAGGTTGCCTGTCATTGTTTAAGAAGCTCTCAGCTCGCCTGAGTCCCTTGGTGTTGTCTGTAAATGCACACCTTACTATCACCTACAAATCTGGCAGAAAACACTTCGTCGCAGACGCCCTCTCTCGCTGCTAGTTGTCTTGAGATCCCGCGACTCCGCCGGCGGAGTATTATCTTACAGTAATTGTTACAAAGTTATCTATTCAATATTAGTTATTCAGCCTGCTAGTTAGCACGTCTTACCTGCATTCTGATGTACTACACCACCGATAATGCAATGTAGAAAAAAACGCACTTCCAACTCATAAAGTCTATCTTTAAAAACTGCGCAAAATCTTCGGTCAACCACTCTGTATATAACAAGAATGGAATCCCGTGTGGGCTTGCTGAGCCGATCCCGTCCTGATGCATGATTTTGCCTTGTTGTGGGACATGGGGTATCTGGCGATTCAGCAAAGCGGATTTCGACACTCGTGAGTCTTTCTTATTCCTGAGCGGATTGCCGATTTAAGATGTCAACAAAAAACAGCCTCCAGAATCTCAACAAAATGAATATTTTTTTGTTACTTGCAGTCGATCGTCGCCCATTTTCAGCTTTTAAATCGTGCGAACTAACACCGCTCAGCCAGACTGCTCCTGTGCGAGGATCAGCATGCACTGTTAATCATTGGGCTGATTGAAGTTTTTGCGTTGGGAAGGACTGGGTCGAGCGAGTGACGCTCACACCTTTGAAGAAAATTACGCATAAGACGTGTATTTCCACACGAATTGCTTTTTCGAGTAATTCTTTTATTGTCCATGTCAGCCTATCAGACAAGCGTTACTGCGCGGACTTAGGAGAGAAAGCTCAAAATGATAACAAGAAGTATTGCGAGAAAAAGTTCAAAACGCGATAATCTATGAATTAGCACAAAATAATGTTTAGAGCATGTACCTCTCTTCTCTGCTGAATTTTTCTGTTACCAAGATATTTATTACTCTCTGCTCTTTGCTCGACGAGCGAGCGCCAAACACTGACCAAACTTTCGCGAATTTTATTTAGTGGTGAGTCTCTGCACACCCTGCTTACTGTTATAGAGCCATGAAACCGGGCGCGGTAGAGGTGACCGAGGTCCTGGAGTCTCGTAAATCACCTTGTTTACGGGGCTAAGTGGCTGGTAAGCTCCTGGTACAGGAGGAAGCGGGCGTGTTTTTAACCATCCCGGCCTTGAAGGGCGTTGAAGTGCTCCGGGTGGTCCTGGTACTGGCGGAAGTGGGCGCGCTCCAGGAAATCCTTGTTTTGCAGGCATTTGGCTTCCGCCTTTAGATCCCGCCATTACAGGCGGTGGACGTCCATCTGGAGATCCTGGTCTTGTAAGCAGTGAGTTTCTCTCTTGCGACCCCGGTCTAGGAGGCGGTTCAGGCTTCCATGGAGGCAGCGACGCGTGCACTGGCCGTTCTACTCTTGCAGGCCGCGGGATTCTCTCGTGCGGAGGCCGGTAGTTTTCAGGCACAGGAGCATTTGGGTTGAAGCACCTTCCCAAGAGTGGTTTGTCCTTCCTTTGATAGCAGTCGCAGCCCTCACGGCAGTGTTGCGCTGTTGTATATGGGTCGCACTGGTACATATGGAAAATCAGGAAGTCAATAAAGCAAACTGCGCCAAGCCGAGAAAAATTCGCCGCGGTTCATTTCCCGTGAAGCTATGAGTTTTGCTTTGAAGACTAGTGAGGACAATTTTGAAGTGCGCCTCTTTACAAAGATGAGCATTTTCTAAAGACGTAAAATGCGTTCACTCTGAAAGCTTAGCTCTTATTATCTACGCAACAAGGAATATGGATCACAAACTACATCAATGCCGGCCATATTTTACACAATTTTTTTGTTACGTGAAGACAGCTTTTGGGTGCAAAACCCTAATGCTAGGCTACACCAACATTCACTTCAGATTAGTGACCACGGAGTCTTTCCGTCATGTACTCACAAGTTTGTATAGTGTGAACACTAGAAAAAAACACGGCTGCTGATACCGCAAGACATATTTAACACAAAAATCTACTAAATCATGCGTGTTTGGAGCGTAGACTGCCCCGGAATGAAATTAATAACTGATGCTACTCTAGCTCTTCATCAAATTACACGCAAAATAAGAAATTTTTTATATAAATCAATGCAATTTAAAACATATCATCTATAGGTAAGCATAGGATCATTAAGCTGTATTCGAAAAAGAATATCTTCTAAAAGGAAAGGAAACAACACCAGTTCAATTCACTTCTTACACACGCTCTATTACTTGCTGCACTATTCTAAAAAGATTGTTAAAAATGGCAAAAAGCATTATTCATTCATGACTATTGAATCCAGGAACGATATATATGGAACAAAAATGAAAACCCATCAACATATTTGGAACAAATCATCAGAAGAGCCACCTATCATTCATCTAAGCCCATCCACAGATTTATTTTGCGATCGCTGCTTATACTCAGCAAACTGGTTTAACAATCTGATCCTAGGCAACACATTTTTTCCAGATGTAGTTACTGAGCAGTCATTTCCATTGTCCTCACGTTTGCTTTTATAAAATGCTACAAAAGCACAAACGATCATTTAAGAATTAAATATTACAAGCGCAGGGCCTCATTGTATCCGTCCAATTTACATAAAATTATTAGCTGATGTTCCTGCAAAGCCATTACGTGAAATGCCCAATTTCATTTTTATAACGAGCCTATTTACACTCGCATTAAATAAAGTAAACTTCACAGTTATATTCAATGAAGAGACAGGACTTGCGTTTGTGACTATCGCCTCATTTTCACATTACAATTATATAGTAAAGTCGTTGAAAAGTTTATTGCATCACGTCTAACCAGGTACTTATCAAAATTAAGGATTTCTTCACCTCATCAGTTTCCCTTTCGTTCAGCCGCCGCCGCCACTCTGTTGCCTTGATGGGTAGCCATTATCCCCTCCCGCTCCGTGTTTTCTTTTTTTTTCCTCGTCCGGGGTCTGTTCCCCTTTTTTCCCTTTCTATCTGTATCTTTTCTGGTATTCTTTGCCTCGTTTGTTTCTTTTGTTCATGTGTCGTACATGTGTGCCAGTGCCAACTCCTTAAGAAGAGGAAGAAGACCCCTGTAACCTCAGTCTTGAGAAAGGATAGGCTCTCTCCGAAACGTCGACTCAAAATAAATCTATGGCTAAATGAAGCGTTTTAAACTTTGAATTTTTGCCTCTAGCAACCAAATACGTTTATCTTTCTATACTGTGTGTGTGTGTGTGTGTGTGTGTGTGTGTGTGTGTGTGTGTGTGTGTGTGTGTGTGTGTGTGTGTGTGTGTGTGTGTGTGTGTGTGTGTGTGTGTGTGTGTGTGTGTGTGTGTGTGTGTGTGTGTGTGTGTGTGTGTGTGTGTGTGTGTGTGTGTGTGTGTGTGTGTGTGTGTGTGTGTGTGTGTGTGTGTGTGTGTGTGTGTGTGTGTGTGTGTGTGTGTGTGTGTGTGTGTGTGTGTGTGTGTGTGTGTGTGTGTGTGTGTGTGTGTGTGTGTGTGTGTGTGTGTGTGTGTGTGTGTGTGTGTGTGTGTGTGTGTGTGTGTGTGTGTGTGTGTGTGTGTGTGTGTGTGTGTGTGTGTGTGTGTGTGTGTGTGTGTGTGTGTGTGTGTGTGTGTGTGTGTGTGTGTGTGTGTGTGTGTGTGTGTGTGTGTGTGTGTGTGTGTGTGTGTGTGTGTGTGTGTGTGTGTGTGTGTGTGTGTGTGTGTGTGTGTGTGTGTGTGTGTGTGTGTGTGTGTGTGTGTGTGTGTGTGTGTGTGTGTGTGTGTGTGTGTGTGTGTGTGTGTGTGTGTGTGTGTGTGTGTGTGTGTGTGTGTGTGTGTGTGTGTGTGTGTGTGTGTGTGTGTGTGTGTGTGTGTGTGTGTGTGTGTGTGTGTGTGTGTGTGTGTGTGTGTGTGTGTGTGTGTGTGTGTGTGTGTGTGTGTGTGTGTGTGTGTGTGTGTGTGTGTGTGTGTGTGTGTGTGTGTGTGTGTGTGTGTGTGTGTGTGTGTGTGTGTGTGTGTGTGTGTGTGTGTGTGTGTGTGTGTGTGTGTGTGTGTGTGTGTGTGTGTGTGTGTGTGTGTGTGTGTGTGTGTGTGTGTGTGTGTGTGTGTGTGTGTGTGTGTGTGTGTGTGTGTGTGTGTGTGTGTGTGTGTGTGTGTGTGTGTGTGTGTGTGTGTGTGTGTGTGTGTGTGTGTGTGTGTGTGTGTGTGTGTGTGTGTGTGTGTGTGTGTGTGTGTGTGTGTGTGTGTGTGTGTGTGTGTGTGTGTGTGTGTGTGTGTGTGTGTGTGTGTGTGTGTGTGTGTGTGTGTGTGTGTGTGTGTGTGTGTGTGTGTGTGTGTGTGTGTGTGTGTGTGTGTGTGTGTGTGTGTGTGTTTATATCACCTCCCTTTCTTTATCACCACCGCATATTTTCAACCAGCGCCTTTACGCAATATGAACCCGCAGTCATGCTTTATAAAGCTATCAGGAATCTTTTACTAACCCATTCTGCATCACAATTGAAAGTTTATTAAACAATTAAAAAAAAACTGGCTGCTCACCACAACAATCTGCTCACAATAGTATATATCAATTACAGCAAGCAAATCCCACTTCTTCTGTGTTTAGCATTTACCAATGACCATATCAGTAATAAGGTTTTTTGTGTTGTGGTATTTTTAAAACGCAAATTTTTATTATAACTGTGGCAGCAAGCAAACTCTCTCAGTGATGTGAAAGAAGACGACGGCCCCTAAACGCAAGGGTCCCTTGAATACCGAGTATTGACAATGTACCCTGCCTGTTCCCCGCCTTGGATATAGGCCACTAAAACTGTTGACATCATCATCATCATCATCATTTGGCTCGACCGTTGCTGAGCGTCGCAAGTTACGTAGAACCAGCTGAGCCACAGCCCGTTCGAACATTTGGTGGAGGCTGCTATACCTTCTCTCTCTCATACTGGAGCTCCGTAGCCGCACTGGAGATCCGACGTCCGGTATGCCCCAAATCACCAGCCAGACTGCCCCCCTCCCTTCACCTGCCATCCTCTGTTCCAGTGGGCTGCGGCAGCTCGACCCCATTGTGTTAGTGACGCCAACAACCACAATGTCGGTGCCCGGCTGTCGTCGTACGACTGCGTCTCAGCGCTAGAACACGTAAGACGATGCCACTAAGCTCAGTGGCTCCTACGTCACTGACGTGGCTAATTGGAGGCTCCACCATCCTGAAGCTGACCTGCCTAGCTGATCTTGCTTCAATACAGGTTATTCTACGAAAACTGAGTGCCAAACAACGGTGTCGCGCTTGCGCTGAGCACAAAGACGAAGCCTTTGGGATTTAAGTAGATCTATTGTCGACCTGCGCTAGCGCATTAACCTTTAAATGCATGAGGCCCATAAAATAACGTCCTGAAGTGCATCACCGACGAATGGTTGCCGATGCTGCTCGCAAAGAACGCGCAAATAGTGGTGGGCGTCACACAACTGCTTCAAAGTTATGACGTTGTAAAGCATCAGCGGGCTTCTGCTCGATGTTCCGGCATGCACAAGTCGCTATCAGCAGCCAGCAATGTTTTCTCGCTTCTGACCCGACCTCACTGCATCCCGAGATCAAAGCCTTCACACGAGAAAAAGTGTCCCGCCAACTGTCGCTCCTGTCTGTATCTGGAGACCCTGCTCCATCCTCGACCTCACTCTTCGACGCGCCATCCAAGAGCCGGTAACCGGCGTCTCGCCCTCCAGCCCTCGACTTCCGAGCATGACCGCCCCAATCACCTACGCTGATGTTTCCGCCACGACGCCCCGACACCTACGTCTCTAATCCAATCTTCGCGCCGCCAGCGGCCCCATCTGTATGCTTATGGCTTTCCGGGCCACACCCCATGACTTGGTCGCTAACGTGCACCAAGTTTCTAGGATGGAGCAGGCCTGCACCGCTACTAACTGCGCCTTCCTCGCAAGCTATTCCTTTAAGTCCCTTTATAGGCTTAGTCGATCTTCCCCATTAGTCCTACTCTTGCCGCCGGTTTCCTTTTGCCCGTCGTCGTTCTCTCTCTCTTATACGCGATTGCTCTCCTACTTATATTGGCGCAAACAAGGAAAAGAAACAAATACTGCAATTCAAGGCATAAATTTACTAAGTAGAAGGATGGATCCAAGCAATTTTGTGTTCATTACCGTAAACTCGACGAGAATACATCGAAATATCAATATCGTCTTACACTTATTGCCGATGCCCTCGACTGCCATCAAGGCGCGGAAATATTTTCATCTCTGGCCCTTCAGTACGGTTTCTGGCAGGTGTCTATGCCTGCGGCTGACCAGCAGAATGCGGCTTTTGTTACGTCTGACGACATCTAGAAATTTAACGTCATGCCATCCGCCAGCTGCAACAAGCTCGCCCGCATCCCAGCGCTTGATAAACGCAATTCTCAATGGATGGACTCAAGTGGCACAAGTGCCTGTGTTACGTGAACGATGTCGCCGTCCTTTCTAGACTTTGCCTCTCATCTATTCCGCCTTAGGCGTTTCCTGCAATGCCTGACCTTAGCTGGCCTGCAACTTTACTTCAAGAAGTGCTGCCTCGCTGCCCGGAGGCTTACCATCTTGGGCCACGTTGTCTTCCAAGAAGGCGTTCTTCCCGCTCGTGCCAAAATGCGTGCAGTCGCCAAGTATCTACACCTACTTCATTGAAATAGCTGCTTAGCTTTATCGGATTGCGCTCTTTTTTCGGCGTTTCATGGACAATTTCGCTTCCACCTTATCTCCTTATCTCCCTTGAAAGAGCCTTTCCTCGGCGACGCCAGCTTCTCGTTTTCGACACCCGCCTCTTATGCGGCCTTTTCCGCACGTCAGCTCCTTATAGTGTCCCCTCCGATCCTCCGTCATTTTGACCCGGCAAAGTACTGAAATTCATAAGGATGCCAGCTCTGTGGGCCACAGCGCTGTTCTTGCAGAACAGAAACCCTGCTTCGAAAAATATGTCGTTGCGTGCGCCGGCAGCATTTTGAAAAAGCCGGAAATAAATATTCTGCAGAGTTAAAAGAATGCTTGACCATCATTTGGGCCATTCGCAAGTTTCGACATTACATATAAGTCGCCCCTCCTCTCGTTGTAGATAAACGTGCACTCTGCTGGTTAATAATCATCATCAGCCAGCCTAAGCCTATTGCAAAACGAAGGCCTTTCCCACACATCTCCAACTAACCCTCTCCTAGCTATGAGCTGGCATCCTTATGAATTATGCGGCCACCTTATCCTCGCATACTTCTTAATATAATCCGGCCACCTAACTTTCTGCCGCCCCCTGCTACGCTTGCCTTCTCTTAGAATCAACTCCGTTACCGTTAAGGACCAGAAGTTATGTTGCCTTTGATTGCATGTCCTGCCCAAGCCCATTTCTTCTTGATTTAGACTAGGATGTCATTAACTCGGGTTTGTTCCCTCACCCACTATGCTCGGTTCCGGTCCCTTAACGTTACACCTATCAGTTTTCTTCCCGTAACTCGCTGCGTTGTCCTTAACTGGTGCTGAACGCTTTTCGGTAGCCTCCACGTTTCTGCCGTGTAGGTGAGTAGTGGTAAGAGACGCCTTTTCTATAGTTTGCTTTTGAGGGATATTGGTAAACCGCCATTCATGATCTGAGAAAACCTGCCACACGCGCTGCACCCATGGTTATTCTTCTAGTTATTTTTCTCTAATGAATCCAGATAAGCGGTAATCACTTGTCCTAAGTAGGCGCGTTCCCATACCACTTCCAGCACCTCGCTTTGAATTTTGAACTGCTGTGTCTTTGCGAGACTTTTGAACAATAGTTTTCAGCGTGTTAATTTTTAGACTTACTGTTCTGCTATCTTATCTTATTCATATTTCTAATGATATTGCCATATTTATCACTTAACACATACATCTGGTTTTTATCTGTGCCTAGTTATCTCTCCATCGGTTTTAAGCTGCCTCCGTTCTTTAGAGCACGCTCGATTCTCTTCATATTAAACTCCCTTATGTCGGCTACCTTACACTTATTTATTAACTTTGATAGCTCTGCCAGTTTTGTTCTGTGTGTAAGGTTAGGCGCTTTCATTTTTGTGGTGTTTCTTAAACGCATCTTTCGTCTCCAGAGATGGCTTGCCGTTATCCTGTCCAACCAACCTACTTCTACGGCGCACTCCGTAATGATAGCTGTGAGATTGTCGTTCACTGTTTCAAAATTCATATCTTCCTGAGTTGAAGCCGAATGTCTGTTTTGAAGCGATATCTTGAATTCCTCTACTTTCCATCTTACCACTATCTCTTTAGTGGGCTTCCGCTCCACTGCTTTCTTCCGTTCCCTCTTCAAGTCTAAGCTAATTCGAGACCTCCACCGTCTGCACGATGCCAGGGTGAGCGCATAGCATGAAGTCTTGTGCCATGGTGCTCTTTTGCCTTAGATGCCCTTGCGCCACAAAAATCCACAATCATCATTTCATTTTTAGTCTCACCTATGGGGCTCTTCTACGTCCACTTCCTGCTCTCTCGTTTGCAAAAGAAGGCATTCATGTACCGTAAATTATTTCTCTCTGCGAGCTCTACTAAAAATTCCTGTATGCTATGCCTAGAGGGCATGCCATAGTCGCCTACTGCCTAGTCTCCGGCCTGCTTCTTGCCTAGCTTCTCATTGAATTTGCCCATCAGAAACTCTTCCGTTAAGAAACACCAGTTCACAATTGGTAGCGAGGAGCTGGACGTGGTAAGAGAGTACGTCTACTTAGGGTAGATAGTGGCCGCATATTCGGATCATGAGAGGGAAATAACGAAGAAAAACAATGCGGTGGAGTGCATATGGCAGCTTCTCTCAGACCATGAATGGCAAGTTGCCAGTATCCCTTAAGAGAAAAGTATAGAACCGCAGTATCTGCCGAGAGTGGCAGGCATTATCTTCGACGATTGCCTGGCACGCTTGTTGCTACGCCACTGTCGAGTCATTGAATTCTTTGTGGGTGCAGGTCTGTTTCTTTCATATGATATTTTCGCTGTCTTCCTGCTCGCCGGACTGCCGTCACCACTACATGAATGTATTCATGGTCCGTGAATAATTTATTTCTTTCAACTCTATTAGTAGCTTCCCCTGTTATTCCCAGAGACTTTGCCATAGTCGCCTACTGCCTGGTCTCCGGGCTGCTTTTTCCCTACCCTGGCGTTAAAGTCGCCTATCAGTACAGTGTACTGTTTTCACTTTGCTCATTGCCGATTCCACGTCTTTACAGAATCAAATTTTGACGACCTAGTCATCATGGCTGAATGTAAGCGCACAGACCTGGACCACCTTCATTTTGTACCTGTTATTAAGACCAATTACAAAAACTGCCACCCTCTCATTATTACCATACAATTCGTCTTTGTTTCCAGCTATATCCTGATTGATGAGGAATCCCATACCTAGTTCTCGTTTGTCTGATGATCCACGATACCACACTACGTACTCACCCCTTAGCACTGTATACAAGTCATCTGTCCTCCTAACCTTACTAAGCCCTATGACATCCCATTTAATACCCGCTAGTTCCTCGAACAGAACTGCTACACTAGCCTCATTTGATCAAATTCTAGCGTTAAACGTTGCCAGGTTCAGTTTACAATGAAGGCCTGTCCGGAGCCAGAGATGCTTAGTACCCTCCACTGCGTCGCAAGTGTGACCACCGCCTTGGTCAGTTGTTTCGAGAGCCGAAGGTTAATTAGTTTATTCATAGAGGTGGTTGAGGACAAGTGCTACACAAGGGTAGCCAAATTCACTTCAGCTGAAGCAGAGTGTTGTCGCTTCCGGTCACCGAGATCAGGCCTCACCTCAGGTGTTGTTAAGCAATTCCATCGACACGCGTCGTTTTTTTTCAATCCGGTAGATACTTGCGCAGCACCTTCATTCTAACTCCACTCTTCTTGCATACGAGGCGGATGCTCCACCTATATGCCATCGCTGCATGCTTTCTGCTCGTTGATGTCCCTGAAAAACCCCTCTGGCCGTCTTGCACGTTAGGCGCTATGTTTACACGAATACGAAATTCAAGTTATCTATCGATGTTTCCGTAATCATTCCTGTGTCCAGGCTCTCTACCACTCACCTCAACAGTGAGACTCCGACCCCACATCTCTCGCCATCAGTGATTCGTTTTCACTCAACATTGGCGACAGGCACTATCAACAACGACAGGGCCACAGCATCACTTCTGCCCTCGCTCTAGTGCCTACGCCATCTGCGCGCTTTACGTCTCGGCTGCTCCGCAGCAAAGCCTGCCAATTTCAAATACACGACAGCATGCTTTCCCGCCGAAACTACCTTCACGATGGGTGCAAATGGCGTGTGGTTGTTTCTAGGAACTTCTTTTTAGACATAAGCGCATCTTTCTACACTGACCCTCATTGTGCCCGAACCTGGTGTGTTTAAGACCTACACGCGCATTCAACTCCACGTCTATTTGAGGGGGAACCCCTCATCACCGTCCCATCGTTCCGATGCAGCCCTTGCCCAGCCCAGCACTACTGTTAGGCTACAATGGCGTCGATCTGTACGGGTCACTTCTAATCACTCCGGCTGGAAGTCACAAGCGCCATAGTTGCAGTCGACAACCTCACCCGCTAAGCAGCATCTTCATTCTTTCCAGTCGCTACCGGAGGTGGGCAGATGCCTTCATATTTACCTTTCCTCACTCACCCTCAATTTGAATCCACGGCCCTCCCCAACCCTCGCTCTTAATTTGAAAGTTACCCGGTCCTCCCTCACGCTCACCCTCACTTTGAAAAATCTGACAGCCCTGCCTGTCCCTCGCCTTCACATCGCCGGCCCTCCCTCACCCTCACTAACGATCGTTTTAAAACTCGGGTTGTTTTTTCTAGTCGGCAACGTCCAGCGATATTACAAAGTAATAAAAATATAAGGCAAGCCGTCAAGGCACTATTGGACGAGTGAGTAGATGCTTATATTGTTGTGTGTGTCCGTGTACGTGTGTGTGTTGTTTGAGCCTTAGTATTATACGTGAGACAAAACCGAGACAACTATGAGTTGCGCCCCAAAATAGCGCTCGGCCTTTATTTCTGGCACGCACTGCGTGCATACATGTGCCCTGCACTCATAATATTTCATTGTTATCCATATGCACTGCTAAAATGAGTCAGCGTGTTGTTGCGTCTGTGTATAAAAACTAATTTACGCCAACATTTATAAAACAATGCAGTAGTGGTTACAACGACAATTAAAATTAGTGCTAAGCACAGAATACACAAAAAACAAAGGAAGTTTGTAGGTCGCTTAATTATCATTATCTGATGACATTGCGATCGCACTGGGTCTTTTGAATTTCACTGCTTTTAATCTCCCACCATTTCGCGCGATTTGCTGCATGCTCGTTTGATGATGCTTCTACGCGCACGGATGGAGAGATGATGAAGACCATGTTTTCAAACTAAATCGTGAGAGACTGCAAGTTTAACACGTGTGAACGCGGGTACGTGACAAAGACGACGGCATTGCAAGTACAGCTCAAGAGCGTGCCAGTTCATGCAGGCAGGATGTTATGATTTCTCCTAACTTATCGTTCATCTGAGGCAAGTGTATGAACCGACCGGACTCAAACCGGAGTGGCATTCCCTTTTAGTGATGTGCTCAGCTTTACCTAGCGTCTAGTACTGTGCTCCTGCGTCTTTTTGCATTATTGTTTCGTGTCGTTTCCTAAAAGCTTTGTAAATAATTTGGTTAATGTAAATAAAATATACTTTCAACGTAATAAATACTCTTAAAAAAGCTGTGGCGATGACTTAGTGGTCTGAAAATGCGGCCAGCGGAACTGATTTTTTAGCACCGCTGTAGGTTCGGATCTCGCTCCCAGAGCTATGAAGTTTATTTCTTTAGTGTTTTCCCCTTGTCCGATGCCGGCTTTCCGCAGCTGTGCGGCTCTTATGCTGTCGCTTAAAATAAAAAAATTATTCAGGCCACTTGAAACTCAAACAGTTCGCTAAAATGCCGCATTTGGGCTGAATAATGATAAACACTAACTCCGCGAGTCTCGAGTGAACGATTCCTGTATTGGACATTTTAGTGCCCTAGCGCTTCCACTCTGCTGAAGAGCGGTTGTCTGCCTCCTTCTAGCACATGGGCCACCTTGGTCACGTGACGTTGTGACGTCGTCACAAGCTTCCCACCGGATTGCGAGCAAACTGCCCCCCATGGCAGTTCAATTAATGATTACTCGCGAGAGATTCCTCAGGAACAACATGGGTCTCACAAGCCCCACCGATGGCAGCAGCTGCCATTTCAGGGCAGTGGCGCGTAGACCTCTGCGCCCGGAGAGGAATCAGGACTCCCAGGCATCTATGAATGTAGAGACTGACCAATTCTGCCGCAGTATGCAGCGCGACCACACTATAAGACATAGCACGAGTGGGCACGCAGCGCCTCAATTGATACGTATACTTTATATCCGTTATATATGTGACAGTATAGCGGCCATTGAAGTGAGACCTCCCCCCCCCCCCGGACGACCATTTGCATAAAATTTGGGCACAACCCGTTTGACGCAGAATGTTCGAAGTTGTGTTGTCCCATGACTTGGAATGTTCTTGACGGTGAAATTACTGTTTGAGATGATGCCCAAAATATGTGTGGGATTCGCAGCGACAACCTTTCCGCCCCCAAACCATGCATTCCGAGTACCTTCAGACGACCGTTACGGCCGAACCGCTTGTCGCAGGGGTCCCGGATGGGGTCAAACAATTCTTCGTGTTGTGATGCACACGTTTATAAAATTTATTAAATGATCTAACGAGGAAGTACACCGCATATAATGAAGGTGGCTGTAAATCGCAATAGAAGTGCAAAATCAATGAGGTAGATGGTGCTGCTTGTCTTAGAAGGGTTGTTTTCGGAAATGAAACATCCGCATTTATTTGGATTTGGTCGTTTGGCCTTCTCCACGTTTTCTGAGCACACCGATGTAAACGCGTGAAGCTCCTGTATCTAACGCTAGTAAGTCGAACATTGAGGCAGTGTTGGCGGAGCATTTTTTTTTTTGCTCGTAAACGCGTCTCGCCACCGCTAAGCGCAGCCATGCTATATAGCGTTCATTTTGGCGTCACCTCCATTTTTGTGCATAATTCGACGTTCTATTTGTGGATGCAAAATGTCTATTATGATATTTATAAAAAAAATGCGATCGCCTACGAAACTCAGTAATTGTTATACGATGCCACTGATTCCCCATAGAATTCTGTGCATTATTTTCAAACAAAATATGAATCAGCAAATATTATTTACCTTATAGTCTTCTAACTACCAACTAGCATGGCCATAATGTCCACCGGACCGCACATTCCACTCGCACAGAACAGCCTTTTGTATCTTTAATGGCTTTTAAAAAAAATTGTGCGTATGAAAAAAAGAGATACTCGGTATATAGGTCATGGAGAAAATGTTTTCAGAGATGAATTTCGCGGGGCCAGAAATTTAGAAAACAAACCCCCGCTGAGGAAATTGCTTTGGGCACCAGTTAATACACTTTAGAGACTGTTGAAATACACATGCAGAACAACAGCGATAAATGGCGGCTCAGAGAAGGTAATTCTCATAGCGTTGATTGGCCACAACAACCTTGTTGTTCATACACGTTAAAAAATTACACCGGCAATGGTACAGTTTCGCATGAACCATTAAGCGAAAAGCTGCTCCCGCAGCGCCATTCTGCTTGCTCTTTGACTTTGCGAGCACGCGTTTGATTTTTAGTACACAATTAGTAGGCGGTGGATCTATCGGCGATCCTATCGCTGGCAACTCCAAGGGGGAAGGCTGGGATGGATTATTCGTCTTTATGCTTACCATTCTCTTGAACATGTTAAATTAAATTAAACTAATTCCTTGTTGGGGAAAGGAAATAGCGCAGCATCTGTCTCAGATATCGGCGGACACCTGAACCGCGCTGTAAGGGAAAGTATAAAGGAGAGACTGAGAGAAGAAAGGAAGAAAGAGGTGCCGCAGTGAAGGGCTCCAGAATAATTTCGACAGCCTGAGGATATTTAACGGGCACTGACATCGCACAGCACACGGGCGCCTTAGCGTTTCGCCTCCACCGAAACGAGGCCGCCGCTGTCGGGTTCGAGCCCGGGTATCCCGGATCAATAGTCAAGCGCCGTAACCATTTACCCACCGCGGAGGGCACATGCGGGGTCCATATTGTGCAAATTTTCAGTTTGAACGCAAAACCTAGAGGCTTCGCGTTCTACCTTACGTGTAGCTGAATTTAGGCGTAACCGGAGCTTTCTCTCAAGCTCAGGGCAACGTCGAATCAGACAGATAATGCGCCATTTCTTTTCTCCAAGAACGAATTTTCATTTTCAAATCGAAAGGAAAAATGAAATGAAAATTCGTTTTGAGGAAAGGAAATGACGCAGTAACTGTCTGACAAATCTCGGTGGACACCCGAATACTAAGTATAAGGCTGAAACGTTGAGAACTGTCTTTGTGCGGCAACGTCCCTGTCACCACAATGGCATTCGCATATACTGTGCTGTTGCGAACTTATTTACACTGAGCCCACATCTTCATAGTTCTGAGAACATGCAAGAGTGATCTTTAGGAGTTAATTTCTGAGCTGCAGTGTGCAATCTGAGCTTTGGAACTGGTAGGTTCTGTTCTGATGAGAAAAATACTCAGAGGAGCCAAAAAACGCACAAAGCAGCGCGATTATCTTACCGGGCCTTCACAGTAATTCTGCCCTTGGGTCAAGTACACAGCCCTGAAATGCAAACACATCAAACTGCCATAAGACTCACTGAGGTAACTGACAAAAGCAAGCTTCATAAAGCGTCACGAAAGTGCATACCTTACAGCTCACTGTGTAGCACAGCAAACTATTGACGCTTTACATGAATGCAGCGTATTTTATAAACTTCACGGATACGTTTTACACCCTGAGTATAAGCTTAGAAGAGCCACATTCACCCCTCCCCTTCTCGGCTGACATCCTTAAGAGCCATAATAATTGTGTGGCGTTTAATGCGATGCGTGAAGCCCAGCCATAGGCAGTGAATTCTACGTAAGCGGTCAAAAGTACTGCGTTCTTCATACGAATTTTCGAAGAACTGCTTTAACACAGATATATTCGCCGCATTTGGCACCGACGGCTCACTGTTATTGGAGCATAGCATGTTTCAAGAAATTCTAATATAATTCGCGCTCTCGTTGCCGTTCAGGTGGCAGTTGAAAACATTTGAACACGCCGATCAAGCTTAGTGTGCCCTGACATAAGTTTTGCGAGATGTTGTTCAAAGATGTGTTAGAAATGCTTCAATGAGGCTGTTTGCAGAGCAGGATTTGAGAGAATAAAAGTGCTTCAGAGGGAAGTTGTTATAAAAAAAATGCGTCAATTTTCTATTCTTTATTCATTTTTTAAATGTTTGGCGATTATCAGGGACCCTTCTGATTCGTGGTGGAAGTGGAGATGAAGGTAAGTATGAGAATAGGAGTGCTAAGTAATAACGTGAGCGTATGTGGGTGGAGGGCTCTCTCTGAACACTTTGATGACGCCTCGGTTTCCCCAGGCGCACGCCTTTCGCTGGAGGATGCAAGCTGGTGCATCTGTGGTGTGTTGCGCAGAGTCGCTCTTCAAAGAAGTGTGGCTCATGTCGCAATCGTCTTTGTAAACGATGACTAACACCATCACACGTGATGGAAGTTTTCTTTGCATAACTCTAGGCCACTCATCAGAGATCTCGCGAAGCCATCTGTTACAAAAAAAAGGATAGTACTGCGCTAATTAGACACGACCGGAGAACAGGAACAAACACGACACATGCGCAGACTTCCAACTGTTTCATTCAAGACCGAAAGGCAAACGCTTTATAATGGATGAACCTTAGCATATAACCATCATTGTCATTCACAGATGTCCTGATTAAAATCTATACCACATTAATCAAATTGTTACGTTCCAGAAGGGCCGATAAACCACGACATAGTACTCAGTCAGCATGTCCACAGACACTCCATGTCAAGAAAACGAAAAAATAGAAAAAGTAAGCAACCTAACAAGCAACCTGAGTAAAGAGGGTGAAAAATACGCGAAATGAGAATGTAGGTGATCTAACAGACAACAAGAGTAAAAACTATGAAAACGAGACAAAATCATGGTGTGACATATGAAAAACCAGCATGAGAGCATGAAAACAACAAAGAACACGTGTAAAGGTGAAGATTGAAAGCAGGTAAAACAGTGGAATGAGGTGTAGAAAAACAAGCATGACATGGACGGCAACAAAGAACGATTGTAAAGGTGAGCATAAAACCCGATAAAGTTACATTTCTGGCCTTGGGGAACATACATCCAGGAACAAAATTAGGACAAATGAAACAATTATATGTGGCCTTCTAAAAACGCGATTTCACTCACTGAAAGCAAAATAGACGGAGTGCTGACACACTTTTCACCATGTTTTACGATGTCATAGGCTTCAACCACATCCCTTTTCGTCTGATCTCTCGATTTAAACAAAATGTTAGTGTTGCGGCAAAACTAGCTTGCAAGGTACTTTATTCTTGCCCTTACCCTTCCCTTTACAGTTCTTACAATGATGTGCCAGATGACCTCCCACATTGTTCTTCACTGCCAAATTATGTTCGCGTACCCGTTCACTGTAACACCTACCAGTCTGCCCATTGTGTACTCTACCGCATGTGAGGGGAATTTGTACACAAGGCCCGAATCGCACTTTGGGAGCTTCTTTTCGTGATTGATATAGCATTGCGGCCTGGTTCTCTGTCGACAGCTAAGGAGAGATGCTGCTCAGCTTGATCGGGGCCGAAAATACCATCCTGACAACATATTGGTTCGCCACTTTTTCATAATGTGTGATACCCGGTGTATGTAAGGCATCACCTGCAGTGGCTTTATTTTGTATTTCTATTCTTTTTTACGGCCTTTAAGCTTCTGTAACAGGCTTTCACACGCTGCGGTGATGAGGTGGGGCGGATAACCAGCTGCGCGAAAACGTTGCACTTGCTGGCTAAAGCTTTCTTCTAATTTGCGGCTGCATGATTTTTCTAGGGCAGACTGGCACGCTAAGATTACGTTGGCACATTTTACAAGCTTAGAATGTGCGCTTCGAAACGGCAGAGGGTTCTTTATGGTTCTCTGACTGTTTGACCAGCAGATGTGCTGAGAGACGAATTCGAGTGTAAGGTCAAGGTAGTGCAATCTGTTATCATTAGCTAACTCGTGGGTTAAGATTAAGCCCCGAGAGGAGGTGTCAAATATCCCTAGAAAGTCAGTCACCATCTCATCAACGTTATCTTCTGGAAACAAGTTAAGTATAACTAGCTAATCATCAAAATACCGCAAAACACGCAAAACCTTGTCACTGGACAATCTTTCTTGAATGCGCTGGTCGACCGCTGACAGGTAAATATCACATAGGACAGGGGCTAAAGACGGCCCTATGCAAATACCGGCTTTCTGCAGAAGATATTTGCCCTTAAATTCAATGACAGTGGAGCTAAAGTAAAATTTTAACAACTCAAGAAAATGTTTCGTGCTGACCCCTGCCTTATTCTGAAAACCTATTTTGCCACTTTCATGTAGTTTTTGGCGGATTCCAGCAAACAGGCCATCATGTGGTACAGGATAAAAAAGGTCTTGAATGCCAATAGAGAAACCAGTAGTGGCTTTCAGCAAGCTTTGAACTACTTTACTTGAGCTCCGAACGGGAAACGGGTCTTTTCCAACTATCATTTCCAGATTACGCTGTAAGTAGTCCCCAATCGTCCTTTGCCAAGTATCTTTTTCGAAAATGATGGTTCGTAGAGGACACTCCAGGTTATGGGTTTTTCCACTGAAGAATACATGCAGACTACTAGTTCCTTTCTTCCTTACATTCTTGGCTAAAGTTTCAAAGTTCATGCTGTGCAGTAGCTTGAGTGCAAACCCTTTTCGTTTCTTCGGAATGAATTTTGCTGGCTTGAATTTTTTTGTTATTGCTTCCGTGGCCTATTTTGTCGAACGCACCGACAGGTAAGACGACAAATCCGCCTTCTTTGTCCGACTGGATGATGGTCAGGCCATTTTCTTTCAAATAGTTGACTACTTTTTTGATATGTGGTTTTTTAGCAGGTAGGTGACTTACAGAGCGCTGAAGGCAGTCCATTCCGTCTCCGATAAATCGTTCCCGATGACTTTGAGCAACACGCTGGCCGACTTGTCGCACGACAACAACCAGGTGAGAGCGCTTGAGTTGAGTTGAGTGGTTGTAAACTACCTGTGGGATTAGCCTTGCAGTTGCTGCCGGCAATTGCTCCACCGTAGCGACACTTAAATAGAAATCACAGAAACACTGTCCGCAAAAACCCAAATAGACACTCCTGAGGTCACCATGTGGAGGCCAAATCCGTGTCCTGCAGGTAAAGTAGAAGAAGGCGAGAAGCATCCCTTCTACTCGACTGGCTCCCGCGCGGGAAAACAAAGTCCTGAAGAGAACTGTGAGGAACTCCTGCCTTCTTGAGCGATCCGAATAACACAGCCCGTTCCGCGTTGTACAAAGTACAGCAGAAGAGGTAATGTTCTATGTCACCACACACACCACACGTTGAACACAATGGTGACAACGCTAGGCCAGTCTTATACATCCACGCCGGCGTACGAGCAGAATCCGTGCGAACGCGGTGCAGCAAAGTGGCTTGGTACCTTTTGAGACCCTTGTCACACATGGCTGATGAGGAGAGCTCCACAAAGAACTGAAGTGGCACAACACCACATCTCTGAACATTTGCTTGACTTCATGAGGGACTCCATGTACGGGAATCCCGGAGAGAGCTGTATGGGCGAGGTTGTCTGCTATCTCGTTGCCTAAGACACCTATGTGCGAGGGCACCCATTGAAAACGTATAGAGAAGCCTTTGCTATGTAGATTCCGCACCAAACGTAGGGATCTAAGACTCAAGGCATCATTGGGGAACCCGTACTCTAACCTTTGAAGGGCAGATTTTGAATCCGTAATTATGACAGTAGGTTGAGGCGTACAACACCGTAGCTTCTTTAGAGCTGCCTCAATGGCAACGCTTTCGGCTATTGTGGAGGACACGACTTTAGTTAAACGAACAGACCAATCATGCTTCAAAGACGGAATATGAAAAGCATCTGCACTAGATCCTCTGACCTTGTCCACAGAGCCGTCTGTAAAAATTTGAAGATGACTGCCATATTCGGTCTCAAGATGTTCCAGTACGAGCGAACACATTGCCGCTAAAGGAGAATTCCGCTTAGCGCGAACGTGGAGAATTGTCAAGGAACAATCGAGGCTCGGAAAGTACCAAGGTGGCTTCAACGTCTTAGGACGATCTCGAAGGTCGAGACCCAGAGAACGAAGAGTATTTAAAGCCAAGTACGCCCGGGACTCAGATCTCTTTCGAAGGCGCTGTAGAAGCGCTCTCCCGGCAACAGTCTCTCTGAGGCGGCCAATTTGCAGCAAAAGCATTTGTAAAGCGGCTAGCCGAAGAGGTTTCGATTGAGACTCATACAGTATTGCATTGTTTGGAGCAGCATGCGGAATGCCGAGAGCCCTCCTTAGTCCCATTCTGTGCAAAACCTCAAGGCGTTCCAGCTGCGATACCGAGGGGGAAATTAAAGGAGCTGGTACATTATGCGACTTCTCACCAGGGCACCGTGAAGCCTGATCATTGAAGCAGGATGGCTTCCCCATTGCTCACTACAAACTCTACGAAGCACATTGAGACGCGAAGATAGTGAAGCCACAATCGAGTCCACAGCTCGTCGCCACCGTAAACGTGAGTCAATAGTGACGCCCAAAAAACGTATGTGGTTAACCTGACGAAGTCAAGACTGATCAAGGTCTATGCTCAGCCGCGCATACCGTCGTCGCCTACCTGGAAACAGGACGAAGCCAGATTTTTCCACCGAGAGAGTCAACCCAACATCTTGAAGGCAACTTTTAACTGAAAGCACGGCCTGTCGCGCTAATAGAGCTAAGCGTTTGCGCTGATATCCGGTTAACCAAAGACAAATGTCGTCTGCATATATCGACATATGGACATGCCTACAATGTTTTTGCACTTTTGCGAGAAGACCAGCCATGACAACATTAAAGAGCGTTGGAGACAGGACACTACCCTGAGGTACCCCTCGCGATACCGCCCTTTCGGAGCTCATTGTACTGCCTAACCGCACTCGAAATTTACGATCACTGAGAAATGAGTGAATGAATCGCATAAGATAGCCCTGTACGCCTATGACCTGCAGACTATTCAGTATTGAGCACTGGAGGACGCTATCATAAGCCTTTGATACGTCTAGGAAAATAGCTAGTGTTGAAAGTCCAAAAGCACTCTGATGTTCAATGTGGCTTATCAAGTACAGGACGCTATCTTGCGCGCTTAAACTTGTCGGAATCCAGTCATGCATGTTGGTAGTACCCTTCTATCATCAAGCCACCAAGACAAACGCTTACTTGCCATCTTCTCCATGAGCTTAGCCACACACGACGTCAGCGATACAGAACGATACGAGGCCGCGTCTGTCATCTCTTTGCTGGCCTTCAGCAGTGGGACCATACAAGCCACCTTCGATGAATTGGTAACGTCACCAGACTCCCACACTCGATTGAGATAGATTAGGAGCATCTTCCGGTATTCCAGAGGCAAGTTCTGTAATATTTGCTTGGTAATGCCGCCAGGACCTGGTGCACAGTGACGCCGCAGGCTGCGGAGCGCTGTCTGTAGTTCTCGGTCTGCAGTTCTCGAAGTGCGAACGGGGCGTCCATAACAGACGGAGACGTAGCAGGCAGAGCGCAGGGATGAATGCCTGGTCTGGAATTTACAAATGCATCCGCAAATTCCTCTGCCAAGCACACGAGATGTTTCTGCGTGCGCAATGCAAGCGCCTCGAAAGGTTTACTCGGACGATAGCCACCAGCAAGACTGGCAACGACACGCCAAATTCTCGTTATCGGTGAGAAAACAAACTAGCGCAAAAGGATGCCCACTGGGACCTACAGAGCTTGTTCGCATGACGTCTAATGGCAGAGTTGAGCCTGTTGAAAGTTGTCTTCAAGCCTCTGTCGTCCTTCTTCCGCAACAGTTGTCGCTGCGCAGAGGTTCCTGAGTTTTAAATCCGGAGTCGGAAAAAGATCAGGTAGCTTGAGCACCGTGGTAGCAGCCATCTTAGCATAAATCATTTTGTCTGTCACATCACCGGAAACACAGGCTAAGTGCTCTCTGTATTTGTCCCAATTAACAACATGGCAAATTTTAGGACCACGCAGATGGAAATCGGCAGTAAACACAAATATCGGGTAGTGATCACTTCCCATTCGGTCAGCTCTAGTTGACAACTGCACACGCACGGCAGGTGAATGTAAGGTTAGGTCTATAGATGTGGGTGAGGTTGGAGGCCGAAAGAAAGTGGGACTTCCGTCATTGGCCACGAACAGGTCCAAACTGTCGATGACTTCTACAAGTTGGCGTCCGCGAGGATCTGTGTTCCTGTCACCGCAGGCAGGGTGGTGGGCGTTGAAGTCACCGAAGATGATTCTGGGTGCTGGGCAGCGGTCACAAAGTTGCTGGAGGAACAAAGCCAAATCGACCTTCTTCCGTGGGGACACGTATACTGATGCAATGGACAGAGTTCGGAAGGCGAGCCGAATCCTCACAGCAACTACCTCAATACTGTCGGTGCAAAGATCGGTGACGTTCAAAGCCACATGAGGAATCTCTCTTCGTATGTAAAGAGCGGCACTTCCTGCGGGAAAAGACTTTATGCTGCAATTCTTGTGGGCGACGTATCCCGGCAAAGACCTCCCGCTTGGCAAGCCAGCCTCCGAGAGGGCCAGTACTGGAACACAGGTCTCTTTCAAGAACAATTTTAGTTCTGCTAATCTACTTATAATCCCAGCGCAGTTCCATTGCATGATAAACGGCACTTTTCTAGGGTTTTCAGTTACAACAGGTTGAAGAAAACTAGCCATCTAGGAGTTGAAGTTCTCTGCGAAGGCGGTGATCAAGGTCCCAAAGGAAAGCACCAGCTGTATAAAGTTCTTCAAAGTGCCAGGCTGCATCGCTTGGCTATATGAACGCAGGACATCAAACAAAACGCGTAGAACGTCGGAGAGATTCCGGCTTTTGAGCTCCTTATTTTGCTGCACGCACTGGCGCACCACTTCGACAAAAGACGGTGACTGGGACCCACTCTTGGCCACAGTAGCTGGTGTCTGCATCTCTTTTAAGGCAAGGGGATGTCCTCCATGTTGTCGAGTCTTGCTGTGATCTGGTCGCTGAGGAACATGGACACCTTTTGCAGAAGCAGATCGAACAGCCAGCTCATCCTCGGAGGCCGTTGCCGACTTGCTCGGATCAGGTCGTGCAGCGACGTCGCTTGCTACCACGTCCCGAGCTTCCGACTCGAGCGCAGGGAACTCTTCACTTCCATGTATCGGCTTCTCAGTAGGTTGTGGTTTGGGGCCACTAATGAAGGACTTGCGACAGTGTAAGGCGCTTACACGGAATGTGCAGCCACTGAAACTCGCTGGATGGTCACCTCCACAATTAGCGCAAGCTAAATCTGCCTTGCACTCTTTGTAATCATGGCCACCACCACACCGCTTGCCACGTTGATCTTTGTTGCAAACTCTCGCTACATGTCCAAAGCGTTGGCACCTGAAGCACCGGGGAGGAGTTTCAACGAACTCGTGGACTGCATGTTTGGTGAAACCAAGGTCAATTATTCCAGGGCGCTCGGTGTTGGGAGCAAACGTTAGCACAATAGAGTTTGTAGGCTTCGATGCCCATTGTTGTTCTCCAGGCTCCACCCGGCGCATTAACTGTCGCACGTGCAGAATTCCTTGCGGCTTCAAGTAGTCAAGAAGGGCACTTTCCGAATACCACACTGGTAGTCCCCTTATAACACATGTGTTAGTCATGTAGGAGTGTGGCAACCGGGCTTGAACTCGTATGCCACAGATCTGAGAACAACGCAGAAGAATGTCTACTTGCTCTTCCGTTGAGATATCTAGATGAAGAGCCCCTTGCGCTGTGAAGCGACTGCGAATCGGAGCAGATCCCAGTAGTACTTTAATATCATCGAACAGCCTGATAGGGTTCCACTCTCTGAAGTCAACACCTTTCTCTTTTGGCTGAACTATCACTGGGATGCCGACTGCCCGGTGCTTCCGATGACTCACCACTTTGAAGCCATCGTTGTCCATTTCCGCCATGTCAGCCACTTCCTCGTCAGAGGCGTTGAGTTGTCCCTACTGAGCGATGATGACGCACTGCACTGCTGGACGTCCCTGATGACTGGCAGATCCCCGCCATGTGATGCCATGGCCGCCTTCGCCCCACTGGGCTCCTTCGGATGGCGCTGTCCCTTTAAGGATACCCGCGCCGGAGCTGCCGTACCCTTCCCGTAGGGACAGTACCGCCTTAAAGACGCGGCCGTCTTCGAAGGATGGAAATAACCTAGTTAATAACTAGAAAACAAGGCAAAATTACTGAGCTGAGGTGAGAACAGATCGAGCAGCGTCGTCTTCCTCTTCACCCCCTCGTGAGAGCGCTTGACCCAAGTTCTCCTACCAGGCCCCAAGTTCTCCTACCAGCCTCCCGTGAGAGCGCTTGACGGGAGGCTGGTAGGAGAAGTTGGGGCCTTTTTCTATGATCTTCCGTACGTCTCTAGGTAGCACAACACCATCAAGGACGGTGACCGTGTTAGCAGCCTGAGAGCCGCGAGGCCTTTGTGGAAGGACCAGTCTCGCTTGCTGCCAGAGGAATTCTGTGGCATTCGCTGCCAGCCTTCTGTACTCCGCATACCTGGTAGCTGCAAAGATAAGATCAAACTCCTATTGAAGCGAAGCCTGCAACCAGTTAGAATAGAGCCTCACATCTCTCCAGCACCCTGATTTCCACACGTTGCATATTCTCCTTACATGTCCCCATGATGGTTCCAGATGTCCGAAGAAGACTCGTACTTGCGGCAGCGCTATCTTGCGTTTCAAGCATTACGCCAGGACACAGGACTAACAGGTGGTTACAGCAATGAGGCTCACACACGTCAACACAGCATCTCGCTTCGTTTGCGCACTCAAAACAGAGCCCAGGGTAGAATAAATGCGACGAAGTAGAACGTCCTTGCAGGCTAGTTGGTTTATTGCAGAAAAAAGGTTAGTACTGCGCGAATTAGACACGACAGGTTCTACATTCTACTCCATCTGTTACGCCAATCAGCTTTTTAGTCTTTTTGAAAGACGTCTTTTCATCTGAAAAAAAAACAGAGCATTTTATGCTTCTCATGATTCTTTAGCTTGATCAGAAACTGGTCGAACCGGAGGAGATAATTGTTCCGAGATTTACTGGACAATATTTTTCAACCCTCATGCATAAGAATGGTACGTGAAATTTTCGTGCACCATAAGCTGGTAATTGACTCTGAGACCTACAGCTTTTTCGAGATGACGTTCATTGTATTTCCTGGGTCATCACTTACAATGGCTTCCAGCTGCTGGAGAAAAGCGGCATTCTGATTACTAACGTAAGATTAAAGGCAAGTTGTGAAGACATCTGCCCGCTGACTGTACATTCTCTTCGTCACAGATGCTATGTCACAGATGAACCTGCCATATGCGCTCCACCGTATTGTTATTCTTCCAGTTATTTCACTCCCGAACATTCGGATCCCTGGTGATTGCCTGCACGAAGTGGACATACCCCCTTACCACTTTCAGCGCGCTATCGACTGTAAAATCCTATTTCCTGCCGAGACTGCGCTGGAGAGTGTAGATGGGTATGAGGGTTGGTGGGTGATGCTCACGTGAGGTAGATGCAATTTTACCGGCGGGTGCACAGATGCGCCATCGCCGGATGGTGCATTTGCTAATGAAGCAGAAATGAAGGCTGCACACACTCAAACCCATACACGCGCGCGCGAGCACGCGCAGAGCATGACTTTAATGCGATATCATTCATGTCGTCTTCTCACAAACATTTCCGGTTTTACTGTGCAAAAGTTCCCTGGTTGGCCGAGAGAGGTCACGTGATTTCATGGTGTCATCGCAGCCTGCCACCGGCTTGTAAACAAGCTGCCCACAGTGGCAGGTGGGAGGCAAAATAATTATTGTTCCAGAAAGGTCACGCGACCTTGTGGCGTCATCACAACCTGACCCCCAAGGCACTTGGCAATGCAGTTAAATAAATTAAATGCAATGCAATTACCCCCTGCCCACCGTGGCGCTGTGCATATGTCTTACAGGAGCTCGGTAGATGCAACGTGGGTCTCATAAGCCCCACAGGTGGTTGTGCTTGAAACAGCCACCAGCCAGGGCGGTGTCTTTTTAGTGTTGAGCTATCGGAAGGAAAATGATAGGTGTAACTTTAAGAAACAGGAAAACTGAGGAGTGTATCAGGGAACAGCTTCAAGAATCCTTTTCCAAACTATAAGTAGTCGCGTTTCGGATATATGTTTGCTTCACTGACCTATTATTTCTCGTACCTGTATGCTATCTTGATTTCAGTTATGATTGCAGTTTTATTCAAATATGTATGTATGATGTATTCTTGGGTTATTTCTGATAATATTTAGAAACTAAGCTTGTTTGTGTTTTGAATACTACTCAAAGTTAATATTGTATAGTATCTGCTATTCTAGATCTTTCCATTGTTTCTCTTCACTATTGTTAATAACTATGTCGGCACTGTCTTGTAGAGGTTGTCTGGGCCATGTCAAGTTGTGATTTCACAGCTTTTAGCCCAGATATCCTTCCAAACTTCTGGGAAAATAAAATGAATTGAATTGAACAAGAGCGAGTAAATCACATCATAGCTGGAGTAAGGACGAAGAAATTCGAACGTCTAGTTCATGTAATGTGAAAGCGAGATGACCAAATGTCGTTAACGGTAACAGACTGGCTTCCAAGGCAAGGCAAGCGTATCGATGCGTGACGGAATGAAGTGGGCGGTAAAAATGTGAAGCTAGCGGGGATACGCTGGCCGCAGCTGGCAGAGGTCCGGGATTATTGAAGAGATATTGGGGAGGCCTTTGTCCTACAGTGGACGTAATAAAGGCACTACTAATAATGGTCAATGCAGAAATTATGAGCAGAGAGCACATTTTCAGTTTTTGGATATATGTACTTACTGCATTAACGGCTAGTATGCAAGATGTTTTTTAATCCCATTATATAATAGCGACTTCTCACTCTGTACTTCGCTGCATTTGATATAGAAAGCTTCCGTCATACCGATGACTAAACGTCTGTTCGGAAAATTACATATATCAGTTAATTGTGACCTACATGTGGTTGCCAGCACGGATCGATCGCCTTGAAATCTCAGAAGTCTCCTAGTCGCTTCAGACACAACTGCAGCGTTCACATCACACAGCAACGTTCGCGTGAGGAAGCCACACACTTTGGTGGAGCTGCTCACGCAGCTAATTTAGTTCAGGAAGGTATGCTGAAAAAAAAGCTGCATTCCCTAACCGCGAACATACCAAAAAAAAAAGCGAAACAGGTGCCAAAGGAACCACCAGGTCCGACACCTATCGTAAAACATCTTGCGATGGGAAAAGTGTCTCAAGCCTTTAATCTACTTTGCCAAAAGCTTGTTTCGCAAAACTCTCATTCAAGCGGTCTAGAAAAATAAATCGACAATTAGAAGCTACTTTCATTTTTTCCTAGGCGATTGCCACCCTTTTTAAAATTTTATAAACAACAGACGCGCTCAACCGGTTCAAAAGCACGAGCCTCCACTGACAGCTGTGACCAGCCAGGCGGCGCTTAGGAGAAAAAGCATGCCGTGTGCAGCGCGGGCTGCCAGTAAGCGTGGAGAACCATCGAGGAAAGCGCAGCGCGAAGCATATTGTCGCTGCTTTCAAACAAAGAAGGCGTTTCACTTCCGCCCAGCCACTCTCTCGTCTCGATGCTTCGCCCCTTGCCACCTGCGTTTTCTCGCCTCTCGCGTATACATGTTTACTACAAAATTCGAAGCGCAAAATAGCAGTAAATTACAGTACAAATCATATATCTCATTAAGAAAATAATTTTAGTTTTCTATTTTTTTACTGGTGACATGTGATGCTTTAGGACATCATCATCATTCCGCTACCAATTTCTTCTTCTTGATTTCGATTAGGGTGTCATTAACCCGCATTTGTTCCCTGAGTGGCTTTGCCTTCTTCTTGTCTTTTAACGTTACACCTATCATTGTCATTTTCATTGCTTGCAACTTTGTTCTGAATTTAGGTTGAACCCTTTTCGCTAGCCTCCACGTTTCTGTCCCGTAGTTGAGTACCGGTAAGATACAGCTGTTGTGTACTTTTCTCTTGAGGGACGTTGGTAAACTGCCATTCATGATCTGAGAGTACTTGCCGAATGCGCTTCATCCCATTTTTATTCTGCTAGCTATTTCACTCTCGTGGGACGGAACTGTGCTGACAACCTGCCCTATATAAATGCAGCAATTTATTACTTCGGTATCGCAACGCTACTGTCATGAGCTGCTGTTACCTTCCGAGACTGTTGAACATTAGTTTGTTGCATGCTAGTTTCTATCCTTCAAGATAAGATACAAATGAAGAGGGAGGGCAAGGATGTTAACTAGAAGGGTGTTCAGGTCGGCTATCCTGTCCCTCCATTCTCCTTTGTCTATCCAGGTGACCGATCAGGATTTCCCAATTCCCTCCTGAGCTATTCAACGAGGCAATACCATAAGCGAATCCCAGATTAGTTAAGTATTCTCCACGAACGTTTATTCCCAACTACTCCCAATCCAGGTCTCGGAATATCTGCAGTGAGAAAGTGGTGAGTATCATTTACGAGACCGTGTCTTCCTTCCTGACGCTCTTCCTTCATGAGATTTTATTACATTCTTTTTTAAGGACTCCTGGGGCTCTGCAGCCGCTATATATATCTGACTCTTCAGCACCCTGCTTCCGCAATGCCTTCGCTACTTAAAATATAGTCGTTATTGAGGCCGACTAAATTCTCATACTCACTGCACAGAAGCTGTAGACAGCAGCGCACAAAGCACCAAGTATGGCACGCAGGTCATCTTAAGCAGACACGATACGACGGGCGCAAAAGCACATCAGTAATACTTCCTCTGAAGTTGTGTCCTGCTCAGATATTTATAGAGCATTACAAAGGTCTAACTAAATTTATTCAATGTCGGCTTTACAATCACAACCCTGCGCACATGACATATTACAGCATACTTATGATTCCTGCTGTAATACGTTCCAAAATGAATTCAATTTGCTTCAATTCGTCCCGCTATTTTATCAATTTGGGTACTAAATATATTATTATTACTACATTTTTACTGACATGAGGGTGAATTTCTTAAAAGTAAATGCAAATAAACTTGCAGGAATTCTCCGAATCATCTTCCTAAACCAAATCCTTAAAGATAAACTTTATTTTCCATCAAAAAAAAGATGGAGGGAGACGGGGCTAAAAGCTGCAACCGCAGCTTGACTGGTCCCCGCCCCCCTATATGAAAACGACAGGTGGCACTTGACAAACATTTAACAACAAAAAGCATGTCAGAAGAACAGTCGTTTTGACACGACTAAATGAAGAAATGCCTATTGTAACAATACATGGCAACAAAACATGAAAAAAAAATAATAATAATAAAAAATAATAAAAATCTCAGGAAGGTACATTGAACATGGTTAATTGAACATGGAATTTGAACATGGTTACCGAAAAAGTGATACATCAGATTTCACGACTAACAACAGAACATCTCTATGAATTATACAATATTAATAGCGGTTACATACAGTTTGCGTTTTATTGAAGAAAAATATTCTTAAGCTGCGTAGAATTCAGCGCTAAAATGTCTACATCTTCAGACAAATAGGAGTTTAAGACCGAAGGAATGCGGTGTTTTAGGGTTTGTGCAGCGTAATTTGTTCTGCAGGAGCCAACTTTCTAGTATTCTGGATTTCTTGTGAAGTGACCTGACGAACTTTTAACGGCTAGTTGTGCTAATTTTGTTAGGATTGTGCTATTTTGCCTCCTTTCTCGAATTAATGCGAGACATAGGTTGTACTTGTACATCTCTTTAATGTGTAATAGGCCCAGCTTGTGGAATAATGGCTGTAAATTAGAATCATGGGCAGAGTGTGTAATGACTCTAACTGCCTTACTCTGTAGTCTGCTAAGTTTCTGGATACCGGTCATTGTGGTCGTTTTCCACACGAGTATGCAGTAATTTAAGTAAGACAGAAAAAAAGAGTTGTATAGAAGCATCATGACATTTTTCGGTAGAAAATATTTGTTTCTGTGGAGAATCCCAACTACACTCGCGATTTTTGAGGCTATATATTCTGTGTGCTTGTTCCAGGACATCGTTTCTGTAAAAATAACCCCTAGTGTTTTAAATTCGTCGACAACATCTATCTCCGAACCATTCAACTTAAGTCTTAACTCAGACGGAACTAGTCTTGATTTCGCGCGGAAAACGATCGCTTTTGATTTGAGGCTATTAATTATTAGTCCATTGTGTTTTGCCCAATCACTTACTTTAGCTAACACGGAATTTGCAGTGCTAAACAATTCTGTACATTTATCGGAAGCACAAAAAATGCTAGTGTCATCGGCATAGATGACGAACTTAGTCTGCATATCCACGTTCACAATGTCATTTAAGTATATATTAAATAAAAATGGCCCCAAGATACTTCCTTGCGGGACTCCTGATTTAGTACAAGTCACGCTTGAAGAATACCCATTGAGCTCAACATATTGTACGCGATTTGAGAGGTATGATTTAATTAGCTCAAATGGTAGCCCGCGAACACCGTAATTTTTTAATTTTTCGAGGAGGAGATTTCGGTTGAGGTAGTCAAATGCCTTGGTAAAATCCAGAAATATGCCTACTACATACCTTTTACTATCTATATTGGTTAAAATGTATTCTTTCTGGTCAAGCAAGGCAAGTTGGGTAGATCGAAATTTCCGAAAACCGTACTGGGAATCAGTTATGCTATTCATTTTTTCAAAAAACGTTTCAAAGCGTATTAGAATAAGTTTTTCTAACCCTTTAGAAAACACGGGAAGAATAGAAACTGGGCGATAGTTATTAAGATTGTTATGATCACCTTTCTTGTGTATGGCTCGTACTTTTGCTATTTGCATGTCATTAGAAAAGACTCCAGAGCTTATGCACAAATTAAAAATGTATGACAGGATAGGTGATATAACATCGAGGACATACTTTACGGGCTTGATTTTCACGTCATGGACATCACAACTGGTTGAATTTTTTAGTTGCATCATTGTTAAGTACACTTCATTGGGGGTAACAGGATTCAGGAAAATACTACTAGGATATTCTTTATTGAGGGACTTTGCATGATCATGATTAGGTAATGCTGGTACAGGTAAATTGGCAAAGTGGTCGTTGAATGCATCCGCTAAGGCATGGCCAGATACCGTCGCGCCATTTATCTTTAGCTCGCTAACCGAGCCCGAAATTGATGAACGGCCAAGAACATCATTGAGTTTTCGCCAAGTAGACTTGCAGTCATGCTTGATTGCATTAAAATAGTTTTCAAAATAGGCACTTTTAGCTTTCTTTATTTTTTTATTAAGACAATTTCTATATTGTTTAAATTCTTTCAGCTTAGCCATATCTCGGGTCTGTATAAACCTATAGAACAAGTCATTCTTAACTCTAATTTTACACCATAGGTGATCGTTTATCCAAGGTTTCCTGATCTTCCTAGACACTCTAATAGTTCGGAAAGGAAAATGTTTTCTGTAAAGCTCATTGAACCTATCTGTGAATAAGCAGAAGGAAACATTAGGATCATCTGATTCTAGAACGTGTGACCAGTCCTCCTTATTTAGTTCATCCCGAAATTGGTCTAATTGCGCTGGTAAAATTTGCTGGTAGGTAACTACGCGATTTACTTTTTTTCCCTTTTCTAGAGGCTTCACACATATAAAAATAGGAAGATGATCACTGAGATCGCATACAAGGACACCTGATTTAGTTTTATTGGCTGTGTAATTAGTTAAGAATAAGTCAAGCAGTGTTGATGTGCTGGATGTAATTCGTGTTGCAAGGTAAATGGTGTTTCTTATATTTTGTGCTTCAAGCAACAGCTTAAATTCTTTGATACGACCTGAAGTTGTTTCAAGCATGTTTAGGTTGAAATCTCCCCCGCAAACAAGGCCAAGTTCGCAGTCATTAACGTAAGAGAAAAGGGACTCAAGAAAATCGAAGAAAACTGGCAAGTTTCCTTCGGGGGGTCTATATACCACAACAAGAACCATCTTGTTGCAACGTAAAGACAATACCTCAAAATTTGTTGTTGATTCCGTGAAAGCTGTCAGCAATTCGTATTTTATGTCCTTCCTTATCAGCATGGAAACACCGCCTCCTCTGCCGTAACTTCGGTTGAGATTACATGCCTTATATTCCGCCGTACAAAGTGCCTCATCTTCGTGCCGATACCATGTTTCTGTCAACATGAGTATATTAAACTGGGTCTTAATTTGACTGAGAAGAACCTCAAGTGGCGTGCTTTTATTTCGAGCAGATTGCATGTTAGCATGAAATATTTTAAAGGACGAGTGAAAGTCTTTGCCTACAGAAGTGTCAAAGTTATTCAGAGAAACATATTGTGTATCCATGGCAGAATCTGAGGGAAACAAAATAAAAGCACTAACGTGGAACTATCGAGGGCCACTTCTTGCAACTTTGTTCAGTTCGTTCAAAGCCTGGATGCGCCATGCACGCTCACCGTCTCTGCGCCGTAGAAAAATCCTAGCATTTTTGTGCCACACATACTGGAAGTCGTGCTCTTTGGCCCATTTCTTCGCTTCAAAAAGTAGTTCCCGTGAGTGCTTTGTCAAGTTCTCTTGTATGTAAACCTGCGATGAGTGGGTGCTTAAGGCACGCCTCTTCTCAAACCATTCTTGTCGTGTGTCTTGTCTGGCGAAGCGGAGTATAATGCCAGGAACCCTACCGGGCTTTGCCGGAAGGCGGTGAATGGCTACAACTTCATGCTTGGCTAACTCTGGAACATCAATTGTCTCAGCGAGAGCGTTGATTTTGTCAAGCAGATTTTCCTGTTCACTCTCTGCGACTCCGTGAATCTCTAGGTTTTGCTTACGGTTCCTCCATTCAAGGTCATTTAGCTGTTCTTGCATAGTTTGCACTCCCACTGTGTCCTGCTGTTCAAGTTTTTCAACCCTAGCCTTAATTTCCTTGATTTCTGTTTCATGATGTGCTGAGTCCACGAGAATCTGGTCGTACTTGTCAGACATTAATTGCACAGCTTGTTCGATGTTTTCGACGGTGCTCTTCAGGCTCAGAAGGGTTGCAAGTTTTTCCTGTATGTCCACAAGAGCTAGACTAATGTGGGACATTTCGTTAGTCTCATCTGCAGCCTCTGAGGAACTAGCTTTCTTCGATGCACCTCGTGATCGCCCTACTCGGCACGTCTGGCATCGCCATGCCTTTTTTGTCGTTTCCCTCATGCTGTTAAACTGAGCTTCGGCGATTCTTCTAGTGTTTAGCACACCAACAGGCCCAAAGCGCACCTACAGCTTGCTGAGCCAGCTCCATGAAGTCACTGTATCAATGAATATTATATCATTCTCTTAGCTTAACGAACCATACCAAGGCCGAAAATGCTGCAGAGACAGGTGAAATAAACGTAAGTAGGACAAAGAATACGCAAAATTATTATCCAACACCCTCTACTTTACGCTCTTTCCAATATTTGTTGCCACTAAAATTGTTACACGAACGTGCTCGGAAACATGAAACAGTGTGCAACTACAGGCACTCGCTGACAACGAGAAGAAATTACAAGCGCTTTGTGTGAAAAGTGGAAAGAGAGTTTCATTGTCAAAGCTTTAAGACTGCCATTAAGGCGAAAACTCTCATATTTGCAAGGCGCCGGCGCCCACTCCCCTCTCCAGTTCTAGGTTAGAGAAGAGATGTCGGGCTAATAATGACTGAGCAAAAGTAAAGGACTAACAAATGCTTACATAAAGTGTAGAAGGGAGCTGAAAGCCTCGGAGTGCTTGCCAAAGTTTCGACAGGAGGACTTGTCTTCTTGGCACGGCATTCACCACTAGCGGGGCGAAGCGTTGGCAAGCGCCCTCAGGCTTTCCCCTCCCTTGTTCCATCTGTCCGTGTGAAGAAACCACCTGTCTACCATCTCTCTACCGTGAAGTTCAATCAACTGAAGATGGCTGAAAAACGTAAGTTCATTTTTTATATGAACCCCGCCAATAACGAACGATTTGCTCAGACGATTTGTCGAACGATTTGTCGAAGCGTTGGCAAGCACCCCGCGGCTTTCCCCTCCCTTGTTCACTTTGTGCGCGTTAAGAATCATTGTCCTACTCTCTGTCTACTAAAGAGAGGCTTAGCAAAATAAATAAAATAAGCGAATCCAAATAAGAATTGATTAAGAACAATAATGCAGTATAATCAGAACTGGAATACAATCGAAAATTTTAACATGCCTATGAGGAATTGCGCAAATATAAAGGTTACTACGAATGTTTGAGAAAATTAAAGATAAAAAAGAACTGCTGTAGATGAAGCTGCCGAAGCGTAGCTTCTGTATATTTAAAGCGTTTATGCTTGCACCACAAAGCAAATTGCACCGCTAGGAACGTTGCGATAGAGGCAGGATCGTATACCAATGAGGCGGAGGTAGCCCGTTGGGCATCTCGTGAAAACTGTTTCAAAGCATTACCGTGGCCGCAGCTAGTTTTACATATCCCTCACGTAACTGGTAACAACCACATCATGCCAAGCACCAGCAACAACTAAATGACTTGAGGTAGTGCCCGGACCTGGTTTCTACAATAAACGTTTTCTCCATTATTGTATATGCTTCATCTGTCCTTCTACCCTCAGTAAGCTCAATGACAGCCCATTTAATGCCGTCTAGATCTTTAAAAAGCGCTGCTAGGCCAGCCTTAGCGAATAAGCACATAACGTTAAAGGTTCCTAAGTTAGGTTTCCGGAAGCGGCGATTGTGGATCCAGAGATTCTTACCATCCGGCGCTGAGTCATAGGTTACACCGCTGACTTGGCAAGGTGCACCGCAACTGCTCAGACAGCGAGCGCGAGTTAAGTGGCGTATTCATGCAGGAGGTGGTGAAGGAACTACACCAGGGTGGTCAAGTCCTCTTCTAAACAGAGATTGTTCTTTTCGGTATCGGTCGCCGAGGTCATCTCATACCCGACGCCTGGTTAATAAATACCATCAACACTCATATTTTTGCAACGTGAGCCCGCATGTCGTTCCTCATGGCGTCATTGCAGGCGCCGTCCGCAGAAGAGACACCCTGCCACCAAAGGTGACTTTGGCAGTGCAAGAAACTTGCTGGCTCCCGTAGCGCCCCGGAGTGCTGATGTTTTGGCAAGAGTCGTGGCACCGATGAGTTCCCAGCCAACTTGGAAGCGCGCGAAGACGCCGAGAGAAAGCTACAATGACTTGTGCCAAGACTGCTGGTCCAGCAGCAGCACGACATGTCTCTGGAAATTTAATTCCGCTCACACCACAGCTAACGCTCTGGAATTCGCTAAACACGCTTCCAACAGTCCTGATATTTTTTTATCTTTTATGCCACCGCAGTGGCTCAGTAGTTATGGTGCTCGGCTGCTTACCCGAAAGGTGCGAGTTCGATCCCGCTTGCGGCGGTCACCTTTCGACCAAGGCTAATTTCTAGAGGCCCGTGTATTGGGCGATGTCAGTGCACGTTAAAGAGCCCCAGGAGGTCGAAATTGTCTTGAACCCTCCACTACAGCGCCCCTCAGAGCATGAGCTCCTTAGGGGCGTTAAACCTCCAAAACCAGTCAAGTTTTTTTTCTTTTATATGCTGCTAAGTTTCTCGCTATCGATATTCTAACCGCGCTCCTCTTGCATGCTAGGCGGATGATTTGCGTCTACGCTATCTCGTCACCAACACAATCGTTCACAACAAAAGAACTTCACTTTATTGAACCTTGCCGGACTGATGAGCCAAAAAAAAATCTTTTTGCGGCTGTTCATTACGAAACGGCGTAGAGATGAGCGATTTCAACTGCAGAAGACGTGGCAACTGAGGAAATCATCCATAGTGTTTATTTTGACACGATGAAGTCAAAATCTTCATAGGACGGTTACGACAGTGAGACGCGAGTGTTAGACCGCTAACGTGGTGTGAAAGCAAAACGGTTACCGGAAATACGCCACTCCGAAAGAAGCTGCGCAGCGTCTTGCCGCTATTTTCTCAATTTTCTCCGGGGCAAGCCATCTCAGGTGGATTTCTCTCCAAATCATGAACAAAAGCTGTCAAGGATGAACGTTGTAGCAGTTCATGTCTGCTGCTGTTGGCACCGCCAAAATACCCAATCTGAGGAAAGAGCTACAAAGGACCTTACCCTCTAAAAGAATCGAATACCCTCAAAACACTCTTGGGTAGTGCTCCTCACTAAACATCACCGTGATAACACGGCGGCGATGCTGCCCCATTCTTGCTACACAGGCACTGACAAGAGTCATAGGACCCGGTTAATTGGAGAGACATGGAGAGGCCTTTGTCTTTAACTGGGCGTAATAAATATCGGCTACTGATTATTAAGGCAGGAATTATGTGCAGACAGTGCAATCTTGGTATTTGGATATATGCAGGTTATATGCAGTATTTGGTTATATGCATTAGGGACTTTTACTTCCATTCAAGATGCTTTATTCAGCCTGATACAGAATAGCGGCTTCTCGCTTAGTACACAGGGAAAAACGCTTGTCTAGAACACGTTCTGGACGTGCTACGGGCTAACACACGATATACAAGGATAACATTTGCCTAAAAATGATCTTGATGCAAGCATATGCAGTTAAACTCATAGCATTTCACCATCAATATTTGCCTTCCTAGCCGCAGTGGCTTTGGGATTAGCGGAACACACGGCTCAGTCGGCAATGCCTTCGCTACTTAAAATATAGTCGTTATTGAAGCCGACTAAATTTTTATACTCACTGCACAGTAGCGGTAGAGAGCAGCGCACAAAGCACTAAGAATGGCGCGCAGATCATCTTCAGCAGACACGCTATGACGGGCCCAAAAGCATATCAGCAGTAGTACCTCTCAAGTTGTGTCCTGCTCAGAAATTTATACTGCATTAGAAAGCTCCGAGTAAATTTATTCAATGTCGGCTTTACAATCACAACTTTGCGCTCATGACATATTCCAGCATATTTATGATTTCTGCTGCAATACGTTCTAAAATGAATTCAGTTTGCTTCAATTCGTCGCGCTCTATTATCAATTTCGGTATTAAATACATTATTATTACTATATATTTACTGACATTAGGGCGAATTTCTTATGAGCATAGTCAAATAAACTTCCAGGAGTTCGCCGAATCATCTCCTCGAAGCAAATCATTTGCCGCACAAATTTATTTAGCGTCCTAAGGGGGACCGAATCTGGCGAACAAAACCGCTGTGCATTTAACGACACGTGTTCAGCTCCTGCATTTCAATTTTTATAATTATAATCATCTCGCCAATCGGCGCCATGCTGTGTGCTCTGCCGTGGCGGCACACGTGTCGACAGAAAAACGCGCGTAGATAGAATTGATCAACAGTTAAATACCGATGCGCAAAGCTTCTGTATGCATTTGACGGAGCCTAGCCGTCGCAAACATTTCAATTTTGCAATAAAGTAAATAGACGAAGGGAAGTTTCTTTTTTTGCGGGGGGGGGGGGGGGGGGTGCTTGTTTTCGTGTTCACTACTTTTCGCGATAATGACAGTCATAAATTCAGCCAGAGTCCACCCCCCCCAACAAAGAATTTTATAACAATACCGCTGCTAATCAAACAAGGAGACACTTTATACAATCTCATGCGTCTTTTTATGCTTTCCTAACACGCTTTCGCGACCTATCTTCACCAAGTCATCTGTCTTGACATGAAACATAATACGACAGATTCTGCTAGTGGCGCTTAAAACCCTTAGGAAAGCTGCTTTAAACGGGCCTGGTCCAAAAGCAATGCCTTAAAGGGCGTTAGTTGGAAACTCATAATTAAATAGGAGTGCGCTAAACTCTGCACAACAGTTACGGTACAAAACCGTACAAAGGACACAAGGCTATAGTCCGATACAACTTAAGTCGGCAGCGAAGCTGCACCCAGATTCAGGAACGCCGCACAGATTTCCTCCAACACAATAAAATGGTACGTTGTTAAACATTGTCTAGATACCTAAACAAGACGCTAGTCTAAAAAAAAAATTCTAAGCGCTAAAATTTTGTTACCTGTCTTGTTAATTATATTGATACACTATAACGTTGATTTCGTTTAACATTGTGATTGACCAGCGGAGTAATACATACTCCGCGAACAGTAACCCTGTGTTACCAACCGTTGTTTTTTCTAGTTGTATCCTACTGTACAAAGAGCGGTATGCTCTTGTCCGCTGTCTTCCTTCCGATGTTACTGCAAGGAAGCTACGACATGGATGGATGTTGCGTTCAAAGCCACGAAAAATTATGTCAGTAATACTTTAAGCTGGCCTAGTTGGTTACAAATATATAAATAATAGTGTGCTAACATTGGCACAATACTAGACGTAGTAGAAAATTACAAAAACGGAATGAGACTGTAAAGCGAGGTACGTTCTGGTGTGGCATTTACCTTCAGCATTTAGTCCGAAACAAAGCCCTTTCGGAGAATTGGGGACAGGGGGAAAAGGTAGAGGTCCGATAGGCCATAAATGGCACAAATACTTCAAATAGGGCTAGGTGGTTACCCATTTGTAAAAGGGAGTGCGGAAACTTTCGCACATTAATCCGGAGTTCCCGGGTTCGAACCCGACCGCGGCGGCTGCGTTTTCATGGAGGAAAAATGCTAAGGCGCCCGTGTGCTGTGCGATGTCAGTGCACGTTAAAGATCCCCAGGTGGTCGAAATTATTCCGGAGCCTTCCACTACGGCACCTATTCTTCCTTTCTTCTTTCACTCCCTCCTTTATCCCTTCCCTTACGGCGCGGTTCAGGTGTCCAAAGATATATGAGACAGATACTGCGCCATTTCCTTTCCCCCAAAAAAAACAATTATTAGTATTCGCACATTAATACACAAAGCGATTGCAGAACTGAAAAGAGACATCCAAGCATAGTACGTTCTTGTGAGGCATCTTGTTTCGGCAATTAGTCCGACAACAAACATTCCGGAAAGCGCAGACAGGGGCGGGATGTTGACGTCAGATGTGCAAGAAATAAATGGAAATGACGCTTTCAAACGGCGCAGCTCGCTACCCATGTATAAATATGAGTGCGAAAACTGTCAAAATAATAGGCATGGCGAAAAGTTGCAGAAATGAAACGATACCACAAAGCGCAATACATTGATGTGTGGGATCGTGCTTCGGCAATATGACAACAAACATTCGGGAAATCTGGGAGGAGGGCGAAATGTTGAGGCCCGATGAACAAGGAATAAAAGTCAGTAGTGATTTCCAATGGGGCTGTTCAGTATCCACAAATAAACCACAGAGCGCTAATTTTGGGGACAATACTGGACACGGTAGAAAAACGCAGTAGCCACAACAGGTCACAAACCATAGTGCGTTCTTGCCTGATTTCTTGCATCGCCATTTATTCTCATAAAAACCTATACACTAGGAAGCGCGGAGGGGCAAAATCTTCAAGTCCAATGTAGAAGTAGGCCGTACGACTTATTTAACATATATAAATGGGAGGCATATAACTTATGCACAAGACTAGAGACGGTGGAAAAACTCTTAATCGATCCACAACTGTGAGGCGGCTGCAGTGCCTTCTTTTCCAGCATATTTCTTCGGCAATTTGACAAAAAAATACAGATACCGGGGAGTAGAGACCAAGAGAATGTTCACTGGAAAGATGCAAGTAATAAAAGTCACATCATTTTGAAAGGGGCCAGTTGGTAAGGCCTACATTAACAGCAGTGCGCATAATTCCGGACAATACTAGGCACGGTTAGGCACTCCCAAGGAATACGGGATTACAAATCAGCTTAATTTTCTTCTCTGAATGTTTGCAGATTCGCATGGCTTGTTTTTTTTTTTGCGCCGTGCAGATTTCATGGTAGATTTCATTGAAGCACAAAATTTCGGAAGCATTAGCAACTGTTAGACGCTCAAGACATCTCAAGAAATTATCGGCAATGCTTACACATACACATGCCAAGGCATTTTCACTACCAAGTGCCTAAATACTTGTCATAGTTAGAGGAAACTGAATTTCTCGTATCAGTCATTTTTACTATTGTGTCAGAGTTCACTATATGACCAGGCAGACCAAAAGAAAAGCACATTACTGAAGCGTAATTCGATCTTCCAGAATCACAGATGGGATACTTCCGTCACAAATTTTGAAGTCGTCTGATTGCGACGTCATTTTCACCACGCTGTCAGAGCAGCTACTGCGCATGCTGAAAAAAGTTGGAATTCCAAGGGTCTATAATACTTTATTCTGCCATTAGTAATCCTCACAGTGAAAGAAAACTCGTCGAAATTTTCTACTTGGCTTAGCTGAGGAATGTGACATCGCTACGTTTCTGTGTAGAACGATCGCAATATCCATAGTTTGCTCTGACGGTGGGGACAAGACACCGATGCGTATCCATATTTTAAGAATGATTGCTTTTCATACGATAATAAAGCATCGCTAATTAACAATTCCAGATAACCCAATCACACAACACTGCACCAGAATCTGTTTAAAGCACAAACATGCATTGGTTTTATTAGATTACTCTTTCAAGTTTTTCTAACAGGCCCAGCGATTTTACCGTCTTATGATGGGCACGCAAAATGTTTCAGTTACAAGCGGTGGTCGTTCTTTGAAAATGGGTGTCTAGCAGTGTGAAATACCACGTATACGAAGGCCACTCTCGAAGACAGAAGCGTTGACGTGTTCACAAGATCCGCCCTAACACTCTCAATAATGCACGCTAAAAAGGGCGGAATATGCAATGATACGTTGAAAGATGAACACACACAAAGGGCAGCGCCTAAGCTAACCGCATGCCGATTCCGAGGCGCTCATCAAATATTGTCTGCGTCCTTTGTTCTGTGTTTGATCCGCCTCTACTGCGCATGAAATAAAGATGAGGAGAGTGCAGTAATGCATTATAATGAAACTTAGATATTTGACAGGCAGAATAGGTCACGAAACAAGCACGAGTTAGTCATGTGTTAGATGAAATAAAGAAGAAATGAGAATGGGTAGCGCATGAGGAAGGCACGAGAACCAATGGTCATTTATAGTAGCAGATGGATTACACGATAAAGCAAGCATAGCAGGGATCATCATGAAGTCACATAGGCGGATGATAGGACATTTGTGGGGATAAGATGGCGGCAGTTGAAACAAGACAGGGTTAACTGGAGGTATGGCGGAGAGGCCTTATTTCTGCAGTGGACACTGGCTGTTGATGATTGCACCTAAGGACGTTCTTGTTACGCGCTAATATAAGAACGTTTACACAGTTTCCAGGTTAATATCTACAAAAAGTGCTAATAACCGTTTTCCTCGAAAGCCATGATCTTATGGTAAACCGTTTTTTATTCTTCTAGTGTTTAGCACATCCACAGGCCCAAAGCGCACCTACAGCTTGCTGAGCCTGCTTCATGAAGTCCCTGATCAATGAATATTCCATCATTCTCTTAGCTTAACGAACCATACCAAGCCCGAAAATGCTGCAGAGGTGGGTGAAATAAACGTATCACAAAGAATACGAAAAATTTTTATCTAGCAGCCTCTACTTAACGCTCTATACAATATTTGTAGCCACAAAAATTATTACACGAACGTGTTCGAAAACATGAAACAGTCTGCAACTACAGGCACTAGCTAACAACGAGAATTACAGGCGCTTTGTGTGAGAAATGGAAACGAGAGTTTAATTGCGATAGCTTTAGGCCTGCCATTAAGGCGAAAACTCTCATGTGTGGGCGGAGAGCGCGCCCACTCCCCTCTCCAGTTATAGGTTATAGGAGGGGGGCCAGGCTAAGAATGACTGAGCAAAAGTAAGGGACTAACATAGGCTTACATAAAGTGCAGAAGGGAGCTGAAACCCTCGGAGTGCTTGCCAAAGTTTCGACAAGAGGACTTGTTTTCTTCTTGGCAAGGCATTCGTCACTAGCGGGGGCGAAGCGTTGGCAAGCGCCCTGAGCCTTCCCGCTCCCTTGTTCATTTTGTGCGTGTCAGGAAATCATCTGCCTACCCTCTCTCTACCGTGAAGTTCAATCAACAGAAGATGACTGAACAACGTAAGCCTCCCCGCTTCCTTTTTTCGTTATATGACTCCGCCAATAACGAACGATCTGCTCAGACGATTTGTCGAACGATTTGTCGAAGCTGTGGCAAGCACCCCGCGGCTTTCCCCTTCCTTGTTCACTTTGTGTGTGTTAAGAATCATTGTCCTACCCTCTTTGTACTAAAGAGAGGCTTAGCAAAATATATAAAGTAAGCGAATCCGAATAGGAATGAATTCAGAATAACAATCCGATATAATGAGAACTTGAATACAATTCCAAAATTTTAATATGCCTAAGAGTAATACCGGCAAAAAAAAATTACTACGAATGTTTGACAACATTAAAGTTCTAAAATTACACTGCAGAAGTGAAGTTGCCGAAGCGGAGCTTGCGTATGTGTAAAGCGTTTATGCTGGACCACAATGCAAATTTCATCGTTAGGAACGTTAAGATAAAGGCTGAAACGTATACCAATGAGGCGTATGCAGTCCGTCGGGCTCATCGTGAAAGTGGTTTCAAAAGATCTTTAATATTTCTCTCATTTTACACAAGCGGGCTCAAAAAGGTGAATACTACCACATTTCCTCCAAGTAACTATAATTCATCGAGCATTATCCGCTGCGCCAATTCAACGCACCTTTTTAAATTTTCAAAAGCAGCCAAACAACGTTGAAACCGGAACTACAACTATACCAGATTTTTCGCCTGCAATAAATGCCAACAGAAAGATATGGCCAGCACCGCTGCCATATCAGAGTAAGCCGAAAGTAAAACGACCATACAAAACATGAACTGTTGGCATCGAGTGGTGCCCTCAAGTTTTCAGCCTACGCAACGTTGGTTTAATTGTCTAAGGCGGGGAACCGCAGTAAACCAGGCTTCTCTAAAACATTAGCGATGACAATCTTCAATCAGTGCTGTTCGCAGAGCGTGATGTGCGAATCCACGTCCAGGGACGAAGATGAAGAAGGAACGCCCAGCGAAAGGAAGAGGCGCAAGGCTGACATTGCGATTAGACTGAGCGAGTTCCACTAGGCCAGCTGTAGCTGCCGCGTCATTCCAGGTTTAACCATAGCTAAACCACAGCCATTTTTTGTTTCGGCAGCGATCTTAAAATTTTTAAAATTTATTTATTAAGTGTAAATTGGTTGTTCGTTGACTGCTCTATTCTTTATTGTATTTCGCAGTATTAATAACCCTAAACCTGCTGCTGGCATATATGGGCTCAATTTTTACGGTTGTATTTCATTCTGACTTCGTATTTGTGCGCTAATGCATCCACAATGTAAAGCCCTAGATCTACGCTCTTTTCGCTTATACTGAGCAGAGAAATAAAAATCTTGAAGCGTTTTTTACCAGAGCGAGGCATTCAGCAATACTTCCAGAACTCGCAATACTGAAAGAAGTTAGGACGGCGCTAAAACGACAAAGACAAAGAGGCACGAACAGAACAGGACGGGCGCCTCTTTGTCTTTGTCGTTTTAGCGCCGTCCTAACTTCTTTCAAGATATGAACCAACTAGCCCAAATCAAAGTACTTCTTTCGCAATACTGCCCTCAAGATACAAACATGCCGTGATGTTTCTTTCTCTTCTCTGGAAAAGACGTGCTGTCGCCCACATCAGACGGCCCCCTAAAACCCACCTTATCGCCGCAAACTCCTTGATTTCATTCACCCACATGAAGGAAGGAAAGAATTCAATAGAGGCGGTTACGCTACATTTTTTTTAGGCCCGCTCTCCCATGCTCCCCCCCCCCCCCCCCCCCCCTCTTACTTGGCCGCCGTCTCAGCGCGCTTGCGCATGCGCAGCAGGTATCGCGACAGATGAAGCCGCTGCTTCAGCGTTACTATTGGCTGCGCCCACGGCCAATGCCTCCCAGCATTCCTTGCAAAAGTGCGTGACTTCCGACACAATTTTTGGCGCACACTTCGGATAGCGAGGGCCTCTCTTTGTATTTTCCTTCCTCCATGCCCACCCACCTAACTTTCTGCCGCCCACTGCTACGCTTGCCTTCACTTGGAATCTGCTCCGTTACCCTTAAGAACCAGCGGTTATATCTCGCCTTCGCATTACACGCCCTGCCCAAGCGCATTTCTTCTTCTCTATTTCTACTAAAATGACATTAAGCAGCGTTTGTTCCCTCAACAACTCTGCCCACTATCGGTCTCTTAATGTTATTATAAACAAAAACGGTGTCTATGGACGGGACGAAGAAGGGCGCCCTTCGCCTTTCTTCGTCCCGTCCATAGGCTACGTTTTTGTTTATATTATGTCTGAATAACTGGCCCCACAGTATACTCTCTTAATGTCATACCTATCATTTTTCTTTCCATGGCTCGCTGCGTTGTCCGTAACTTGAGTTGAAGCCTTTTCGTTAGCCTACAATACTGCTCCACAGGTGGGTACCGGTAAAACACACTTGTTGTGTAATTTTCTCTCGATGGATATTTGTAAACTGCTATTCATGATCTCAGAAAACCTGCCATATGTGCTCCACCCCATTGTTATCCTTCTAGTTATTTCCCACTCATGATCAGAATCTTCGGTCACTACCTGCCTTAGGTAGAGGTATTCCCTAACTGCTTCGTGAGCATCGCTTCCAATTCTAACCTGCTTTTCTCTTACGAGGCCGTCGAGCATTACTTTGTTTTCCTGCATATCAATTTTTAGACTCTTCATCCTGCTCTGTCTGTATAACTCATTGATCAGGCTTTGCAGTTCATATCCTGAGTGACTTAGCAACAGAACGCCATCAGCGAATCACAGATTACTTAGGTATTCTTCATTAACTCTAATCCCCATCTGTTCCCAATCCAGGACTCGTAACACCACCTTCCTAATTGGTTTGGTTTAGTTTAGTTTACAAGTGTTTAGCGTCCCAAAAGTCTCAAGCCATGAGGTACGCTGTAGTGAAGGAATCGGGAAATGTTTAGACCATTTGGGGTTCTTTAACGATCACTGACATCGCACTGTACACGAGCCTCTATTATTTCGCCTCCATGGAAATGCGATTGCCGCGGCCGGGTTCGAACCTGCGTAATTTGGGTTAGCAGCCAAGTGCTATCAACACTGAGACACCGCGGCAGCTTCTGTTAAATCGGAATTATATTGCTCACTTTATGGAGGACTACGGTAGCTGTGCAGTCGTTATAAATATCTTCCAGTATTTTCCCATAAGACTTTTTTTCAACACCCTCATTCCGCGATGCCTGCATGACACCTGAGGTTTCTACCGACTCAAATGCTTCCTTGTAATCAATTAAGGCTATATATGGAGGTTGCTTATGTTATTTGCATTTCTCTATCACCTGATTGATGCCATACACACCAGAGCCATATGCTTCTATCTATCTTTTTGATGATGGCAACAGGTGCTGCCCAAGGACCCTCCGAAGGCTGAACGACGACGAGATGTCGTCGCGAAGCATTTCGTTTCACTTGCTCTCGGTTGGCTCCCCGTGCACGTGGCCACCCACTGAATGGGCCATGGTGGGGAGATCGGGCATGTTTTCTAGTTGCATGTGGATCGCGGTGAGGAACGACGGCCTCGGCGGATTTCGGCACTGTGCCTTGGGCTGACGTTGTCGTTTTGCGTGGACGCGCCGCCATTTCGAAGCTGAATCACGTCAGTCTGATCTTCGTTTGGGGCGTTGTCGTAGCGGATATGGCATGCCGTTGCGTCGTCGGCGTGTGAGGATATTATTTGTTTTACAGTGTAGCAACCTCATCTCGAAAGACCTCTTTTTCATTTTCCCCCGCTGGTAATAGCGGACTTGCTTCGCACAGCCTCTGCGCAGCTGCCGTGTGGCGACAATAAGCGCCAAGGTTACAGTGATTCGGCATCACGCTGGAAGTCTTCCACATCGTCAGGTTGCTGGCTGGGCTGTGGCCGTAGTGCGGCGTAGGAGAAGTCTCGGAGGCCCATTCTTCAGTATGACCAGTACCGGTTGATGTGACCGGTTTCATGGCTGTTAAAACACATCGAATGGTTGCCACGGGTTCACCAGGAGGCGCACTTCTGGTGGCTGTAGCGTCCCTCGTTGGACAGGCGGGCAAGAGAGCGGTGGTATCGCACTACTTATTCATGTCGAAGAGTGTTTTGGGTGTCGCTTCGGGGCCTAGGTCTGCGCACTCAAGCGGCAGAAGTCATGGCTTCAGCCTTCCTTGCAGTCACCAATTATAGTGAGTTGAACGCATTCTGTACTTCCAGGAAGATGTCCGTGAGGGTCACTACTTAGAGCTGGTGGCAAGATGATGGCGTCCGGCACAGCTCTTCTCGAACAATCTCGCGGATAACATCCCAAGATTACCCCCGCATGTAGATGTGTTGTCAAAGTGGCTTGCCTGGAGCACTTCAACTTGTGGAATGTACTTGCACGTCCGGGGCGTCCATGGTCTTCTCGACGGTAGACGCCTCTTTTGTGAATACCGCGACAGGCTTCGGCCACTGGCCTAGAATACCGGCAAAAACTTGTTCTTTGGCGCAGCGAAAAGCAAGTTCACTTCTTTTTCTAATTCATGCTGGGGTCGCCACGACAAAAGAGGCGCTTCATCTCTTCCACGTAGGCGAACACGGACTCGTTCAGAAGTTGAATCTTTTACCTGGCGAGTAACCGAACTCTTTCTTTTCGGATGATGCCCGTAAAAATCTTCCATATCTTAGTTTTGAATGCATCCTAACTCTGTAGAGAAATTCGGTGACATTCAAAGCAGGTTTGCGCAGAACCTTGAACTGTGAGGCATAGGCAGAGATGCCTCATTTTTTCTGACTCATTGTGCGTGTTGGAAAAGGTCTAGCCATTCTTCCGAATCTTTATGAGGTAGTCTTAGGAAAATGGGCGGCTCACGGGACTGCACAAAAACCAGATGCGTTGTTTGTGCGAGACGCTTGATCTTCGGGGCGTAGCATGTTGACGTTCCAACACCTCCATCAGATGCCCCGTAGTGGTGACGGCCGTCCGGCAGTGAGGAAATCATCGAAACGCTTATAACCGAGACTTTATTGGGTTCCCTCTCCCCAAAAAGAAATGAACATGGTGAGGGATGGTAGCAACAAGCGTGCTCGGTAGTCGTCGAAGAACATGATACCCGCCACTCTCGGCTGCTCTTAAATTCAAGGTGGCAAATAACTTTTCAGGTTAGGCACGAAATGAACCTACAATAATCTCGAACAGCGTAGAAGCAGTTACACGTGGCAGCGACCTTTCGAGATAAATCTAGTGTCAGCTCGTTTCACAGGTAAAGTGAGAAAGCCGTGTGCCGGCAGCTTTCAGCATAAACAAATAAGCAGTGCAAAGCTCCGCGGCATCAGCAACAAGAAAGGCGGCGCTTAAAATTTTAAAAACCGATCGTGAGTGAAGTAGTCATAAACGTATTTACAGGACCGCTTTTCTCTGCTTAATTCGGTCTTCCTTTTGCCTGGATGAACCGATCTGTTAAAAGATTTTTTTTCTCAGCGCCAAAACAAGACCCGGTGAGTAAACACCTGCTGACAGAAATTCACAATCTTCTGTGCCGCTTATGTCCTTGATTCAAGTCGCGATATTGAACGCAATATAATTGATATAATGTATAATGCCACCGTCCCGGTATTGGTGGCAGACGAAGTGTCGCTTGAGAACGATTTGTCTGCGGCTCTGGACATTCCGCTTGCGATCCTGTTATTGCAGGCATTAAATGTGCCACTGACGATGCAAGTATTTAAGACTTTGGACGTTCCCCAAAAGATCCTGTTAATAGAGGCAGTTGGCGGCGCCCTGACGATTCTGGTATTGGAGGCAACGGACGTTGCCCTGGCGATCCTGAAATGGGGGCAGTGTACGTGATCCTGGCAATCTTGGTGTTTGAAGCACTGGACGTGCCCATTACGATCCTGGTACTAGAGGCAAAAGACGTCGCCCTGGCAATCCTGTTATTGAAAGCAGTTGACACCCCCCTGACATTCCTGGTATTGTAGGCAGAGGACGTCGTCCTGGTGACCCTGGTATTCGAGGCAGTGGTCGTTCCCACGGTTCTGGATCGGCGGGTGGTGTTAGTCGTCGATCCTGGTAGTTGGAAGGCATCGGAGCACTAGAGCTGAAACAACTTCAGAGCTTTGACTTGTCCACCCTTTGATAGCAGGCACAGCCAGGCAGGCACTGCTGCCCTTTTCCATTGGGCTCGCACTAATACATCATAAAAACAAGTCAGAGTTGTCAAGTACAGCGACAAAAGAAAAATTCAGCACTTCCTTCCTCATCGGACTCTATGCAACATGATTTTAGGTCGACAACTAATAGCAAGAGCCCTGCCACTTTTCCCCGGGTTTCTCCCTGTACAACTGCCTCGGACCCCTCCCGAAAAAAGATTTCTGGCTACCTGCCTGGTACAGGTCAAAGTCAGGTACCAAATGATCTGTCATGTGATTAAGTGGTCATACCACCACACCTTAGGCAAACCACCACCCAGTTCGGTTGGACCTTGTGAGGCATTGAAAACCATTGATGATGTGGTGATCACTGTCTCGAATCAAACTTCAAGATCAAGGGTAAAGGTCAGGTATCCAATGGTCATAGTCACATGAGCACGTGGTCATAATCCCATAGCTACGGCTATACCATCACGTAGTTATGTTCGGTTTGACCTTGTGATGCATTCAAGGTCATTGTCTAATCTACCCTGGGGAGTACAGCTCTCGCTTAAAAACGGGCTGTATTGTTATATTCATATACCGCGTACAGGACTCCAGTTTTTGTTGCGTGTTTTTTCTTTGGAATTATGCGTGATGCATTACTAGACATAAATTAGGCGGGAACCACCTACTGCGACTGAATGATTGCGTTAAACAATACAATACGTGGATCACTACGTAATATTTTTTTTACGGCCGCTAAATTATTGATTTTGAATTTCTTGTCTAATGCCGTTTCAGTTTCATCAACCGAACGATGAACGTGACGTGTAGTTGCCATTTAGGCCATGTGGGGTACAAAAAACTGCAATATACACGCTGAGACGCAGCTTTAATTCACTACAACACTTAAACCAGCCTGTTTCAAGCGCTGAAATGACAAATGACGCATTAGCAATTATATCGCCGTTATTTTTTTTTTGCCGCCTCACATGACCTAAAGACCAACTCACGCCACAGCCATCGTGCGATTGAAAAAGCAGAAACCCAAACAGCGTCAAGAAAATATTCAATTATAAATTATTTAGAGATCGTAGCCGAATATCACGGGGTGACCCATGTATATCAATGTCTAGCGAATCATTTCAAAATATAATAATGGAGGCGAAACGCTAAGGCGCCCGTGAGCTGCGCAATATCAGTCCACGTAAAAGATCCCCATGTGGTCGCAATTATTCCAGAGCCATCCACTACGGCACCTCTTTCTTCCTTTCTGCTTTCACTCCCTCCTTTATCCCTTCCCTTACGGCGCGGTTCAGGAGTCGGCCGATATGTGAGACAGATACCGCGACATTTCCTTTAACTAAAAGCCATTTTTGTTTTACATAAAAATTCGAGATCATTGGGGTAGCCCGCACTGGAGTAATGCGAACTGGAGACGCCTCCTCAGCACTCGTCGCCTCTATTTGCTCCTCTTTGCCTCTATTGCCTCTATTTGCCTGCGAATCTGTGCAATTAGTCTAGTTCCCACCACGCTGCGTTCCAAACTTTCAAATTTGGCTCCGTCTACACTTCCGGTGACGTGGTACTACACTCCCGGCGTTTCAAATTTCGCGCCGCTTTTTCCCTGGTCACGGCCACTTTTTGCGCATTTTGGTTCTAATTGATTAACTATTCATCCGATCGTTGCCAAATCTTTTGCGCCGCAACGTCACGTCATCCTCCTTCGATTATAAGCACTTTTTAGAGTTCTCTCTTTCTAGACCCCCACAATGGCTGCGGACCTGTTTTGATGACACGAAACCGTCGACAAAGCCTAGTAAAGCTTTCGCTTTAATAAGAAAACACGCAAGCGAAAATTTGGTGTCCATCCGGCAGCGTCGTCCGCGGCGTAGTTAGCAAAATATTCCATGAGATGCAACCTGGTTGGGTTAGCTAGGTCATGTGACCTTGTAGCCTCATCACGACATGCACAGAGGAATGTGAGCAAGCTGACCACCGTGACAGGTGGCAGTTAAATTAAGGAAAGAGCAACTTGGGCAGCACAAGGCTCACCGCTCGAGCACCTGCCATCGCAGGGCAGTGGCGCATCGCTTAATCCCTGCACCACTCCGTCAGGGTTTGTACGAGAACTCCCAAGGTTCTATGAATTTATAGTAAAATATGAACACTTCGGCATATTTTGGGATTAGTTCTATTAATGTTATCGCGTCATATTCTTAACGCAGAGCCTTAGTTGTCCCCACCAATTTCTTTATGTCCCGTTATTAGCCAACACAGGCGAACATTGCCCTTGAACCTCAGAAAACCTGAGGCCGAACATGTTGCTGAAACTTCCGAAACTCTCCGTTCAAACGGTATCCAGTTGGACAACTTATTTTAAACACGAAAAAGCGCGTATGGGACTAAGAAAGAGTAAGATATCCTGCAGGACACTCGCTTTTAGGAGCACGACATCTAGTATACATAGCTCAAAACAAAGACGACACAGAACACTGAGGGCATGGGCTGTCTTGCAACTTTATTTCAGGAATGTGCTATGTATACAAAACTTTGAACCAGCTGACCGAATCCAAGCTCGGTTGGAGCAGGATATCTTTCCAGAATCCCGGACTATGTTTTGACCACTAAACGTACGGAGTGGTTGCCATTTGCAACGGAGGCATATTCCCACTACAAAGCATAGTATCCTGATGAAGTTAGCAATGGGAAGAGGATTTAAACGCAGTACCGGAAACCTTGAGATTATCAAATAGAGGGAATTAAAACCTCGCTTATAATCGTCGACAAATCTAAAACTTCGGATGTGTTGAAGAGTAAATTTTTTTCCCGTTGACAACCGCGTGAATTCCGTATTGTTAAAGGCAGATGTATACCCCAGGGCTTTGGCAGAATACCCTGGCCCTGAAACGGAGTCCACTAGAGGATAGCTTAGTTCCTTTTTACTTCTATATAAGCGAATTAGGAAACCGGCTTCCAGTTTTTTCTTCCCATGTCGGTTGTCGCCGCCTACGACCGAAGTGGAAAGGGCATCATGCAACACCCTATTGGTCAGAAGCGTGAATTTCTGGGCGAAATGTTACATGTTATAAAGAAAAAAAAAGCGCAAGAAGACGCAGTACCAGAAGAAGACACACACAGACTGTCGCCGGACTTTCAACTGATTTATTCTTGGTTCCACCACCTATTTAAAGCCACTACTTGCGCAAGCGCACACATATGCCACATTTAAAGGGGCACTGAGAAGAAATTGATATTGGATTGTATCGATAGAATACCAGCTGCGGATAACAAAAACGCCACTCTTACTGAAAACAAAGCTCTAATTGTAAGGTAGAAAATAGCAAGAACCAAATTACAGATATCGCTGCCACAGGCTAATCTCGCAAGTACCAGCGTGATGAAGTCATAGAGCAAAAGACGCCACCTTTGAGGAATTTTTCTTCCTCCATGGACGCCTCTAATTTTTCTTCCTCCATGGAAGGCACGAATATCTGAGGGTGACAAAGGAAGGTTGCGCGGTTCAATATTGAAGTAAGTTTTGTTTTGAAACCGATAGTGCACTGTTATCATACAAGGAAGACCGACAAAAGATTACCTGAATGTTGGAAGCAAAGAAAACGGATGTTTGGTGGCGCCACATGCGGCCAGGAGAGTTTCGGTTTTTTATGGCGATTTGCGTCTATGAGCTTTGCGTGCCCCTTGGTTTTGCTTTTGACGCGCCTCGATTTACAAGCGCCGAACAGCAGAGGAACTCCAAGTGCCGCTTCAAGTGCTAGTTAACCTTTGCAGGAGCCTGTTAAGGCTGGTCAGATGATCGCCACGGTCTATGAAAAACTATTATGCGACGAATAGTCGGCGATCGTACAAAGCATATAGCAGTACAAAGAGCACTTGTGTCTTCGTACGCTCGCCCGGCGAAACGTTCCTGGCTGTGCCAGTCAACTTCAAACTACATAACGGAAATCGTTTATTAGAGACAAGATAGAAGGCAGTTAAGAAAACGAGATTTGGAGCCTGCAGAGACCGTGACTCCGCTCTCCTCCAACTTGTTTGTTTGCGGCTCCATCCAATAGCTTCGGCAGTTGGGCAGAGCTGTTGTTTTCGAGCTCTCGGCTAATTTAATCCACTCACAGTACACATCTGAAGGCACATGCAAGTGGGTGAGAGAGCCCGATCCAGTGGACCCCGGGCCTCCGGAAATGCGCGGAACCCGTTGAAGCGTCGTGCGTCGGCTTTACTTTCAAGCCGCCAATTTTAAACGGGAGCACCCCTGAGCACCCATCCATTTTTTTAGGCAAAAAAAAACCTGGCCCTTGCCACTATGGCAAACCTCCTCGACGCCTCCTGCTGCACCGTGCAACAGCGCCATTCAAGGAATCGCAATCCATTGGCCCCAAAGCCTCAGCCAGCCTCCGATAGGCGCTGGGGTTAAGACATTTAACTAGCAACGGCTGCATACTGAGGAAGGGGGAAACGACCCGCCGGCGCCTAACCTAACCGTGCTCCCCCAAAAGGGTCGCACGCTCTTTAGGGCTGAGGTCACTGAAATGAAGGCCGGATATTTTGCGAGAACTTTGTTGTCGAGTTCGGGATCCATCGTAACGCTGACAAGACGCCGGTGCAAACGTAAACGAAGCTACAGTAGCGACCCCCGACAGATGCCTTCAACGTGCGGCGGCGGTAGCTTTCATTTCGGCTGCTGCTAGACCACACCGCTAGCCGGCAGAAATCAGGGAGTCTGCGTTTACGTCACGTTTCGCGTCACTCCGTCTCATGAAGTCCAAGAGGGCGCTCTGACGTTATAAGAGGGCGCTGAGTTAGAATCGGAGTGACGAGAAAAACTTTTTCAAATTCAAATCCAAATTGCTTTGAAATCAACTGATCTTTCGCTCCCGGACAAGCGGCAACAAAGCCAGTAAATGCCTAGCTATCGCATTTTTCGAACAAAATAAAAATAATAGAGTTCTCCTCATTTTCCCTTTAAAGTCTGGATGTATTACAAACCAGATAAAAAATACCACTCTTTCTCAGTGACAATAAAAGACGGGTCGCTGATGCAAACACGTTCATTCATTTTGATTAGGTACGCTTCGGACAGTTCGCGCTCGTGCCTAGACTTCTAGCGGCCGATAATTGTAGTGCTGTTAAGCAAAGCTGAGCAGTTTCTGCACTCCTTCACATGTATGGCCAGGTTGCTCGCTGTACCAAAACGCAGCGTTCTGCCATGTTCCCAGAGTCGCGTGTTCAAGCGCTGCCCCGTCTGCCCAATGCAAATTTTTCCACAAGAATAAGGGATAAAATATAGTACCTCCATAGCAGACTTCGCGAACTTCGTTTGGTGTTTTCTTTTGAAGGAAGGTTATCGCTTGGAGCCATAGATGCGGCCGCAAAGAATGGAAAGCTTTCGGGGGCCCGTAACAACAAATTCACTCCAAATTTTTAATCCCGTTTTTGACTGCAGCTATGCAGCTATGCAAACCTCTGGCACTGAAGCATCCTCGAGGCTTAGGAATGTAGGCTCACAAATTTATTTCTAGATAACCCACTTCAATTGAGTCTGGGAGAATACTTTGTGCAAAGCTCAAGACTGTTTGTTTTTTTTGGGATTTCTTTGCCCTCTTTTCTTATTTTGATCCTGTGGGCATCAACGTTTTGTTCAGCAAGCCCTTCTTAGATTCCTTGTTCAGCGAGGTGGAGGAAGTCAGTCTCTGAAGTTACACCACGGACTGTATTGAGAGATCGGTGGGCAGAGACTGAGACAGGGATGTCACCCATGTACACAATGTTGGAAAGTTTTGAGTGTTGGATGCTATCTCGGAGTTCCAGTAAGACGTTACCACTCACCATTTTTGCAAGCTTGCAGCCTAAGCTCAAAGCACCCGTCAAGCATTTTTCTACAATGAATGCGGAGATTATTCTTACAGATTTATCTGTTTGTTCACTATGAATCACCTGGAACTTGGGGAACTGTTACTTTTTTTTTGCAGGAATTGATGAGTTACCTTGGTCTGCCCTTTCTTGGAGGGCGATCAGTTGCTGACATAAGGTTAGCCATATAATATATGTGTTTTTCTCATACAGTGCCAGCCACCAACCATGGAGCCCATCTTGGGGACTAAACAGTAACTTTCAAGCAAGTCTGGCCCATGCCAGCTGTACACCCCAACTAAAACTCGATATGACGCAAGTCAGGGTGTTGGCCACACAAGGTGAACTTTTGCCGCCAGGAAAAGAGGAAGGAACAAGAAATGAGTAAGAGACACCAGAGTTGTGAGAAAGAAGATAGGAAAGTGAAAGGTGTAGAGGAGGACAGGAAAAGGCGACTGCCGATTTCCCCCGGTCGTGTGAGGCCGGAGGTGCCGTCTACAGGAAGCTTGGGCCAAACACGTGTGTTGCCCCCGCCAAGAGGCCTTAAAGGTCCAAACGCTCGGCATTGGCTCATCCACCAGGAAACTCTTTTCCCCGGACACGGCGATACCACGCACGGCTAGGCGGGGGTGCTCGGGTCCGTGGTGGTGCACTGCTGACCATCATCCCCCTGCGGGGATGTCCCTGCTGATGCTCGGGAACCCGTGGTGTCGCCACTCACCGTCTGCAAGCTGCAGATGCCCCCTGCGGGGAGGTCACAGGATATAACAACATATATTATGCGTCACTGTCACTGGTTTCGCTTAGATATAACATTTAAAACAACATATAACTATAACTACGTAAGCTATAACTTTTGAAACAACAAACAAGGCCTCGCTGGCTAGCACATGTGTAGGACAAAGCCAACAAAACCATGTAAACTGAAACTGAAATAGACCAACTTTCAATGCCATGGAAATACGTACGCTACTCTCTCTTCTGGAAAATGTCACGTGAAGTAAAATGCAAATAAAATTGTAAGAAATAATGCTCACGCACCGCCATGTAAAAACACTTGGCCAGACCAAATAGCTAAACGCTACACATGAACTAAACAAGACTAGAAGAAAGCTGACTGTTTTTGCTGCTAACGAAAACAAGTATGTCCTGCCCTCATGCTGCACAATGAATTTCGCCACGTGCTGCTTGATGCGCTTAGTCCTTTCTAGGCGGTTTTAGTGCTTTAGGTAGGAGGCGCTCAGGAGCGTGCCTCAACCAGGATTTTGTTGTAGCCTCAACGATGCACTGGAGTGCTGTTAGGTGCTTTGCTTGCAGCAACTGAAAAAGTATAGCACAATAAAACATCTACATGCAAGCATCCCCCAGGAAGCAACGTACCTCCCCATGTGCGCCCAGAAAGGATGGAATGTCCCAGTCCCAGTACAACATTTATCGAACATTTCCAGGCCGTAGAGGCAGGACACAGAAACACAAGCAAAAGGACAGTGCGCCCACTAATGGCCTAGAAATGTTTTTTCGAGGCTGTTAAGCAGAAACAAAAACAAATCATAGCATTTTGGTCCCAGAAAGGTAACTGGGAGAACGTTTTGGGACCAATGATTTTCAACAAAAAATAAAAACTGACTCCTCGCTCTCTTTTCTCTCTCCCTCGCGCCAACATCTACGGGGAGAGAAGTCTTTGCTCTTGAACTCGCCGTTTTGAAAGATCAAACAGTTTTGTTCGAACAGCCGAAGGAAGCGCAGTTCACCCCGCATCTCTCTCGTGGGCCGTCGGCTCCATGCTGCAGGCAGGCAGGCGACGGCGGTCTGCCTTTTCATCGCACCGCCGGGAGCGGCGGTCACTAACGCGTCCGTCTTCTATAGTGTTTCCAACTTCAGCACGATGTGGCGGTCCCTGCAGGCATCTCCAACTACCAGCAGTCCTCGTTGCGCCGCTGTCTAGCAGAGGCGCAGTAATGGCTTCCCGTCGCTCGCTCGGCTTCCTCGCTGGACGGAAGCCATCTTGCGCACACGTCTTCGCGCAGCCCCAAGCTGCTCGCGCGCAAACCCCAGCGCACGGCAGCTCTTGCTCTCATCACTGGGCTGTCGTGAACTTCGTAGCTGCGGATTCATGGTAGGTTTCCCGCGCACATCGGCGTGCCCACATAATTCCTGTTGGAACTGGTGCAGCGGCGCGCGGTGCATCGCAAGTCTTTTGCGCAGCTTCACGGCCCTACACCATAATGGCGCTCTTATAGGCGTCGTCCGCGGCAGCGGATTTCAAAGCAACGGGCGACCGCTAGCGCGCACTCTGCATCCCTCAGCGCCTCCGACGACTGTGGCGTGTTGTTGGTGGCAGCGTGGCCGTCCACTGCGGTCATAAGCGGGAGAGATCTTCGGAGGCCAACCAGACTCTTGCTGCGAGTGCCCATGGATTAACCTGCTCTACCTACATTGCCGTCCTGTCGCAGCTGTATAGTTTGTGTTGTGTTCGCGTCGCTGACTCCCAACCCACCCCCACCGGATTACTTGTGCCTTGATCACCTTGATCTCGCCCCCCGCGGCGTACTGTGCCGCACGCGCGGTCTTCTATACACGGGTGCGGCGCGCCAGGGCTCCTACCTCAAGACGTCCACCCTTTCCATCCGGCTCCAAGCAGTCTTATCTCCACACTTAGTCACAAGAAAATAAAACGGGGGTGTAACGAGGATATAACGTATATGTTTGAGCGTTTGCTGTGCCTGTTGGCAACGTCGTCAAGGTATGTTGGTTTATGCTCGTTTTTATTTTCGCTTCGTAGAATTAATTTTTTTTCCTGTTTTGATAGCACGCTCAAGCTTACTCCCAGGCTCGTTCGAGAGGCAAAGCGAGAGGGAGGTTTCAGCCTGCAGAATATCCGTGACCTGAAACCGCGTATCTGTATCGTAGGCCCATCGCGTCTCTTCTTTTAGCATCCAGGTTGCTCTTTACATGCGTTTGCTTTTGCGTGTGCATATATGCTTTTGTACCCTTTAGAATGTTTGCTTAAGGTGCATCAACTTTCAGCCTGTATTATGTTTTTATTACTTCATTTTTCAGATTTCTCAGAGCTAGAGAAAAATTTAGTCATTATTATATGCTGGTGCCGTAGTGCTCCACACATTGTGTGTTAAATGGTGCATACATATGCGTCTCCTGTTTGTATTCATTTAAATGCAGAGAGCACTGCGTCTTCTGTTTGTATTCATTTAAATGCAAAGAGCACATCTAATAACTGAAATTACATCTGCATTGCGCTGCTATTTCCTGTTATGTATGCGGGATCTGGCGACTTTTTGAATTCATATTTCCTTTGTGTGTAAAATTCTAGCACATTTCATGTTCTTGTGGCGGGAGCAGCGCAGCACGAAACAATGAGGAGAGAGACGGAAATCGACGCTAACAACCTGATTTTTAATGCACGTTCGTCGAATATATACATCTCGCTCGTGCAATAAGGAAACGACAGAAGCATGACAAACGCATAAGATGTACACGTGGTAAAATATTAGGGGAACGTACGCAGATAATCAATTTCGCTGTCGCGAAACGCTATCCAAAGTAAGCTGACGCATATACGTCGCTCTTTTATCGGATGTTGAAGGCTTCTTCAATCTCCCTGGTCCGTTGATTAATATACGACGGGATGACCATTGTGTTGATAAGCTGTGGAGTGCATTCATGCTCTCTGCAATGTTTTGCTAATTCACTGCTGATGGCGCTATTTAGAGATATTTTGTGCTCTAGAAGCCATTCATTCAAACAGTGCCCTGTTTGACCAATGTAGGTGCGTCCGCATGACAGAGCTATTTCCTAAACCCCGCTTTTCGCACATTTCACGTGTTTTTGGTGCTTTTTCTTGCATTGATTTTTCTTTGCTCGCTGTTGACTTTGGCGCACAGGCTGTGAGACTGTGGAAAATGACATTAATGTCAGGAATGACCGCGTACGGCTTCCTTTCTTCTGATGTGGTTGTGATATATTTTCCGCCTCTAAGTGCTTGCAGAATCCCTTCTGCGACACTGGATAGCAGTCTCGTCGGGTAACCTGCCGCTTTCAGCCGACTGTTCTGGGCGTCAAAACTACCTTGAACTTCATGACGACAGGATCTCGTCAATGCGGCTCTCATTGCTGCTTTTCCTAAGGACTAGAACTAACAAGTGAACTCCAAGAAAACAACGTTATGCGATTTCTTGACTTGACGCTAGCCTTTCTAGGCTCGCAAATATGGTAAGGACCACGAAGCTAGAAGAGCCTGCTCCCCTACACACCTGCGCACTCCAAGATCATCAAGCGGGGGTAGAAAAAACAGCAATGAGAGCCACATTGACGAGATCCCGTCATCATGAAGTTCGAGGCAGTTTTGACACCCAGAACCGTCGGCTGAAAGCAGCAGGTTGCCCGACGAGACTGCTATCTATTGTCGCAGAAGGGATTCTGCAAGCACTTAGAGGCAGAAAATATGTCACAACCATATCAGAATAAAGGAAGCCGTAAGTGGTCATTCCTTGCATTAATGACATTTCCTACAATATCAGAGAGCTAGGAGCAAAAGCTAGTGTAAAGGTGCGCATGTCAGCACCCAATAAGTTAAAAAGCCTGTGCGCCAAAGTCAACAGCAAACAAAGAAAAAATCAATGCAAGAAAAAACATCGGAAAAAACATGTGAAATGTGTGAAAAGCGGGGTTTTTGAAATACCTCTGTCATGCGGACGCACATACATTGGTCACACAGGGCGCTGTTTGAAAAAACGGCTTCGAGAGCACAAAGGATCCCTAAAGGGTGCCATCAGCAGTGAATTAGCAAAACATTGCAGAGAGCATGAATGCGCTCCGCAGCTTATCAACACAGAGGTCATTCCGTAATGTTTTCATCAACGGACCAGGGAGATTGAAGAAGCCTTCAACATCCGACCAAAGGGCGACGTATGGGCCTGCATACCTTCAATAGCGCTTCGTGACAGAGAAATTGATTATCTGCGCGCGATGTCTTAATATTTCACCACGTGTACATCTTATGCGTTTTTCATTCTTCTATCTTTTCCTTCTTATACGAGCGAGATGTATATATTCGACGAACGTGCATTGAAAATCTAGTTGTTACTCAGCGTCGTGTCCCGCTTCTCTGTCTCGTGCTGTGCTGCTCCCGTCACAAGATCATGCACCAACCAGCCCAAATTTTCACCTCGTTAAAGCACATTTCTTGTAAACAGGTAAGTCTGAATGGCCTAGCCATCAAGCATTCACGCGAGTGGTCAGATGTTTGGTTTGGTTTGGTTTATGGGGTTGGACGTCCCAAAGCGACTTCAGGCTATGAGAGACGCCGTAGTGAAGGGCTCCGGAAATTTCGACCACATGGGGTCCTTTAACGTGCACTGACATCGCACAGCACACGGGCCTCTAGAACTTCGCCTCCATCGAAATTCGACCGCCGCTGCCGGGATCGACCCCGCGTTTTTCGGGCCGGCAGCCGAGCGCCACAACCACTCAGCCACCGCGGCGGCGGCAAGAGGTCAGATGTATTACACCACCTGTAACGTAAGCATGTGCCTGAAATTTTACACATATGTGCGCTTAGATGCCTGAGGTCTGCATTAAAAAGAAATAATTTTATTGAGCCAGAGCCGAGAAATCTAGCATTAATGTTTTGGGGCTGTCGCTGGGACGCACAACTTTTTGGGCAGGGCTAGTTGTGGGGGTGTTTTTTGGATGTCTTCGGGAAAAAGCACGTCCTGGAGCATTGCAAATGTCCTGATGGGATATTGCTGGGAGATTTTGAGGAGGTTTAGTGTTTGTGGGGCCCTTTACTACTGTGTGGCACTGGATTAGGATAGCCTATTATACAGAGGACACGATCCTCGGTCCATGGCCACAACAGTCGACTGCCATCAAGGCTTACAAGGCACAGTTTTGTTTTTTTACGAACAAGTGCCTTGATTGACAGATTGTGACTGTGTTTCCCGCTCCTTCTCTCTTCGCTTTTTAATCCCCTCATTCCATTCTCCAATGCACGGTAGCCAACCCGAAACGTTTCTGGTTGACATCCCTGCCCTTCCCTCATCTCTATCTATTTACATATTTTGAATCAAGGATATAATAAAGCGGCATATCAGAGCTGGACGAAACGAAAAGCTTAATATTTCCTGTCACGTGCCGCTCCTCAGACTATTTTTAATTGAGCTTATTTATTTTAAATAAAGTTAATAATGCACATTTTCTATTATTCACTTTAGGATCATGTGCCTTTCCATGACACGCAGAGGAAGTTGAGAAAGATCCGAACCAGTTTTTGTACCAACGTACTTCCTACGTGGTCCTTTTTTTCCATCATTCAAAGAAAACTTGCGAACTACAAAAAAACGCGCTCATGCGCGACCATATTCCATTGCTCCCAACCGTGTTTTGAACGAACGAAACGTGAGCGCTGACTGACCAAGCCCAAGTCTTGCCCAAGTGAGCAGCCGCTGCTTAGATCGATGGGCTGCAAAATGATGAAAATAATAAAAGAAATGGAGGCTTCCTTGAAATGTGCGTCTTGACTGCTTTCCCTTCCATTTTTGTTTTGTCTATCCAATGCTTCAATAGAAGCTGCATCTGAATTGGCTGTCAGTGGAATGCTTATACCTTATCGCAGATCACTGTGCGCGCTTTCTATGTTCAGGAAGAATGTGCTGACGTGCTTTTAAGTCTATGCTGAGAGCGACGTCGGCCACTCACTTTGAGGTAGCGAGCACACGCGTTTCGTTCACTCCGGACATGCTTTGCAGCGCTATAATATAGTAGCGCAAGAGCGCAATCACGTGGCTTTTTCATAACTCACCGGCTTTTTTAAATCCTAGAAGAACCACACAGAAGGTACGTCGATAAGAAAATAAATGGGTTACTTCATAGCAGTTTCCAGAACTTCAAGTAAAGCACATGATGCTATGTAAATATTTACAATTTTGAATGATTAACCTAAGATAATTAACTAAATAAACGGACCTTCAAAATAATCCAAAGAGTGCCACACGACGAGAAACTCTTTAGTTTCACAAACTTCCGGTGCACCGCTTTTTTTAATCATTGGTTCCCGTTATGTGAAACACCCTGTATGTTACTGCATTATATGTAACATTGCTGTATGAGCCCAGAGCTCTATAAATAGTTACAGGCCATGGAAAAGATGAAGTGCCTCAGATATGCCCTCAAAAGTAGCTGTAAAAGCAATCACTGGAGCTACAGTCATCGGTGCACAGTAAACATGTTGATTGCTTTTTCACTTTCTTGTCTAAACAAGCTTGAAGCAAAACGATACTGAACACTACTGCGCAGCATATCCCTTAATGTAAGCAGTTATTTCAGAACTTGAGCGATTCACTGCGTTGTAATACACGCTCCAAAGCTTTCTTCATAAAGAACCCAAGTTCACGATGAGATAGTCGGCAAATCCATCTTGCACTTATAGGCAGTGATTGCCAGCATAAATCAGGTATTAATTATATAAGATGCACATTACAATTCCAGTTTTAGCAAATAGTGGTTGTGCATGAAAATGCAACAAAATTAATAAGCAATCTTAAAGTAGTAAGCCACACTCCTTTGACTTGTTTTGCAATTTTCAGGGCTTAGAATTTAACTTTTCCCTTCCACCCCATCTACGAATACTTTGCGACCACATCATCTTTCATGCAGTACGCCAGAATTTTTTTCGTTGCCCAATTTCCATCGCTGCCCCCAAGCTTCATCAGTTCTTTAACCTGCATACACACACAAGCACAGCACGTGCAAAGAGGAAAAAATGACCTCAAGCACTGAGAACACAATGGACTAAAAATTGCTTATAATAAAGTGGACTGCAAGTAAATATCTCCATTCATGTATTTACAATAACCCTGATAACCAATAATTGCTTCTAGAAAATATTCTGTATCGTAACTATGCACTTGGCAACAATAGGAAATGAACCAGAAAAGATGTGAAAACATACCAAAGTGTCTGTTGCTCCAAGCAGCTGAAAGGCTGCTCAATCAAGTGTGTACAAGGCTGTGCCACTGAGGTAGAAGATACTGCCTTCGGAATCACATGCAGTACTTCTCCCTGCTGCTGCAGCATGTAACGAATATCAACAGGCTTGTTGTGCGCTACTCAAAACCTGAAAGTGAAAAATTTCACAACCTGCAAAAAAGTGCACCAACCTTAGCAACAAAATTAAGTGCTTGTGAAGAATTTCGTCCAATACGGAGCACCTAGTAGCGTAATGCCGTATCTCATGCAATTTTCCACATCGCGCGTTTCACTTATGCCTACCTGTAGTTTGTTGGCTTTCAGCTGCAGTAATCGTTTTCTCCACAGCCAATCATGCAATATGACTAATGGTAATGCACTTTGATGAACCACATTGGGAATGAATATCATGAAACCACAAAAAGGGCTATAACTCATGCATTAACGCTCTCGAATTGTGATTTGCTGCTGTCCTGCACTCAAAATGCAGGAAAAAATATGTATATGATAGCAGCAGCAGAGACGGGTGGTCATCACTGTGGTCATCACATAACATTAGCCAAAGATTAACAATAGTGAGGCAGTGCAGCTAGCTGAAACAACGACATACTGTTTGCCGTCGTGTAATGCAGAGCATTTTTGTATTCTATCCACTTAGTTGAAGAACTGCGATAAATTATGCAAAACATCTCTGTCTGAGAAGACTCACTGCTCATCATGGCTCGCACTTTTTGTGTTCCGGTCGAATGTGATGATGTTTCAAGACTATGCTGACAGCGACCGCTGCTTTGGGTACAGTCAGCATGCATGTTTCATTTGGTCAGCAGCTCTGCAACCTGACAGTACAGGACCACAGCCATGTGGTATTTTTCGCATTTCGCTGTCTTTCTTTAAATGCTTGAAGAAACGACCAAATTGGAGGTGCATCAGCAAAAAAAGCAGCCAGCTGTTTCTTAACACTCTGTATATAAATAAATTCACGTGCGTTTAAAATTATTAGAAAACTTTTAGCATACTTGATCCTAGTTAAGTAACTAATTAAACAGCATAACAGTACTCTCAAGAGTGCTACATGATGGCAAACACTATGTTGGTTTCATACAGCTGCAGTGCACTGCCTTATTTTATTACTTCAATGAAGTGGCATAAAATATATACATTGCTGCCTGTCACGTTGACCGAACATGCTTGGCAGTTCCTCCTGGTCTGTTTCATGGTCTGAAAAAACAATAGCGATGTAAAAGTTTACAGAAAAAAATGCACTCCAAGAGACAACAAGACACGAAACGACCACCAAGAAAGGAAATGTAACAATTTATGTAGCATATTTTTACCTGCACCTGAACGGAGGTCATGGCAATCAGTCGGTAGTTTCAGTGTACGTGAGCACAAGGTTAATGAAATTACAAAAATACAAGTAAACTTCCGGTACAGCAGCTCATGTTACATATCCAGTTTAAATTCAGGTTGCGAATGAACTGCACCTGCAAGCCGAAGAATCATTCTTAATAAATTTCTAACTGCTGTCGCAATATTTACAACCCAATTGACCTCTACTTATACTAGAGCTTATTTACAAAGAGTGTTGAGTGCAGCTATGAAAAAAAATGCAGTTCAGGCTCATCAAACTCTTTCTTAACTGAAAATTAAATGTGCATACAAAATGTACCTTTGTGATAGCATGGTAATACCACATACACATGTTGCACGCCTATGTTGACAGTGTCTCTGCAATTTCATCGCACAGTTTGATGAGCTGAAATTAACGTCTGACTGGCTGAAGTCGATGCTTTACTTGACATAAACGCTTGACTGCCTTTTTTACGGGCCAAAGATGATGCTTGCTCAAATACAGGAAGGCTAAATATTGCACACAACGCATGTTACACACAATAGTTCTAAGCTCTACCATATTATGCAACCAGGAAATTTTCTTGCTAGTAATATGTTAATATGATCCTGACAGATGCTATTATTGGGTTAGTCCTTTAATGACTAATGATAGCTAATGATAGCTAGGCAGGATATTGGCAAACTCTCTAGGGAGAAGAAAGGTATGTTTAAGAAACGTTAATGCTTAAAAGCCTGTAACTCCGCAGATAGAATAAAAATTACAGAGCTGTAAAAGATAATCAAGGTGAGTAAGGTAACCGACATAAGGAAGTATATTTACAGAATAAAACGTGCTGTAATGTACGGAGTTAGCCTAAATGTGTTGAAGAGGAGGCTAGGCATAGGCAAACATTAGATGATTGCATTAAGAGACAATGAGGGCAATGTCATTAACAATATGGCAATATGAATATTATAGTGCAAAGGACTGAAGCTGAAAGGCGGCCGTTCATTCGAACGCCTGCTTCTTCTTTACCTGAGTAAATATGGACGCCTAGCCTTAATGTCCGTGTTCATCATCTTCTTTTTCTGCTGTATTCCCCACTTCCTCCTTTTCTTCGCTGCGGCTTGACATTCGGCCATGACTGCGCCTCTGAAAAAAACAACAGATCATCATCAGCCTGACTACACCCACTACAGGGCAAAAACCACGCCTATGTACCTCCAATTAACCCTCTCATTTGCCTGCTGCGTCCATTCTATCCCTGCAAACTTCTTAATCTCATCCACCCACCTATAAACTTCTGACGGGCCCTGCTACGCTTGCCTTCTCTAGGAATCCACTCCGTTAACCCTTAAGGACCAGCGGTTATCTTGCCTTCGCAATACATGCCCTGCCAAGCCGGTTCCTTCCTCTTTATTTCGACTAGGATGTCATTAACACGTGTTTGTTCCCTCACCCATTCTGCCCTCTTGCGGCCTCTTTATGTTACACCTATCATTTTTCTTTCAATGGCCCGCTACATTGTCCTTAACTTGAGCAAAATCCTTTTCGTTAGCCTCTACGTTTCTTGTCCGTAGGTGAGCACTCGTTAGATACAACTCTTGTTTACTTTTCTCTTGAGGGATATTTGTAAACTGTCATTCATGATCTGAGAAAACCTGCCAAATGCGCTTCATCCCCTTCTTAATTATTCTTTTAGTTATTATTTCTCTCTCATGATCAGGATCAGGGGTCGTTACCTGCCCTGAGTAGACATATTCCTTTACCAAGAAACTTCAACACATGGTCTACAGAATACCTCTTCCAAACTTCGTGCAAAACACCTAGGGATGAGCAACAGGAAGACCTTTTCTATACGAATGCAGGTTATTTAGAGGATGTTTGAAATACAATTTCTAGCCCCCATTTTGTTGCAGTTAATTTTGTTCGTTTTGTTCAGCAAAAGAGGAGCTAGAACAGCTGTGGGTCCACATCAAGCTTCCACTTTGCACTGCATAACAATCCTGGTGCACGCTGCAAGCTTGATTCTGGCGTCAGCGGATGCTGTTCCGCGCAGATGAGAAAAAATATCTGAATAGCGTTGTTTATTACGATGAATAAAATATTTAATCCGAAACAAATGCCACAAGCAGCATCTGAGCAGGTCGCACTAAATGGGGTAGGGAGAAAAATGAGCGTATCTGAAATAAGTCATATCACCATGATCTGGTGCAGACGAAAGGTGCAACAAAAAAATAAAGCAGATAAGACCCCATTTAGGATCTCCTGAGACATGCTACTTTTCCTTGTCGCGGTGACATGCACATGTATGCCCATGCTTGTTATGTCGCTCAACATTCGTTAAATGATGGTACAGCCCAAGAAAAAATAAAAATGGCCTTGAATGCATCGCCGAGGGCGCAACGGCCTAACGCAAACTAAAATAACGAGACACAAGCAGATCGTGAACTTTCCCGCCTGTTTGCACAAACTGTGTGGCATACCGATTGTTCTTTCATCTCGCAATAACTTCTATAAACCGCGAAGTTATTGACCAATAGGCTGCAGCTCAAAACAGAACAGTTAAGCAAATACGCGCGCACAGAAATTCGTCGATATTGTTTTGATCCAGATGTTTAATGCGCCCTCTGCTTGGCGTGCACATGTCGGCTGTGCCTCTGATAAAAAAAAGTAATGGTGCTTTAAGTACAGCTGTGGTCCAGTTGAAAAAAATGGGCATATTCTACGGCCGTCCGGACATTGATTCGCCATGCTTATGTAGTCTTCTCGCCTTCGTAGGCAAGGAGACTACATAAGCGCGGCGAATCAATTATCTTAGCAAGAGCCACAGCAGACTCGGTATACTAAATTGAAAAATGAAGCGAATCAAACCATACACATGCATGCGAACAAGACAGGAGGAGTACTGTGACAACACTAGGCATAAACTGCTCACCTTTAAAGCTAGCACTGCTCGCAACTCGAGATTGGAGAACGGGATTGTGGGTGGATTGGGTGTGTATAAAGCGCGGAGGCAGACGGGGACGCGGGAGCGAGTAGGAGGGATTGTGGTTCCTGAGTGATAATCCAGGACACATGGGAGAGATGGATCGAATGACACACTTAGCGCCGCACACCCCAGCTTGTACGGGACACTGACAATGGGCGGCGGGACATGCGATGGCAGGTAAGTCTATATGACATCCGCAAGATAAGAGGAGCCTCCAGGCCCAAATCCGATGGTATCTGCTGCAGTTACCTGGTGACCTCATCTGCTGCAGCTGCACCAGCTATCAGCATTCAGGAAGCACGATCCACTGTAGAGTCAGCTTCGCCCAGGTTGCACTAGGGCACGGATGTACCGTATCAGCCCAGTGAGACGCTGCTGCTGCAACAGCTAAAGAGCAGGGCATGAAAGCGATTAGGCACACGTGGAGGTGGCGACAATTTCTTGAGGTCGGACAGCAGCACTGGTAAATGGTATGCACTTGGGGACACGAGGACGCATCACGCTGGAAACGTACCTCGAGCAGGAGAACATCTCGAAGTGTGCGCGCTTGACGGTTGCTGCACGGCGGAAAGGTCAAACAGAGGCAAATGGTCAGCTGGGTGCCACCGGGTACCGGTGGCGCGAAGGGATGAACGCGCGGTATCTATCGCGCAGGGAGGAAATTGCACGAAGGACAAAGGAACCACCGGTTTAACCTTGCTTTAACAGCAACGCTGATATAAAGCTGCCGGCACGTGAAGGTTGTCACGAAAACCACTGCAGGACGAGTACCGGGCGACGATGGGAGGTCTACAGGGTGCTCACGCATAGCGGTAGCGCGAAGAGCAGGGCGACAAGCAGTCGCCGCCGTGCAGCGAAGAAGCCAGACGAGCGACAAGTGATCCGCTGCTGAAACACAACAGAGTTGCGCTAAGGGTTACGTGAAAATGCAGACGCCTCCAAAGTTAGCGCCAAGATGAGGAATCTGTACAGAATGAATCAGGCTTGGTGCAGGAATCCCGAAGAGAGCGCACGCTGTTTCAGGCGTGCAAATGCACCGTGGAGGCAGCAAAGATGGCGGGGACGCCGCCACCGCCCGCCAGCATCAAGACAGGTAGCTGCCCTTTGAGAAAAATGCCGAGCCTAAACAGCCCGCCAAAATTAGATGCGTCTTTCCGCAGAAACCACTGTCGCCTATTATCTGCTTAAAAGTGGCAGTACTACAACCCGTCCTCAACCCCGTACGTACACCACAAAGATCCCGCAAAAACTTCTGTCGTATATTATGCGTCTGAAATAGGGTTTCTGCCCCGTGTCCGTATACAGAGACCAAAAAGCCCGCCAAAATAAGATGCCTTTCCCGCCAAAACATCGATCGGGTTTAAGACGCTTTTGAGATGGCAGATATAGGACCCGTCTTCTAAAGTCTTGCTTTAACCGTATACGTAGCTTGGACAGATCGAATCGTGGCGGTAAAACACGTCTTGAAACCGCTTATTTCGATCTAAAATTCCTTTTATCCGTTTTATCTCTGAAATAAAACTTTTGATGATGTTGCCTGTTACCTAGGGCCGATCGCGGGAAGACGGAAGACGATAGGGCAAGGGCCGAGCTGCAGTCTGAGCCGCAGATGGTGAGAGAAACGTCGCCCGACAGGAGGTAGTCGTCGCCCAAGACGAGGTCAGCGGGCAAGTCCGCACGGCGGCTGTCATCAGGACCTTGCTGCCCGCCTCTGTTCGCATGTCGCCCACAGGAACAGTGCTTCCTTCTAAGCCGGGTAGTGGGGCTGAGGTCCAAGGGCGGAGAAGGACCAGCACGTGGCGCTGAAGCAACGCTGCGAGTTCAGCACCGGTATCGACGAGAGCGCTGAACTCTCCGATGCCCTCCACATGCACCGGCAGGAAAGGAAGAGCATGGTTCTGGAAGTGGACGCACTGCCGGGAAACTTTGACAGTCTTTATAGATGCGGCCCTGTCGGCCGCATGAAAATCACCTTCGGGGCTGCGGGGAATAAACGGCAGAGGACCCGGCTGCAGAAAATACCCCGCGGCGAGTGGCGGTGTCATGCAAGGCGGCAGCTTGGTGAACCAACGTGTGCATGCAGGCTGTTGGTCGCGAGGCTGGCCAGGATCGACGCATGAGTTGCATCGTGCAGTCTATCGACTATGTACTACCTAGCTGCGGGCGTGGGCCCCAAGATATGTTGCAAGCCTGAAGAAGACCGAGCTTCGCATAAATGTAGGAGGTGACGTCGTCATCAGGAGCTTGCCGCTGCGACCGCGTCCCCATTTACTTCGCATCATGTACGCTTCGATGTGGTGCGAAGGCGGCCACGATGGTTGCTGTCCAAGCCGATCAGGTAAAGCAGTGCCGACCTTTTAAGCCTGAGCGGCACCACGGAGACGGTCTTCTGCCATGATCAGAGTGGTGTCGTAAGACCAGGTAGAGTGTCGGGCAGCCGTTTTGATGGCCTCAACCCACTCCACTGGGTCCTCAAGAAAGATCCCGTATTCAGGTAGTGACGCTGGACAGGTGGGGGGCACCGCGGTGCGGCCAGTCGTAGCGATGACAGAAGTCATGAGGTCGCGCAGCTGCTGACAGATAGCGGACACGAATTCTGGAAGGAGGGCAGAATCCGCTAAGGACGGTTGAGCCGGTACCGGATCCTCCAAAGAGGTGTGGAGTGTGGTCGCCGGTTCCATCGAGGAGGCATGGGCGCCGTCTGCGAAAGAAAGGGATGTGGCAGGCACGCCGCTAGCTCGCCGAGGAGCTTCCCGGCCGCTGAGTTTCATCTGTACCTCTGAGGGGTGCGGGTGTCCCCAGCCTCTCCTCCCGAGACGTGTTCGCGCCCGACGACGACACCGTCTCTCCCCAGCCGTGCACTGCCCACCCCCCCCGCCCGCCCTTTGGACCATCTCGAGGAGCCCCGCGCGCGCTCAGCGCAGTCCTGCACCATTCTGCCGCTACTAGGGCTTCCCGCCGACCCGTCGGCCGCGTAGGCGCCCCGCGTCCCTACTCCTTGTAGGCCTTCCTACTCGGCGGCCGCTTCGGCGGCCGGGTAACCCTCGCTTACCGGGAGAGCCTCTCCGGGCCGTAGTCGTCGGCTGCAGCGGCAACGGCCAAAGTTCCTGCAACCCCTCAGCAGCCGGCACAGCTGACTGCGATGGCGGCGGCTCGCCCACCACCTCAACGTCTGCTGTGCTGCCCCGGGCGAGAGCGTGGCTTCCCTGCTGCCCTCCGCCCTCCCCGCGCGCACTGGTGCGTGCGGGGCCCCAATGCGCCGTCTTCCGCGGCGGTTTCCAGCGTTCCTGACCGGCTGCCATCCTGATGCAGCCCCCGCGGTACGCCCAGGCCCGCATCCCGCGCTCCTGGACACGACCGCCGGTCCTCAAGCGCCAGCCGACTGACGCCTCGGCTGTAGAAACAGCCCCTACGCGCCGCCGGAAACGGAGGTATCCTGCGTACCCAGGCACGGTGCTACCCTGCAACAGTTCCTCGCGGTTCCCACCGGCCGCCACGTGGTGGCCTCCTGCAGACAGCCCCGGCTGCACTGCAGTCCTCGCCCGCCTCTCGCCAGCCTTGCGGCTGTTCCTGGGCCATGCCGCTTGCCTCCTGCAACCCAACGACGTGCGCGGCGTTCATCCTCCGCTTCCCTGTTGTGGCTGGAGATGCTGCTGTTGTGGACCCGCTGCCCTGGACTACCGAGGACCAACTACCGCTGCGCCCCTGGATTACGTGCCGTGTCGACGGTGACCATATGGACGGAGACGGTGCCCCCGCCCCTCCCCACCCTTTCCCACATCCCAATTCCCCTTCCCTGGTCCCCAAGGGTGATGCTCTAAGGGCCAACATACGTCGGGACCCGTAACCCCTCCCCCCTTCATAGCAACAACCACCACCACCACCTGCCGCTGCGAAGGACAAACTGAGTGGAAAGTGGCGTCGGGTCGGGGTCGCCGTTCGTCGAATGCGCCATTGTGAACGACTCAAGCTGAAACGCGGCCCTTCTTTGTTGTTGTTGATGCCTCAAAAGCGATAGCACACACCCACGGTAGGGGATTGGCCAGTGTTTGGTGCAGATCCAAATAGGAGAAAACTCATCCGCGTTTATCTCAAGCGGCCCATAAACATAAATAGAGGAATCTGTGCAAAGAAAATCACGTATTGTGAGAGATCTTGAGGAAATCGGAATGAAAATCGAGGAAACAACGCGACGAAGGTTGAATAACTAAATTTTAAAGCGATAATTCAAAATAAATTGTTTGAGAGAAAAGCAACTGCAACGAGAAGTTAACACAATAATCTCCCGTTTTCGAGAATATACCTGTATAGAAGCTCACACACTTACTTAAGGGCATGCCCTTTGACGCTTGCACCGAAGGAGAAGAGGACGGGAAGAGTAAACGGCAGCCCTAATTGAGCGAGAGGAATTTCTAAAACCTTAATTCTCTGCTGAGCACACCACCGGCAGAAGCGGATGAAATGATCTATCATTTCAACGTCCCCACATGACGCACATAGATTCGACGGTGTGAACCCCGAAGGGCATAAATAAAGATTGAGGCGAGGAATGCTGCAGCGCAGCAGAGTCATGGAAACCTAACATTGCCTTGATGCGCATTAATGTATGTTCCATAGGAATTTTAAGTGTTCGAAATCCGCTGTAGCAAGGATGGGCCCATGGCTCATGTTCTTGTGTAGTGTGTTCGTTCGAACGTCCAGCCTTTAATAGTCTTCATTATGTTCATCGGCACGACGAAACAGCGCTGACGGACGGGACGAAAAAAGAGACAGACACATGCGCTGTCGCTTCTTCCGTCCCGTCCGTCAGCGCTGTTTCGTCGTACCGATCAACGTGAACCAACCAGCCAGACTCCGGCCTCTCCTTGTCTTCTTCCTCTTCTTTTTCTGCTGTACTCCCCACTTCCTCCTCGTATTCTATACAGTATATCGAAAGCAAGAATGATAGAGGCAGCAGCGCAGAGGAACTGAACATCCCGTTGGGAACGAGAGTAGAAATAACGAAAGCATTTGGAGCAATGTGAAGGGGGAAAGCGGCGGGTGAGAATTTCGTAACGGCAAGCCTTTTGAAGGGGAGTGGGGAGATTGGGCTAGAGCTGGCCACTCGCTATACGCAATGCTTCTTGACCACGGGCATACTGAAATTTTGGAAGAACGGCAATATTATCTTATTCAAAATAAAGGGGGCATCAAGGACTTCTTCATTTTTTTTTACTTTTCACATACAAATTACCAAGCACTGTTTGAATCCGTAGCTACAGTTAGTGTGGTGTTTTAAAACAAATATATATTCATGCAAAGCGGCAGCACTTGCGTGAAATGAAAAGTACTATATTACCAGAAAAAAGACCAAAGCACATAATTGAGCTGTGATTAAATACATTAGTTTGTATGGATTAGGACGGTTAAAAAAATCTAACCAGAGCAACACAGCACAACAGATACAAACCGAAAACAACAATCACATTGGACGAATAAGGGTCATAAAATGTTTTTTTACAAGTTACATGAAACCTTTATCTTACAGACTGAATAACTACAGACCGGTCAGCTTAATTACTGTCCGCTGCGTACAAGGTATTTACTAAGGTAATCGTTAGTGGAATCAGAAGAACATTAGAGTTCCGTCAACCAAAGGATCAGGCCGGGACATGTGCGCGGCACTGCATCTTCTTGAGGGCTCCATCGGCACGTCACCGACGAGGTAATGGCTGCCCCAACCCCTACCCTTCAAAGGGATACCTCCTCCAATCTCGTTAAATTACTAGGGAGGGTTTAAGTTCACGGGGGAATCAAAGCACGCGTACTTCTCCTTACAATAATGCGCTCGGAATAAATCCTTCGAGAAAAACGATTCATGTTGCCATTTTGCTTTTTATATTGTTAATCGCCACTTGCTAAGGAGCTTTCACTGCGGAGGCAGAATGAGTGCCATTAGGCGAAAATTCTGTCGTGTGGCTCTTTGTGGCCACTGAGTGGAGTCTGAATTTTTCGTTTTGAAAAATCAGGATAATAGGCTTTTGTACCGAGTCCGATTTGTGACTTTTTCGGGAAGTCCGGATATGCTTCTGCGGGTGTCCCGCAAGCGTGATATTTTGTTTTTCAATATATAAAACGTCGACCGGACATGGGCATTCGATACGTCGTGTAAGCACACTGTCGCCTCTATACACGGGTCGCGTAGTGTATTCGTGACCAGTGACGCTTCGACTAAAAAAATGCTTTTTTTGTGTATTTAATTCTCCGCTTCGTTCCGGAGACTCCTCTCCTAATGTGCTGTGCATACTGTCTTAGACTCACGTCCGCTTTGTCACCTGGTATGAGCATTTACTATTAGGCGGGTTTCGTCTGCGCTTAGGGAGGACACGTATGTGATGGCCGTCATTGAGATTTGGTTTTAGAAAGCTTTGGCATTGATAAAAGTGGACCTAGTCCTTACAAGAGGCCCTATAGAATTCTGGCCTGTTCCCCTGCGTGCGGGCAGGCTATAGGCAAAAGGAGCAGAGAGCAGTTACAACAGGTGATCAGCAAGCCTACGTGCAGTTCTGTCCTCTGCCTCTTCAATGTGATAACGAGAGCCATATATATCCTCCGCCGCGACAGGGTCCAACATGGTCTGGACCATCTCGTCGAGATCACCACGGCTGGCACGAGTTTGAAAGCTCTCACGGCGCAATCTACATGACCCACCTCAAACTTAAAGCCTAGTGTCGTGAATTTCGGACACCTCATTTGCTCGCCATGGGCTCAGCCCTAAGTGAAGCTTCCACATTAAAATAAATCAGCATATTTCAGTTGCCTGGGATTTCCGATCAAAACTTTGGCTTCAATGAGACGAAGCGGTCTGAAGAAAAAATGAATGCTATTGTGCAACTTCCAGCAAGCGTTCAGGAACTTCTCGTCCCTCATTTTGCGGCAAGTTCTCGGGGAAGAAAAGGATTACATTATTTGGATGAAAGATCGTCTACTGCCCCAGGATTTTCGAGTTGTTTCGATGCCTCCTAGATGTGCTGATACACGTCTTGGACTAGCTGCCCAGAAGTGGACAAAATGATAATTGCTGATAACTGGCGACATACCGATATCGCAATTTTTTTGGTGGCACTAATTAACGTTTGAAAATGGCTTGTAAATGTGGGTATGTTAGCTAGTTTAATATACAGGTAAAATTTTTTTCTTTGACTCAACCATAATTTGCGCAATAATTGGTTAATATTCTCCTGATTAGCTGAAGAACATGAGGGTTTACAAAGACAGGTTTATAAAAAAACTTTCTTCCATGTAATAAGAGCGATCGTCATACGTCACATCTAAAACCTGGTTATTTTCTGGCCATTGTGAATTCCGTCTTGCCGCATGAGTCCTATCCTAAGCAGCACATCACGAGGTAGATGGCGCCTGCGTATACCCCAAGTGCGTGGCACGTGTAATTTTGAATTGCAGATAAGCAAGTGTACGAGGTGAGAATGTTTGCTCATGAATGTTTGCACGTTTCTTGAGTGTGCGAGGTGACATTATTTAGCATTAGAGTTGTCACACCAGACACTAAAACTCAGCCGATGTACGAGTCGAAATTCGTTGATTGGTGAGAAGTTCACGTGACCTTGTGAAGCTCCCCAGCTCCCCCCCCGCCCCTGCCCTCCCACGTGGCAGATGGAAATTAAGTTAATGATTGGGGCGAGAGAGGTGACGTGACCCGGTGACATCGTCATGACCTGCCCACCAGGTTGTGAGCAACCCCTGAGTCAAAAAAGCTGTGCTAAAAATCCATTTCGAACTTACTCTATTAATTTCGCATTAATTTTGTATTTTTTATCTCTATATTTAAATACCAAAAACTAATGCTTTCTAAGTATGCTTGGAGTAATAGTTTGAACATTTTTACAAATATGCCAAAAAAACAACTTTTTCCTGCTTAGTATATTTATTATATATTAATAATACACTAAAATATGCATTAAATACATTACGTTATATTAAACACACAATAAAACGCACTGTTTGGCTTAAAGGGCTAAAGGTCGGTTTTAGCGAATGAGACTGATGGAGTTAACGACAGAACTAATCACTGGCCCGCCGAGTAAACTGCTTGGTCGATGACCCTTTTAATGCGTAAGCACAAGGAGCCCCATCCCTGAGAAAACGTGGCGTTGTCATCAATCAAGAGGTCGATGACACTGCAAAGTCATGTGATGTCACTTCAACAGGAAAGGTGTTGCCACACAGTGAATGCCGACAGAGCGGTGTTTCTGTCCGACGGTTTCTGTCGGTGAGGTGTTTCTGGCGCAAAGGTTGTGGACCCCCAAACAGTCGCACAAGTGCAGAACTGGTCGCGTTCGACTCTGCGGTCTATGTAGAACCTAGCTGCTAGTCGCAACTTGCATCGGGCATCGATCAGGAGTCGAACTGTAAACCAACAAATATATGGGCGTTTATGTGAGCCGGTCGGCCTTGCCACTCAGTGTCGTTTTCGCTGGCGTGTTCAGACCTGGAGGTTCGCAAGACGCACTTAACGGTATAATGCCATCACGTTCTCCACACGTAAATTAATTAAGTGGTGGTTGTCTTAATGCTAGAAGTTACGGTAAATTAAAGGACGACAGGAAAGGAAGAGTTTTGACTGTTCCCTCAAAAGTGATTTCAAGTACTAGATTACCCGCCGCGGTGGCTCATTGGTGACGGCGCTCGACTACTGATCCGGAGTTCCCGGTTCGAACCCGACCGCGGTGCCTGCGTTTTTATGCAGGCAAAACGCTAAGGCGTCCGTGTGCTGTGCGATGTCAGTGCCCGTTAAAGATCCCCGAGCCCTCCACCACAGCACCTCTCTCTTCCTTTCTTCTTTCACTTCCTCCTTTATCCCTCCCCTTACGGCGCGGTTCAGGTGTCCAACGATATATGAGACAGATACTGCGCCATTTCCTTTCCCCCAAAACCAATTATTAAGTACTAGATTGTTTTATGGCGGCTTGCAGTATGCTGCAAATATGTTTAAGAGGACCGCCCATTTGTAAGGATTGAAGTATACCTTGGGAGAACTAAATTCATATTTACGAAAGTGCACGTTTAATAGACTGCCAGCATGCAAATGCGATTCCCCAAAACGTGATTTCGAGCTCTAGAGTGTGCTATGGTAGCTAGAAGTGTGTTGCAAATTCGTTAGAGGACTACATGTACGTTTGTTAGAATTTACATATACTTCGCACGAATCAATTTCATACTTATGAAAGTACTTTTAATACATCCACAAAATGTTAAAACCGCCTATATATTTTTCATGTAATTGGAACGTTCTTCCAGCACGATTTAGGTGAGGCATTAAGGCGAAAGCCTTTACCGGCTCATGCTCGCGTCCGTCTGTCCGTCCGCCCGCTACGCTCTTCAACCCGATAGGAAAAAAATCTTCCTTCACAATAGTATTCGAACCACCATCCTTCCATTCCGCAACCGAGCGTGCTAACGACTACGCTACTTCCTGCCAACGCATTTGCAGTTCTCCATGTCTAGGACGGTGGAGACTGTTTCCAGGAAGCCGTCAAATCAGACGAATTCCTCCCGAACGCCCTCCGGTACTGCAGCATTTAACATTCACAAAAATTGTGCACTTAATCAACACCTTAACCACACATAAGCGGCACAAGCAGAAACACCGCGCTAAAGGTATTCGCCTCATCGCACTTAAGGTCAACAAAGAGCCCTCCTGAATTTTTGTTTAAAAATTTGAAAATATATTTAGAATACCGAGCATGAAATTTCAGGAGCCTATTTCCTGCATATTTTTAGTGCATTCATGAATATACAATATGTTTAAAATATGATATGAATATCCCGCCGTATATTCCAAACGTATTAATATTCGTTAAGCGACGTAGTTTTTATGCGGCAGCTATAGAGTTGAAACAAAATTCAGAAAAAAAAATATATGTAAATGGCGGCACCGTCAAAACAGACCGAATGCAGGCTGCTGCAGCTATGGCACCAAATATGGTGGTTGATGGATCGAAACCTGCCAAGAAATTGACGCAAACGCACACAGAAGTTGCCACAGAAGATGCGGCAAGTGTGAAATTAATGCGATCGCATTTCATTCTTAAGCTTGTTTGAGCGTCCCCACAGTTTTTTGCCACATAGGGTGGCTTAGGCGACGCATTTGGGTAATTCGGACTGGTGCTTATAATGTGTAACTTGCTTTGAGATATGGACGACATTTTGATGGAACGTCTAAACTGAGCAGAATGAGTAATTCAGCTATTAGACTTTGTGTATGCGTGTGATGGAATTATAACGGCGGTTTCAATCTTTTTGAAAGAGCGCCTCTCGCATTGGGCAAGTGGATGCGTTAGCCAGATTGCGCAGGCTACGTCAGACGTCAGCATTTCTTAGTTGATTACACATGAGCGTTTTGGATTTGCAGATGTGTCAGAGCAGCGCTATCTTTTAATATAGTCCGACTTATTAACTCACAGAAATGAAAGCTGGTGTATTTATTCTGCTATTTATTTTAACAATTGCCGAAACGGTCAAGTAAGTAGCAGAAATTTGACGCCTAGGAACACAAAATAAGAATTCTCGTACAATTTTCCTGCTTAATATGAGTGAAGGTTCAGGATATATGGATAATTACGTAGATACACTTTAGGTTACTGCTTTTACCAGACTTGATGTAATTTTAGAGGTTATGGAAGACGGTATTTAAATTACCGAACAGTTTTCATGAAAGCGCGCCATTCGCCCACATAGTGCAAGCGTTGTTTAAGTGAAATGGCCATTTTCTATTTTTACATAATTCTTACAGTACTGAGCACATAAATGCTTAGGAGGACGGGATCATGCAGGGAATGATTTCCGATTGAAAGATATTACAGATGTAGATATTCAGAAACTGACAGTAGAACCTCTCTTTCATCACCAAATTTCGAAGTCTTTCTAATAAAAAAAATTATATTGCCAGTCCTCCGGCGGCTATCATTTGGCTGCATGTAATACAGGAGAGTTATTTTTGGGCACCCCGCAACAACCGGGAATGAAAAATGCACACTGTCGGAGCATTTGCCAATTACCATTTGTAAAACAGTTTAGCATGCGGCCTGTTCTTCGCTTTTTTACGTGCGTGTCTCGTATCGTGCTCCTCGGTGTTGCTAGCATGGTCTGGCATGAATTTCCTAGTTTCTCCTGCTAAATTTTTTAAATGCAGTTATGAAAGAAGGAGAAACAGCGCACTTTTAAAAGGTTGTGGAATATGTCTTCGGCTTCAAATATTTTAGTCAAAAGAACGTTTGGGCCTTTGAATGTTTCACACTCTCCCGACCGTTCGGTACACTAATGATGGACTTCGGGTATTTTTTAATTGCAGAGCAGGAAATGTGCCATCTGCTTTTGCAGCGCACCGTAAGTGCGCTAGGCGGGTAAGTGTGCGATATGAAAATTTATGCTATATGCAAGCGTTCTGCCTAAGCACAGAATATAAACTCGACCACGGAATAGATGATTTGATACAGCTACCGCTCGTATGCACGTGTTACTTGGCTCAAATTTTGTATGCACATACTGCCTCGACCCCACCTTCAGAAGTGTGACGCCACCGGAAAAAAAGTAAAAAGAAGCGTTTCTCTCGCCCAGTCAACCCTGAAGAAGTGCCTAGTCGGCGCCTAAACGCCCGGTGTGATAAACCTTTCGACGGAATGTTTTTTTTTTTTGCTCCCTAGATCGCGTCCCGATCAGGCATATATTTCTGCCGAGGTGGTCACATTCCAACGAAGATTATTATAAGCAGCATGGCGGTCTCTCCTATTCAGGAATACGCTATTAAAGGGCCGTCTGATCAGCGGCACGAGCGGTTTTATTTTATTTCGTTTTGTCTGAATCACCCAAGACTGGACGCTCACGCCTTCACCCTCCCTACTGGCGTTGATATAGAGTGTATATGAGAGAAGGAAAGGGAAGACTTTGCGGTTTTCTCAACACAGTGGCAACTTCTCACGCATAAAAAGTGCTGGTGGTGTCCCCAGAGAGTGCGGTATCAGTCTTGAGTAGTCCCATTCATATTTTCTCTAAGGGTCTGTTTAAAGTCAGAGGAGGTTGTTGATTGGGCGTGTGGCTTGACGCTGGGGGGTGGGGTAATCGTCGACTTGACGCGCCGGGTAGGGTCACATTGACCTTTGATTTGTCGCCGGAATGAAAACTGATTGAAAAGAAAGCTTGAAGGAAGCAATGCGTGTAAAGTTTGTTCCATTTTCGTGCAGTTGCTGATTGACAGGTGGATCAATACAGCTGTCAGCGCATTAATTTTAGGGCGCTAGCGTTCAGACGAACTTGCGTGTCATACACACTGGTTCAATCCTACGGGCCGAACATGGGGCCAGGCTGTGCCTTAATTGCACATTCTCAGAAAGCAGGAATATCCGTGAAGCACCGCAAGCCAAACTAGATGCGGCTTAAAGGGTTGGATAGTTTGCACGGAGAGTGTAGCCGGCATTTGTGTGTCACAGGTTTTATCCACGAAAGAGTGTCACCTTTTCACGCACTTGAGAAAAGCTGAGGACTAGATTTAGCGCGTTCAGTACCTGCAGAGCATTCCGTGCTGCTGGCGAGTGAAACCTAGCCAGCATCACACGCATGGCGTTCACAAGGGACCTCAAGATGGCGATCACCTGCACCTCCTCATCTACGGCTTGATCTCTGCCTTGGGCTCGCTCAGCTGTAGGCCTAGGAGAGTGAAGACGTGGCGTCTGCTCAGACACCGAGGTCGTGCGTGGCTGCGGCAGCGGTGGTCATGTCACCTCTACAGCACTTTTCTCGGCTTCACCAGTCACCGGGCTTACATTAGTCTGTGGAGGGGGAGGACAAGTAGCAGTAGCGATGGGGGCTTTCCTGCCGCTGTCAGCCGCTTTTCTAGTAAAAACTCAGCGACGAGAACGACGCCGACGCACCGCAGCTGCGTCATCTTTGTGCGTTGATTGGTCTCGCACCATTTGCTTCAACACCGCCCGTTTTTTTCTCCAGACGGGGACAGACTTTCGAAGAAGCGTCATGAGGGCCATGGCAGTTGGCGCACTTCAAGACAGTAGCACGACAAATGTCACCGCTGTGTGGCTCAGAGAAGCGCGGACACGCTTGGTGTTATTACAAACACCATTGACATGCCCAATTTTGATGCACTTCCGACATTGAAGCGGCTTCGGGACGAATGGGCGAACTGCATGTCGAAAGTGGCCAACCTTCACATGCGATGACATACAGTCGCCCTTAAAGGTGAGCTTGACGCAGCTTGACGCACCGAGGCACTGAAACTTAGCTATTTTGATGCTGTTCGGCGCTGGTTTAATTAGAATTGGTAGATATGAGTCAGAGATGGTCACGTAGAAGCCGTAAATAACGTCAGCGATTGACTCTGTTTTCAAGAACAAGAGAGCGGACGGGGATGTCTCCGATCTTCTTGATGGCGACTCGACTGTTCCAAGGCGCTCCGCTCCGTTACATCGATGGCAAGGAGGTTCCTTCGGGTGTTGAGCCTGACGCACTTGGTCACTTCCGGGACTCGAGCCGCGAGGAACACCGATGTAGCTTGCCTGTTCAGCAGGCTGAGGTTGTCGGTGGGCGTTTCAGGCGCAATCAGGACGGTATGTGGCGATGGACCACGCGTCGTGGTGAAGGTAGATGTAGTTGATGAGGACGAGTTCTGACTCTTACGCAGTCTCCTCTAGGCTTGCTTCCTCATCACTGGGACGAACCCGTCGTCCGCCGAGGAGTCCTCACTTGTGGCTGAGTGCAGCACGGTGGCCTGGCTGCTTGCCTCGCTCGATTGGTAGAGGCGCTTCCTCTGGGCGGCTGCCGCCGACCCACCGGGTTTCAGAGGAGGACTGACGTCCTCCACTTCCATCGCCGTCACGAAGAGGGAGCAGTGCCTCCCTGATTGTGCGAAAAAACGAAAGAAGTTCAGAGGCAAAAAGACAGCGTTCAGGTCTGGAACGGTTTCCACGGAGAGAAAGAGAATAAAGAGCGAGAGTAAGAGGGGAAGGCTTCGGAGTAATTTCGACCACCTGGGGATCTTTATCGTGCACTGGCATCGCACAGCACAACTGCGCCTTTTGCGTTTCGCCTCCATCGAAACGCGGCCGCCACGGTCGGGTTCATACTCGAGTACTCCGAACCGGACCGCGGCGGCCGTGTTTCGATAAATGCGAAACGCAAAAGGTTCCCGTGTCCTGTGCGGTTTCAGTGCACGTCATCATCATTATCAGCAGCAGCCTGACAACGCCCACGACAGCGCAAAGGCTTCTCTCATGTCTTTCCAGTTAACCCTGTCATCCTTAATATTAATCTATTCCACTCGCACATCCGCCGCACCTTGCTACGCTTTCAATCGGCTGGCATCCACTCCGTTTCCTTTAATGACCAGTGGTAACTTACCTTCGCAGTATATGCCCTGCCCAAGCCCATTCCTTCCTCTTGCTTTCGACTAGGATGTCATTAACCAACGTTTGGTGCGTCACCCACTATACCCTCTTCCGGTCTCCTAATGTTACACCTGTCATTTTCTTTCGACAGCTGGCTTCGTTGTCCTTAACTTAAGCTGAACCACTTTAGTTAGCGTCCACGTCTCTGCTCCGTAGGTGAATACTGGTAAGATACAACTCCCGCACCAGTAATTACTTCCGCACCAGTAGGTTGCGTTGGTAGCCGGTTGTTACCTCTTCGAGCACTTTAAGGCGTGAACTCCCAGGCACCCTTAGAACGTGTAGGCGTAGTGGTCTCAATCTCAAAGGAGGTGCCCTCGACTCAGCGTGGCCAGCTACGCCCGGTAACGCTCCTGTTTGAAGAATGCATGGGTGGGCATAATTATATACAAGCTTTCTATGCTGTCAATGACAAAAATAACCTTTATAAAATGCATTGCCTTTTGCAGGTGCTAATGTCGAAGCTCAAAAATCGACTGACAACCAGAAAGATAAACACCTTACAGGCCATGAACAGCAGATGCCAAGGAACGAGACTGAAACTGAGTCACAGACTACAGCGATTTGTTCGTCAAGCAAAGGTTTGTACCAATTTCTGTCTTCATTGGTAGTGCATAGCACAATGCAATGCTCGACATTCGCGGAGTTCTTGTGTGCCAGGTTCCAGAGGGAGGCGCCTGTGAGGACAACTCTTATGACGACGAAGAAAACACAAATGACCGCATGAGCGATCCTTTTCGTTTTGGAGATGTAGCAACAAGCAACCCTGATTTCAGCACAGTTGCTGTCCTCAAGCGCCGTCTTGATCTAGAGGAAAAAAGACGAAGAAAAGCGGAATCAGAGCGCGACAACTTCAGAAAAGCTTTTGGCGGACTTCTGGCTCCATGTCAGCTGCGTATGATGGAAAAGGGCACAATGCGAGGATCAACTTGGTCTAAGGATACCATTCACAATGCACTGAAAATGCGTTTGTCCTGTGGTGCCCGTGGTTATGACTACTTGCGCACTGCGGGTTGGCCTATTCCTGCCGAACGAACAAGCAAGCACACATTGAAGGTGTAAAAATGGCCCCCGGTAAGAGAAAAACAGTTTCACACATTTTAAAGCATTAACAACAATTTTTCATACTGCAGGCATCCTTGACGAAGTGTTTTCAGCACTGGAAATGAAAGTCTCAACTTTACAACCAGAAGTGCGGTACGCCACTTTGTTGGTAGATGAAATACAGATAACACCCAGACTCGATTACGACAACTTTACCCGAAGAATTATAGGTAAATTCAACCCCAGTTATTGGTCGACATGTGCAAATATTACTATTTTACAGGTTATCAAACAATTCTTCCATCCTCAGCTACTAGTCGGCTTCCCCTCTTGGCAACCCATGTCATTGTATTCATGCTGGCGGGGATAACTTGAAGGTGGAAGCAGGTTGTCGCTTACCACTTCACTGGTACGTTTTACTCGCGAATGAACATATTAAGTAGCCGCTTGAATTAGACTTTATGCTCAAAATGCTTTGTAGGTGACTTTATTGAGCGCTTACTAAATTGCGCCTGAGTACTTTTTTCAAGTAGGAATTCGCAGCTGTATTCATGTGGCCCTGTCTTGTATTTTCAACTAAAATCAACCTAATTAAAATTTTCAGGTGCTTCTTTCGACGCATCTAAGGTCCTGCAAATTGTCTTTGACATCATTAGTAGGTGTGAAAAAATGGGACTTTCCGTCGACTGTCTGACGTCGGACATGGGTGCCGGCAATCAGGCAATATGGAAACTCTGCGGTATTGTGGCAACGAGATATGGGCGGCCGAAAACGACATGTGCTCAACCCTGTGACCGTGAGCGAGACCTGAATTTTTTGGCAGACGCACCGCACCTGCTCAAGAACCTCGTGGCCACGTGGTTTGTGAGCAGAAATTTAGAGCTAGGCACAAAGGCAGTTAGCAAGTACAGCCTTCCCTGTAAAAAGGTATGCCGGTGCATTTCTGTTTCGAAAATTTTTAAAGAAATGTCAAACCGAATTTCTATTCTCTAGGAGGGCGCAAGAACAATATTTTTCTAGAATTGTATAGCCTTCTGCCCACCACTTTAAAAAAAGGCACGCCCAGTCCGTAGCTGATATATTTTAACCACCAATTTTTATTGCAGGTGCGGCTGAGCTACATCCGGCAAGTGTGCGAAACAGACGAGAAACATAGCTTGAAGCTTGCACCACACCTCAAATTGGAGCATTTGTCCCCGAATCTCTACGAAAAAATGAATGTTGGCCCTGCTTGCGCACTATTTGACCACAGTGTCGCTTCTGCCGTCAGGCTTCTAGTAGAGCATGGCCAAATGCCCAAAGAAGCTTGCACAACCGCATGGTTTTTAGAGCTTATTCACCAGCGGTTTGCGTTAATGACTGCTCGGACTCCGAAGATGGCTTTGAGCGATATTTGTGAACAAAAAGGCAAGGATACAGAGGCATTTCTCCAAAGCGCAATTGAAGTGGTCACGGAACTTCAAATCTATGACTGGAAAATCCACTTCAACGTGGAAGCCAGTGCCGGCAGGAATCATCATAACGACATCCACAGCACTAAAACTCAGGAATCTGATGGTGAAACAAAGGCAGCTAAAATATCTTTTGCTTTGCTAAGTACCCCGAGCCAGAGCGTTTAAGTACGCTTTGCGAATGATTACGTTGGCGCAGTTTTTTCGGCCTAGCAAGCGAGGCTCATATCAAATTGACGATGCAGTTCACCTTGCTGAATTTATTTCGTCAAGGCCACATGATGCTCAAATGCCCGATGAAGTTGAAGCTGAGTGTATCGAACTTGACATGTCACCTGAAGAGGCAGAGAGCCTGCACTACTTTGCGGGGTATATGGTCCGAAATGTCATCAAAAAGAACAAGCTATGCGAAACCTGCACAACGGCGCTGAAGGCTATGGAAGGGGCCAAAGGACAACTCATCACACTGGAAAATTATGTTGAAGGAAAACACTCACTCTGCGTTCTGTCGGGAGCAGTTGCAACTCTCTTGCAAGAGGCGGACGCCTATTTCAGAGGAAGCGAAAAGAATCTTACGGAAGCCACAATCACTCTGGAGTCGCTGCAGGTCTCTTTAATGAAGAAACTGCCTGTGGAACTTCCAGCGTGCCACAATGTTGCATATAAGCTTCTCAGAGAGTTCTTGGTCTGGAGGCTGAGATTCGCCTTACGGAAGAAAAATGAGGAGCTACTGAAGACAGCTCCAGAGAAGCCGAAGTGCGGTTCTAGAAGCGCTGGCATGCGCGCAGCTGTGGCGAAAGTGGTATAAAATAAACCATAGATGGAACCGTGTGCACCTTTTGTATGGCTGTAATTGTGTGCTTTTAATTGTGCATACATGTCATTTATTTAAGCTTGTGCAGGACCGATAAAAAGGTAATAATAATTTTGGTGGTACTAAGAACAAGCTAAAGCCGTCCATCATTACGTCTTTTATTGCCAGGCTGGTTTCAATCGTTACGGAAAAAATAAAGGTTGCATCTAAGTTTACTTAAGAGCGAAATGCGAAAACCTTTCTCTTTCCTCTCTTTCTCCCTCCTTTTTCGTTAATTATTTTTTACTTACCCTTCTGCTAGGGACTCGAACACTCATTTGCGGGACTCGAACAAATGACCGCTTGCCACCACTGTCATCATAATTACCATCACAACTATCATCTCTGTCACCATCACCATACCATCATCACCTCATCATCGCTATCACCAACAATCACTATCTCAGCATCACTATCCTCATTGTTATCATAAACTCACTATCACTCTCATCACTATCGTTATCCATCTTTAACACTATCCTAACGGCAGCTATCATTATCACTATCACTATTTTTTACTACTTATTTACTATCACGGCTACCAATACATATATGCTGCCAATCTAGCTGTCGCTTAATCAGCTTATACATTTCAATAATGCGTAAGCATTAAGTGGCTATTCTGACAGGGTCGTGTCGCCAGAATATTTTCAGCAGGATTACGTTTCAACGAAAAAAAAATATAAGAAAACGAATGGCTGTGCCAGATAGAGGATGTAAAAATCTCGCTGGAAAAAATTTGGTTCATGTGATGCAATTAGTTAACGAATTAGAGGCAATTACGTGAATAACAAATGGGGGTGTGCCTTAACGGTCTGACGTCACAAAGCGGAAGTCTCTTCTCCCTTCCACAATAAATGCTTACCCATTCCTCCAATGCAGGTCCCCCAGTGATCTCAAACGTTTTTTAATTACCACATAACTTATGATTTCCAGTGCATGTGCGCACATTTGGGCACACGGTCTTTCTATAACATCTGTTGATGTCACTCATGAGGCAAGAAAGGCTTTCGCCTTAATATATGCGAAGAGCTCAGCTCACACGCACCGCGCTGTTCGCACGTTTTTTCACGACAGTACATGTGATGCATACGCAGGAAAATTTCAGGGGAGCACTTAAGTCTCCTTACGTGCGATAATGCGAAAGCATTTGTGCCTTCCTATGCGTTGTTTGTGATTCTTTTAAGCGGCCCAGGACAAATTTAGAGGTCACCATCGCGTTTTCCGCAGTATAATTAGGCTGCACATTGATTGTGGTCCAAATGGGCTTAGGTCAAATTTTGGGGGGTGAGGGCCAAATATGGAAGTGGACCAGCCCAAATTTGGAGGTCACCATCGTGTTCGCGGTAGTCAAATTAGGTAACACATCGAGTTCAGTCCAAACGGGCCGAGGTCGAATTTCAGGGGTGGGTGGGCCAAATTTGGATGCGGTCAGGGGCAAATTTGGAGGTCACCATCGTGTTTCCCGCAGTCGAATTTGGTTGGACATCGATTTTGGTACAAACCGGCTGGAGTCATATTTTGGGGAGTGAGGGTCAATTTTGGGAGTAGCCCAGGCCAAATTTGGAGGTCGCCGTCATGCTCGCTGTAGTCGAATTAGGTTGGACATCGATTTTGGCGCAAATTGGTGGAAGTGAAATTTCGATGGTGGGTGGGCCAAATGTGGGAGTGGCTCGAGCCAAATTTGGAGGTCACCATAGTGTTCCCCGCAGTCTAATTAGGTTGGGCATCAATTTTGGTCCAAACCGGCCGAAGTCATATTTTGGGGGGTGAGCGCCAAATTCGGGAGTGGCCCAGGCCAAATTTGGAGGTCGCCGTCATGCTTGCTGTAGTCGAATTAGGTTGGACATCGATTTTGGCGCAAATTGGTGGAAGTGAAATTTCGATGGTGGGTGGGCCAAATGTGGGAGTGGCTCGAGCCAAATTTGGAGGTCACCATTGTGTCCGCGGTAGTGAAATTCGGTTGGACAAAGGTTTTGGCCCATATCTGCCAAGGTCAGATTTCTCTCCTTATATGCCTTCTAACGTAGGGCTGACACATTCGCACAACCGCGGACAGATTTTTGTTCCATGAGCCTAAAAAGGCTTCCGACCTAATAATTACAGCCTTTTTTCACCTAATTAGCAAGTGAACAACGGTATGCTTCATTCATTGCTCTAAAAGCACGCACAATTCGCAAAACCTGCTTTATTCTGTTTAAAATGCACCGCGCGTGGCCGTCGCTTCAGCGGCGCTCGACCAAATATGGCGGCTCCGGTGATGGTTGCGGTACTTTTCCCGTTCCAGTGACTTTAGGAAAAACTAAAACCCTTTGATAATATGTAAGTACCGCCAACCATTGAACTTTGCCGCCGCCGCGCGACCTCCTCGCCTTCTCCTCGCCCCTTGCTCGCCCCTTCCCTGAGGGTCAGCTCTCCGCCAGATTTCCTGAGCGACGATTGGTCTCCCTGCCGTTGCCCTTGGAAACGCGCGGGTCAGGCGTTTTGCTTGTGTTTAAAATTTTTCCTTCTCTCCATTTTTCCCCATACGCTCGGCGAGCGAATATTACAGCGCCGTGCTTTTATTGCAACGTGCAAGCGCTATGGCGTGCTGTTGCGCGTACAACAGCAGCAAGCGGCCTGATGATGGTTATGTGGTATTAATGATACCATATATATTCTCGTTGGGGGATTTTCACGTTGTTGAGGTCGGTGCTTTGTGGTGTCTCCCCTCGTGTCCGTGTTCGTCTTTGCGCTCTGAATGTAAGCATGGAATACCAACTCGCCCGGAAACTCATTTTAAGGATTAACCACGACGTCATAAAAAAATGGTTGACACCGTTGGTTGGAGGGCATCATTCGAGGGTTGTTTGCTGCTTCGTTTTTAGGTTGCTTTTGCATGCGAGGCCAGAACGGAACGAATCTCCAAAGCATCTGCGCATTGCATCTTCTCTGTAAATAGCGACTGGGCTCAAAACGTGCTAGTTCTTGCACCTGTAGCGTCGTCTTTATAACAACAAATTGGCAATTTTTAACAGACAGTATTTTAGCCTAAGATCCTATTGTCCATTAACTTTCGCTTGCATAAAACTGCTGCATAGATGTACAAAGTGATGTTGATTTGGGCTATGACATACACCACTGTTGTATTTCATTGAGCATGTTTTTCTCAACTGTCATCAATACTGCATAGCACATATATCTACCCTAGCGTGGATGCTGAATATCACGTGATACTGCCGTCTGTTACGTGTATGTTGTGAATCAAAGTTCTTTTGCGTGCGCGAAAATAAATCATCCTGCTGACCATGCTCTCATTTTCTTTTATGATACATTTTAGGTGATGCCTAATCAAAATACCAAATTTAGATCCCCTACTAAATACTGGAATGAAATCTCAGTGCAAAGTATATTATTACATTATCGAGAGGCGTTCATCTTGCCTAGAGATAACAATGCGTTCTCTCATAGGTATACCGAGTATATTCTTACGCTTCCTTGGCACCAGTGCATAATAACGTTCGATGAATGATTCTCCGCGCTCCTTGATCGCATTGTAAGTGCGCAATTAAATGCAAAAACAAAGAAAAACATTTAGAAGCAGTTCGTGTTAAGCCAAGTTAGAATGTTAGCTCTGTTGTTGTGAGGTTTTTCTTTAAGTTTGGCCAGCTAGCATAACGCGTTTACGCTTGCCCTTAGTTTTCCATCTATAGTGCAAATTTAGGATTTAACTGCAGTTAAATATTCAGCACTAATGAATTCGGGCCGAAAACTAGCACACCTCACTTGGACTGAACTTAAGCTTTCGAAAGGCATATGACTCGATACTACAATACAAAGGGTGGTTTTGATTGCATATAGCTCAATAACGCTAATTAATAGGTATCGTAAAATAACTCAGAGCATTTGCATTCATCCTAAGCTTTTCAACGGTATATGACTTTAGCAAGGTGGAAAGTTGGGCTGGTTGGTGCATGATTTTGCGGCAGGAACAGCGCAGCACGAGAAAAAGCGTCCTGTCTCTCCTGTCTCTTCTTTGTCTCGTGCTGCGCTGTTCCTGTCGCAAGGTATACGACTTCATCGTCTAGATCAATGTTTGGTTTTGTAGCAAATTAACTAATTAACGCAGATTAATGTGGATCGCTGACTAGCACGGTGCCATTACAGTTGGCCTAAGTTTTCCAACTGTATATGACTCGATGCTGCAGCGCAAATTTGCGTTTTAATTGCAATTCACTAAATATCAATTAATTTGGCTTCCAGTAATTAGTAATAATAAGTATATAATTAACCAGTGATCCAAACTCACGGTTTACCACATGACATATGCTATGCCAAGACTCATAGCTTGACAGTAGCGAAACAGACCAAGTCCCGCTTTGACCTTCTCTGATCTTGAAGTTCAGAGCACCAGCCCGGGTTGTTTTCCGAAGTTTTATTGCGGCGACAGAGTTCACGCTCTAAAAGCAACAAACACAAAGTCAGAGGCAGTACAAAATCAGGAGCACAAACTAAAACACCTTATCATGTGACCTAAATGTCTGCAGTACCGGGCTCGCCTGAAGGCTTTGTTTACGTCAGTATTCCTCATTCACACAGTTCTAAGAAGAAACCATTCTCTTCATGAACGTTACTTTCGGCATTCTCAATGTTTTTCTTGCAATTTTTCAAAGATTTTGTGCACTCCTGGAGCACAGAGCTGGCCCAAAAACACGCGCTTCGCTCACTGCTGCGGTCGGCCGGCGGGCGCCAAGGAGAAAAAGCGTGTCGTGCGCAGAGCTCGCAGCCGCCGCGCGAGGAGAATCGAGGAGGAAAGCGCGGCGCAGAGGAGAGTGTCGCTACTTTCAAAATATCTAGGGGTTTTAGGAAAAACTGCATCTAAGCGCCACTTATCAAGGACAAAAAGAAACACTTGGCTCTCCGCACGCAGCGAGAGTACCCGCCACAGAGCCCTAATCTTTGCTTCAACCCTGGCGTTATCTTTGCTCGAAAGATGCTGAGCTTTTTCGAGCAATTCCGCCAGGTGATGCCTTCCTCCAAGCAGGCTGAGTTTATCGCCGATGTCGCGCACCGATCGCCAAGCTACGCTGCGCTACGAATCTCCACAAAGCGCATTTAAAAAATTCTTGCTAGACACTATTCGTAAAGCGGCGTGTTTCAATATCGCAGGCATGCCGCAACTTTATTAGAGCCCCCTTCAAAGCCCCTTTAATTTAACTGCCATCTGCCACGGTGGTCAGTTTGCTCACTGTCCTGTGTGCCTGTCGTGATGAGGCCACAAAGTCAGGAGGCCTAGGTAACCCACCTATGTTGCTTCTCCTGGAATATTTTGCTAAGTACGTCGCGGACGACGACGCCGGATGGACACCAATTTTTTGCTTGCGTGTTCTCTTATTAATGCGAACGCTTTGCTAGGCTATGTCGACGGTTTCGTGTCATCAAAACGTGCCCGCAGCCATTGCGAGGAACTAGAAAGAGAGAACTCAAAAAGTGGTTATAATCGAAGGAGGATGACGTGAAGGTGCGGCGCAAAAGATTTCGTGACATTCCGATTAATAGTTAATCAATTAGAGCCAAAAATGGGCAAAAAGTGGACGTGACCACAGCAAAAGCGGCGCCAAATTTAAAACGCCGGAAATGTAGTACCACGTGACCGTAAGTGTAGATGGAGCCAACGCGCAGCGCTAAATTTGGAAGTTTGAAACGGAGTATGGTGGGAATAGGACGAATTCACAGATTCGCAGGCAAATGGAGGCAATAGAGGCAATTAGGAGCAAATAGAGGCGACGAGTGCCGATGAGGCGTCAATGCTTTCGCATTACTCCAGTTCGGGTTACCGCAATGACTCGAATTTTTATGTAAAATCAAAAAGGTTTTTACGGAAAGGAAATGTCGCAGTATTCCTCTCACATATCGGTGGACACCTGATCCGAGCCTTAGGGGAAGAGTTAAAGGAGGGAGTGAAAGAAGAAAGGAAGAAGAGGTGCCGTAGTGGAGGGCTCCGGAATAATTGCGACCACCTGGGGATCTTTTACGTGTACTGACATCGCACAGCTCACGGGCGCCTTAGCGTTTCGCCTCCATTATTATGTTTTAAAATGATTCGCTAGACATTAATATAAATGAGTCACCACGCGATATTCGCCTACGACCTGTAAATAATTTATAATTGAATATTTTCTGGACGCTCTTTGGGTTTCTGCTTCGTCATCGCACGATGCCTGTAGCGTGAGTTGGTCTTTAGGTCACGCGAGGCAAAAAAATAAACGGCGATATAAGTGGTGATCCGTCGTTTGTTGTCATTTCAACGCTTAAAGCAGGCTGGTTTAAGTGTTGTAGTGAATTAAAGCCGCGTCTCAGCGTTTATATTGCAGTTTTTTAGTGCCCCACGTGGCCTAAAGAACAAATACACTTCACATTCATCGTTCGGTTGATGAAACCGAAATATCAAAGGAAAAGAAATAGAAAATCAATAATGTAGCGGGCGTACGCAAATATTACGTAGTGATCCATGTATGGTAATGCTTAACGCAAGCATTCGTTCGCTGTAGACGATTCCCGCCTCGTTTATGTATAGTAATGCATCAACCATAATTCCAAAGAAAAAAACACGCAACCAAAATTGCAGTGCCTGTTCGCGGTATATGAACATAACAATATAACCCGTTTTAGAACGAGAGCTGTGCTTCTCAGTGTAGATGAGACAATGACCTTCAATGCATCACAAGGTCAAACCGAACATAACTACGTGATGATATGGCCGTAGCTATGGGATTATGACCACGTGATCAAGTGACTATGACCATTGGATACGTGACCTTTACCCTTGATATTGAAGTTTGATTCGATACAGTGGCCACCACATCGACAATGGTCTTTAATGCCTCACAAGGTCCAACCGAACTGGGTGGTAGTATGGCCTAAGTTATGGTGGTATGACCACGTGATCACATGACTGATCATTGGGTACCTGTCTTTGACCTGTACCAGGCACGTAGCCAGAAATCTTTTTCGGGAGAGGCCCGAGGCAGTTGTGTAAAGAGAAGCCCGGGGAAAAGTGGCAGGGTCCTTACCTAACAAGAGCACTGCCGGGGGGAAGGGGGTTGAGTGCGATTTAGATTAGGCCTGGGCCCCCTCGGGCCCCCCTTGGATACGTGTCTCATCCTATCTGAGCCCTTGGCAGAGCCACCCACAACATACAACGAGGTTACAAACATTATATTATATAGAGAAAACAACCGCCTTTACCCACGCTTACACCCAGAGCTTACCAGGGCACAAGACACGGTTCTTAGAAGAGCTCAGACAAAAAGCCTTATAAGCCCATATCGATTGTCCTTATTACAAAAGGTGAAGTTAATCCTACTTGCCAAATTTGTGACAAAAACCTTAACGCGGATGTTGACCACATTTTCTGGGGATGCGAGGGAAATCCGCCCACCAGAAAGCTCCGCCCATTACCCCCAGCTGAGAGTTGGGAAAAAAATCACACGCAGTGACGAGAATCAAGTGCAAGCCAACATCGCAGAATGAATCCTCGAGGTCGCCCCTTCATGGAGGCCACGTGGGGCGAAAGTGCGCTAAAGACGACAGAAAAGCCTAATAAAGTTCATTGTTCCTCATCCTATACTCGTCGTTCGGCTGTGTATACTCGCCACTGGCCGACCTCCACGTGGCGCCAGTTTTCTCGCCAAAATTGTGGCGCAAACCATTGTCGTACAACTTTCCGGGTGGAAACATACAATTTCCTGTTGCATATGGCTTAGACGTGTTTGTCAAGTTGGAGGTTAGCTTGCAAGAGCGATTCGAACCGACGAAAAATAACCTTCAAATGTATGCCTTCCTAGAATGGGGAGGATGAGTAGTAAAAACGTTGATATAAAGAAGGGGAGTTGTGCGAGCTTATGGGTGGGGTCTTCATTCCAGAGCTTCACTGCCTTGAGCTGGCCTGCGGACTTGTTTATTTATTTAAAATACCCCCAGGGCCATATGGCATTATAGAGGGGAACGGTTATACAAAGAAACAAAGCAAAGAAATATGAGCACAATATTACAGAAGGTTGCTAATAATAATAATAAGAATAATAATAATTGGTTTTTGGGGAAAGGGAATGGCGCAGTATCTGTCTCATACATCGTTGGACACCTGAACCGCGCCGTAAGGGAAGGGATAAAGGAGGGAGTAAAAGAAGAGGTGCCGTAGTGGAGGGCTCCGGAATAATTTAGACCACCTGGGGATCTTTAACGTGCACTGACATCGCACAGCACACGGGCGCCTTAGAGTTTTTCCTCCATAAAGACGCAGCCGATGCGGTCGGGTTCGAACCCGGGAACTCCGGATCAGTAGTCGAGCGCCCTAACCACTGAGCCACCGCGGTGGATACAGAAGGTTGCTAGTTATACAGTGTTAGCTAAGGCATCTTGAAATGAGCGGTGATCATTAATTAATGCCAATGGCGCGGGAATGTGGTTCCACTCATCGGATGTCCGGGGTTAGAACGAATGAAAGTAGGTGTCCGTTCTGCAGAATGGTATTCCAACCTTGTGGGCGTGATCCATCCGTGGTGACACGTACGGCGGAGGTGAAATAAGTCCTTCGCACAGGTAAGAATGGTGAAAACGTTTATGAAAAAGGCGAAGACGAAGTGCTGGACGACGGGAAGCAAGGAATGGCATACTGAGACTAAATTTCATGATGGTTATGCCTGCAGTTCTGTTGTAGTTAGAGAGACTGAATCGAGCATCTGTATTTTGGACCATCTCAAGTGAGTGCGTTAAGTTCTGGTGATAAGGATCCCATACTGATGCTGCGTATTCGAGTATAGGTAAAATTAGTGTTTTGTACAGTAAAAGCTACAGAGATGAAGGTGCTTTACCAAAGTTACGGCGAAGATATTCAAGCCTTTTGTTGGCGTTGTTAACGACATGTGTGACTTGAGCAGTCCAGGTAAGGTCATTAGTAATGTGAACACCGAGGTATTTATAAGAGTGTACAGAGTCTAGACACAAGCCTTTAAGGTGACAAGAGCACTCGAGACACACGCATGATTTTGCACTTGTTACCAATAAGGTCCATTAGCCAAGATCTACACTAGGTTGAGATGGAGTCGAGTTCGGATTCAAGCATTAGTATGTCACCATCGCATGTAATTTCCCAGCATATTACGCAGTCGTCGGCGAAAAGGTGAAAGTGAGATGAAATGCAGGAGGGCAGGTCGTTAATGTAAATAAGGAAAAGAAGCGTACTGAGCACAGAGTCTTGCGGAACGCCGAAGTGAACAACACTAGGATCTGAGGTGAGGTCATTAATGGAAATGAACTGTTGACGGTTTGTAAGAAAAGCTTCAAGTCAGGTTAGTATCTTTGGGTCGAGGTTATGTTGCTGTAATTTGTATATTAGTAAGCGTTGACATACTTTATCAAACGCTTTCGCGAAATCTATGAACGCGAAGTCAGCTACTGAATTACGATCATTAATAACATGCAACTTGTTAGTAAAGGATACAAGTTGGGATTCACATGAATAAGATTTTCGGAATCCGTGTTGAAATCGTGAGAAGAAAGAGTTGGATTCTAGAAAATTAGCTAGGTGAGGAAACAGGATGTGTTCAAGTAGTTTACAAGGAATGCTGGTGAGGGAAATTGGCCGGTAGTTTAGTGGAGAGCGCTTGTTACCTGATTTGTGGAGTCGCATCACCTTCCACACCTTCCATGCGGCAGGTAGCAAACAATGGTCAAGTGACTGCTGAAAAATTCTTGTTAGCATGACGCAAGAATAAAAACTTGTATCTTCAGGAACTTAGCATTGATGAGGTCGCAGCCTGGAGCAGCGGATGCTTTAGTGAGTTTATCAGTTTTGCAACACCATCAACGTCTATTGTGACCATCAAGGTCTATTCTGACCATCAAGGTCTACTGTGAGGGCTCATTAGTACTCCCGTTATCGTTGGCTGCAGCGCCTCCCATCTCTCAAACGACGTGTTTTCCGTCTAATAATAATATTAATTGGTTTATGGGGAAAGGAAATGTCGCAGTATCTGTCTCGTATATCGTTGGACACCTGAACCGCGCCGTAATGGAAGGGATAACAGAGGGAATGAAAGAAGAAAGGAAGAGAGAGGTGCCGTGTTGGAGGGCTCCGGAATAATTCTGACCAACTGGGGATCTTTAACGTGCGCTGACATCGCACTGCACACGGGCGCCTTAGCGTTTTTCCTCCATAAAAACGCAGCCGCCGCGGTCGGGTTCGAACCCGGGAACTCCGGATCAGTAGTCGAGCGCCCTAACCACTGAGCCACCGCGGCGAGTATTTTTCCGTCTGCAGAATGTTCTATTTGCATCCCCACGAAATGTGGAAGAGGGTAGGGTGGGCGTGGCACCAGGGACGCGTGCCGGTTATAATGTTGGGTTTATGAGATGCAATCTATGGAGGTTTGGAAATGTGTTCGTCTGTATCTGCCACTAAAAGACGGCATCTGGGGTGTCTAATCACTATGAGGTGGAGGGAAGTGTCCCCTTTGAAGACGCTGAAACTCGAGGCGTTCGTTATACCTCGAGGGTAGAGGGGTAAAAAGCGGAGGAAAGACTTAATTGCACTCTAGGGCATCTCTTTCTGTGGTTCTGGGGCATCTTCAGAGAGGTCATCTCCTTAGTTGTATCCACAGGGGTCCTGTCTGTCGATCTCGTCCACTTCTAACAAATGGTCGGCTGCCCTCAGGCCAGGGCTCCGTTGGCCACTGCCGCTGTTGAGCTCTCTGTTCCAGACGTCGATGATCTTCAGAGCGGTCGCTGCACAGCAGAGTCTTCCATTGCTCCGCACTCGCGTGTTGTATTTTGGGGGCCACGTCTATGTTTTGACAGGTCCATGTGGTTTGATATAGAGTGGGTTTTTCTTCGCACCAGGGACGTTTATCGGCTAATATAGTTGAGTGCATTTTGTTTAGTATGTGTTGGTTTGTGTAAAAACCTGTATATAATCGTCTCCAAGTGACAGCTTCCCAGTGTTGAGAGATTTGTGCGGCGGGGGATATCGGAATCTTCTGCCTCCGTAGTTTTGTAGCATTGTAGAGAAGTCCTTGGGTGCTGGTGCGAGCTCCGCGGTATCGTCGGTTGTTCGGAAAGTAGTGGATCCTCGACCTATCCAGTCGGTCTCTTGGTTCCCTGCCACCCCTGTGTGTCCCGGTACCCACATAATTTCATTGTTGTTAGCCCGTTTGGTCTTGTCTTTTTCCTCGTGGTTTCTAATTCTGTTACTCGCTGTAAGGAGTATACAGATCTCGTGACGACCTATCCAACCATTCATGTGATTTCGGCAGGCTGTTTGAGAGTCCGTAAGTATAGTTAGCGACCGCCCGGTTCTATAGCCCTCCGCCACCGCTACAGGAACGGCTACTTCCTCAGCCTCTGCTGCTGTGCAGACTCGCATATACGCGCTAGTCATTTCGCGTAGAGACGAATTCACCATGGTAGCCACTACAATTTTAGTGTCTTCTCCTCTCGAGGATGCGTCTGCATACACTGTCGTGTCGCCACGAGCGTATATTTTCTCGATGTAACCGGCTCTCGATTCTCTTCGGCCTCGGTAGAAGTTGGGGTCCATGTTCCACGGTATACCTTCCAAGCAACTTTACCTCACCTTCGGTTAACGCGCTCTTGAGGCGTCCACCTATATTTCAGACAGATAACTGCGCCATTTTCTGATATGAAAAAAAATTAGGTGCGGTTGAAATACTGCTAAATCTGTTTAGAGAGCGAAAGCTGCTACACGCCACAGTGGCTCACTGGTTAGGGCGCTCGACTACTGATCCGGAGTTCCCGGGTTCGAACCCGACCGCGGCGGCTGCGTTTTTATGGAGGAAAAACGCTTAGGCGCCCGTGTGCTGTGTGATGTCAGTGCACGTTGAAGATCCCCAGGTGGTCGAAATTATCCCGGAGCCCTCCACTACGGCACCTCTTCCTTTCTTTCACTCCTTCCTTTCCCCTTCCCTTATATCGCGGTTCAGGTGTCCAGCGATATATGAGACAGATACTGCGCCATTTCCTTTCCCCAAAAACCAATTATTATTATTATTATTATTATTATTATTATTATTATTATTATTATTATTATTATTATTATTATTATTATCGGGCAAGTAGACGCGGCTTGGCATCTGTAACGTTGAGTGCATGCGTTCCGTTCCATACACTGGATAGGCAGTGCGTCCACCCTGCCACCGTGGCTGGTGGCAGTTAATGGTTGATCGCGAGAGGTTGGTCACCCAATGAACGCAGCTGCAGTGCCGCAAGTTTGCCAAAATGTTGCCAGCTATAATGCATGCAGTCCACATCTCTCACCACCGCCACGTACCTCGAAACGCGATTGAGGCGTCCACTGACCCAGGAAGCCAGTTAGTTATGCGCCCTTCCTTTCTTCAAAATCATCGGAGTCTAGAATGTTGCCAACGGCATCGCCAATGAACAAAATAACGCCGACGGTCTTTAGAAACGGAGGCGAGCGCAAGGTTCCGGCGGCTGCGGCAGAGTGACGTCATAGCTGTCACGTGGTTCAAGGTCGGTTCAAGGTCAAACGCGAGCGCACCGTGCATACGGCGCACGCGGCGAAGAAGCTAACTTTTCGTATAAAAATTGCTTGGTTGGTTGGTTTATGGGGTTTCACGTCTCAAAGCGACTCAAGGGCTCCGGAAATTTCGACCACCTGGGTTATTTAACGTGCAAGTTAAATCAAACTAAAATTTTATTCAGTAAAAGTGGATAAAAGTGAAAGGCCGTGTTGTTGATGTGCACGGTACGATTGTAATAAGCTACATGAAACGAGAATTACAACCTGGCTACAAGAACCACGGAACTCCGGATCAGTAGCCGAGCGTTAACCACTGAGCCACCGCGGCGCGTAGGCTGCGTTTTGATGGGGGCGAAACCGCTAAGGGGCCCGTGCGCTGTGCGATGTCAGTGCATGTAAATGATCCCCAGGGGGACGAAATTATTCCGGAGCCCTCCACTACGGCACCTCTTTGCTCCTTTCTTCTTTCACTCCCTCCTTTGTCCCTTCCCTTACGGCGCGGTTCAGGTGTCGGCCGATATGTGAGACAGATACTGCGCCATTTCTTTTCCCCCAAATCCAATTTTCAGTTTTTTACAAGAACCAGGCCGGCCGACAAACGTTCCTTGCGCGCCCGCCTTAAAAAGAGACGAAGGGGCAGGACCACTGGCGAAGGAACTCTTCCTCCCCAAGAAGAAAACAGCTCTTCCGAAAGGAAGCTTCCCCACGAAGGCGCCTGACGACCGGAAAAAGAACACGGCGACGGCGTTCTGACGCAACAGACACACAGCGATTGCGCCAGAGAGCGATAGCAGCAGCAACTATAGCACCAGACGCTCAAAGTGGTCACGTGAACGACTGCTCGCTAAAAAAAAATGGCAGTGGCTTAGCTCAGCTATGCCAGTATATACGTATCTGCAGTGTATAGTCCTCCGCTGGTTAAGCATGTTGTCGAGTTTGTTGTTGTGACTATAATGTTAAGCATTGAAAAAGTATTCGGTCAGACACATTGTTTGTTTATTCAATTGTTCTGACAGAGATAAACACTGCCCGACGAACGGTAAAGTAACACGCAGTTGTCTCAATGCTCCCTACACAATATTTAGACTGGTTGCTGCCGATGGAAAGCCACCGCCGTTGCGTACGTAGGATACAGGCATACGGAAAGCATGCGGACTATGATTTATTGATGCGTCAGGGATGAATTCCCTGAGGCGCGTGCCTAAAGAGGAGGATGCGAGCACCCTTGCCGGGCAATAGTGCCCCCGCAACAAACGGTGAAGGTAACGGAGAGCTAGGAGCCGCCAGCAGACGGACACAGATGGAAAGGCGAACCCACCCCTCGAGCGTGGCTGCCCGAGCACCGCGCGGCACACCAGCTCCGTGCGGTCTCCCCAGAAAAATGAACACAGCAGCGATTGCAGCGCACGGCACACAGGAAGAGGCGGCTGTATGATATTCCCCACATGCCATATGCGGCCACTGAAGACCGTGTGGGCGAGAGATCACCGCTCCAGTTACGGGAGATCAAGTCAAGTATGGTGTCCCATACTGAATTGGTCCCACCATAAGCGTTGTACTCTAAACCAAAGATGCGAACGTTCGCACTGTGCGTGATGCGCGCCGGCCTATGAAAACACTCAAATCTGAATCCCAGTCAAATCTGAAGTGAAAAATCGCTGATGTCCCGCCAGATTGCGAGCAGTTTCCTGTCATTTCATCACGCATAACGCATGCAAGGGCTCTAGGGGTACTTGAAATTGTTACACATTTAAGCGCCGTTCGTCTGTAAGAAATTCGCGTGATCAATGTGTATTATGATAGCCGCACATTGCGCACATATTAAAAAAACGTGTTCCCTCAATAAGATCCGCTGGTTTCCAGCTTAGTTCTCAAACCAAATGCATGCTAATAAATGTAAATGCAGACGGGTATAAGGAAAAGTCAACGAGCATTGACTGACGCACTTGCAGGTGAAAACTAAAATTGGATTTTGGGAAAAGGAATAGACGCGGTAACTATCTCACATATCTCAGTGGACACCCGACTCGCGCCGCAAGTAAAGGAATAAAAATTATGTGGATTAGCTCAGAGAGAGAGAGAGGTAAACTTTATGGTTGGAGAGGAAGTCGGGGCACGCCCCTGGGTCTCCGCACGACCCCACTGCACTCAAGTGTTTTTGTCCCTAAGGTCCATAACACTGGCAGCCCGGCCGGTGGCGATTGTCTGCACGGCCGGGTCCTCCGGGCGCAGCAGGGTCTCCCAGTCCTCCCAGGTCTTGAGGTCCTCTAGGCCGCGCGGGGGAGGGTCCGCCGGGCAGAGGGAGAGGATGTGGAGGGACGAGGCGAATGGTTCTGGGCACAAGGTGCAGGCAGGAGTGGGGAAGGAGGGGTGATAGTGGGCTAGGGTCAGGGATGAGGGGAGTGTGTGTGTCTAGTTTGCGCCAAGCTATTCCGGGATATACAAAGCGAAAGATGTCGGCGTTCACTGTGTTCATTGGTGTTGGCATTGACAGTGATCTAGGCAGCGATGGCTTTGAGGAAAAGGGCGCATAGCTGGCTCCCGGTATATGCGGACATCTCATTCGTGGTTTGATCCATGTGGCGGTTGTGAGAGGGAGTTGTGTCCTGAATGCATTAGCGCTGACAGCGTTGTGGCTGACATGCGGCACTGCAGCAATAGCTAGGCCGCAGCGTTTATTTGGTGATCACTATCTCGCGATCAACCATGAACTGCATTTCACCTCTCAGGGTGGCAGAGAGGGCGCGCTGCCTATCCAGTGTGCGGAACGCAATCAAAGCAGGCTTTTGCAGTTGGATACCAACGCCATACGTACATGAAAGCGATATTGAGGTCTCCACTGACCCACGTACCTGGTTCTGCGCCTTTCGTTTTGTGAAAATGAACGGCCTTTGCAAAGTTGTCAACGCCAACGAACTCGATGAACACCGTCGGCTCACTTGTTTTGTTTAGTTTTTGAGGAAAGTAAATGGTGGTGGTAGTGTTTTTTATTAAAATAGTAGTAAAAATGAAGGAAAGATTTTTGCTAGCCCCCGCATTTGCCATCGATACTGAAGCACCTGAGCTGTGGCAACGGATATAAAGGATAGCAGACAGAATGGAGAAATAAAATAAGAGAGGTGAGGGGACAGGAAGAGACGTTAGGGGGAGAAGGTATATATACAAACTATTTACACAATAAGAAATGTGTGCAGGTTGTGCTCGTGATTAGTTCATGTTGGAGGAATTGAAACACGCGCACAGCACTGTGTTGGCTACAACTGGAGTGGGCGTCCAGTTATTAGTCGTTCAAGGTACAGTACAGTAATTGTACAGTAACTGTCTCGCATAAATCGGTGGACACCCGAACCGCGCCGCAAGTGGGGATAAAAGAGGGAGAGAAAGAAGAAAGGAAGAAAGGGGAAATTGAGGGAAGGCGCGGATCAGTGGCGGGAAACCTGTGGCTCGGTGTTTCTAGTGGCGCATGCGCAGTATTGACTAGGGAGCGAGAGAGAGAGAGCGAGAAATATCCCTGGCGAGGCGTGTGTTGTGACCTCATGTGCTTCCTCGTAGCACCACCACGGAGAAATCGCAAGTTCGCGGCCAGTAAAGCTTTCACTTTAAAAGGAAGGAGTGAAAGAAGAAAGAGAGAAAGAGGTGCCGTAGTTGAGGGCTGCGGAATAACTTCGACCACCTGAGGATCTTTAACATGCACTTACATCCTACAGCATACGATAGCCTATTGCGCTTCGCCTCCATCGAAACGTGGCTTTCGTAGTCGGGTTCGAACCCGGGTATTCCTAATAAGTAGCCGAGCGCATAACCACTGAGCCACCGGTAGATAATAATAATAATTGGTTTATGAGAAAATGAAATAGCGCAGCATCTTCCTCATATATCGGCGTACACGTTAACCGCGCCTTAATGGAAAGGATTAAGAAGGGAGTGAAAGAAGAAAGCAAGAAAGAGGCGCCATAAAGGAGGGCTCCGGAATAATTTCGACCCCCAGGAGATGTTTATCATAGATGAATAATTTGTTGTTAAGAAATACGCAGTCTCACTCGGTGGATTCCCGAATAATGGCTAGGTTTTTGATGAAAGGAAACGGCGCTGTAACTGTCTCATATATCTCGGTGGACACCCAACCGCGCCGGAAGTGGATGACGATGAAATATGTTTATTGGCACACGTCAAGGAATCAGAGGGCGATGAGGCTTTGAGTCTTGACTGCCGTCATCTTCCTCCCAGTTGGAGTCGGCGAGTTGGGCCGCATACTCAGCCGCTCGTTCAGTGAGCTTGGCGATGCGAGCTTTAAGTTTAAGATATGGGGTTTGCCCTATATCTTGAACCCCTTTGCCTCAGTAATAATACTGCACATCTATCCGTGGTTTCTAATTTACGCAGTGTGAAATTAAGATTTTAGCCTATGGAAATGATGTCGTCCTCTTTTGTTATGACAAAAAGAGTGTGCTTGAGGCATTGCATTTGACTGAACAGTTTTTCGAGGTATGAGGTGCGGCGCTTAATCTATATAAATCTAAGGGGTTTTGGTTGGGCCATTGGGGTACAATGCCAAGTCATTATGGTGGCATAAGCTGAGACTGCGGGCCCCTTCACTACTTAGGGGTTCCTATTCACCAAATTAGCAACAGTGGCTCCTACTGGGATTCTCAGAAAGTCAACATGAGGCGACAAACCCTGGCTTGGATGAGTAGGGAGCTATCAGTGTTTGCTCGGGCTCAAGTCTGCAACATTTTTTATTCACAAAACTCCCCTATGTGCTATAGGTTCTGCACAGTGCGAGGAAGAAAGTGCTATCGATGCACAGAATATTTGCTACATTCGTATGGCGTTCATAATGAGAACCCATGCGTCGCGATAGCCTGTTTCTGTCTCTTGAGTCTCGTGTAATCGGCCTTGTTCACTTATTTGTGCATCAGCTTGTCTCGCGTTTTTTGTTTCACAAATCATCAAACCACCGTTATTTAGTAGCCGTGCTTATTAGGCGTCTAAGTGCTCATTTGCCTTTCCTATTCACACCGACGGGAAACATTCTTTTCTGGAGTTCCTTGCCACCACGCTTTTAAAACGTGTTAGGCGAATGTGCGTTTTTTCTGCCGCAAAAACATTCTTTTTTAAGCTGCAAACGTCAACGTAACGCTGGTTGTGAAGGCATGGCTTCATGCTAAGGAAATGCTTGCGCCATGGACGGTGAATTGTCGTCTGTGCAATACACCAGAGACAATTGACCATTGTTTTGTTCTGTGCATTGATGCTATCTTCTTCTGGGACATTTTACATCGAACAATTAAGAAGGACATTGGCATCACACCCTACAGTATCCGTTTTTTGCCCGCGGAGAAAACCAGTGCTGTGCTTAAGATCTATTCATGTTGCGGGGACTATTTAGTCTCTGGAAGAGCCGCATGATGGGCCGCCACGCCGAATCACCACGGTCGTCGAAATCTTTGTTTCGTGAACAATGTGCTTTGGTGCAGTGATTACCCGCCGCGGTGGCTCAGTGGTTAGGGCGCTCGACTACTGATCCGGAGTTCCCGGGTTCGAACCCGACCACAGCGGCTGCGTTTTTATGGAGGAAAAACGCTAAGGCGCCCGTGTGCTGTGCGATGTCAGTGCTCGTTAAAGATCCCCAGGTGGTCGAAATTATTCCGGAGACCTCCACTACGGCACCTAATTCTTCCTTTCTTCTTTCACTCCCCCCGCCGCGGTGGATCAGTGGTTAGGGCGCTCGACTACTGATCCGGAGTTCCCGGGTTCGAACCCGACCGCGGCGGCTGCGTTTTTATGGAGGAAAAACGCTAAGGCGCCCGTGTGCTGTGCGATGTCAGTGCACGTTAAAGATCCCCAGGTGGTCGAAATTATTCCGGAGCCCTCCACTACGGCACCTATTCTTCCTTTCTTTCACTCCCTCCTTTATCCCTTCCCTTACGGCGCGGTTCAGGTGTCCAAAGATATATGAGACAGATACTGCGCCATTTCCTTTCCCCAAATACCAATTATTATTATTATTCTTTCACTCCCTCTTATTACTTCCCTTACGGCGCGGTTCAGGTGTCCAACGATATATGAGACAGATAATGCGCCATTTCCTTTCCCCAAAAAACCAATTATTATTATTTTTATTCTTCACTTCATGGAAATAGTGCCATTAAGGAAAGTCTAAGCACGCTTACGCCACAAAACACCAGGCCATCTTATCCCTGCATGAACCCTCCTTCCTAAACATCAAAAGTCTGGGAGGCATACACATGCATCCAGATAGGGATGCCAGCTAGGCGGCTCTTGCAGGGTAGCATATATACTCCCCGCACCAAAGTGCATTGTTCACGAAACAAAGATTTCGACGACCGTGGTGATTCGGCGTGGCGGCCCATCATGCGGCTCTTCCAGAGACTAAATAGTCGCAGCAACATGAATAGATTATATGGCGTAGCACTGTTTTTCTCCGCGGGCAAAAAACGAATACTGTAGGGTGTGATGCCAATGTCCTTCCTAATTGTTCGTTGTAAAATGTCCCAGAAGAAGATAGCATCAATGCACAGAACAAAACTATGGTCAATTGTCTCTGGTTTATTGCACACGCGACAAAACACCGTCCATGGCGCAAGCATCTCCTTAGCATGAAGCCATGCCTTCACAGCCAGCGTTACGTTGACGTGTGCAGCCTAAAAAAGAATGTTTTCGCGGCAGAAGAAATGCACATTCGCCTAACACGTTTTAAAAGGTTGGTGGCAAGGAACTCCAGAAAAGAGTGTTTCGCGTCGGTGCGAATAGGAAAGGCAAATGAGCACTGAGACGCCTACTAAGCACAGCTACTAGAAGACAGTGATCTGAAGAATTGTGAAACAAAAAACGCGAGACAAGCTGATGCACGAATAAGTGAACAAGGCCGATTACACCAGACTCAAGAGACAGAAACAGGTTATCGCGACGCATGGGTTCTCATTATGAACGCCATACGAATGTAGCAAATATTCTGTGCATCGATAGCGTCTCTTCCTCGCACTGTGCAGAACCTATAGCACATAGGGGAGTTTTGTAAATAAAAAAATGTTGCAGACTTGAGCCCGAGCAAACACTGATAGCTCCCTACTCATCCAAGCCAGGGTTTGTTGCGTCATGTTGACTTTCTGAGAATCCCAGTAGGAGCCACTGTTGCGAATTTGGTGAAAAGGAACCCCTAAGTAGAGAAGGGGCCCGCAGTCCCAGCTTATGCCACCATAATGACTTGGCATTGTACCCCAATGGCCCAACCAAAACCCCTCAGATTTATCTAGATTAAGCGCCGCACCTCATACCTCGAAAAACTGTTCAGTCAAATGCAATGCCTCAAGCACACTATTTTTGTCATAACAAAAGAGGACGACATCATTTCCATAGGTTAAAATCTTAATTTCACACTGCGCCAAGGATAAACCACGGATAGATGTGCAGTTAATAATACCGAGGCAAAGGGGTTCAAGATATAGGGCAAACCCCATATCTTAAACTTAAAGCTCGCATCGCCAAGCTCACTGAACGAGCGGCTGAGTATGTGGCCCAACTCGCCGACTCCAACTGGGGGGAAGATGACGGCAGTCAAGACTCAAATCCTCATCGCGCTCTGATTCCTTGACGGGTGCCAATAAACATATTTCATCATTCACTTCCGGCGCGGTTGGGTGTCCACCAAGATATGTGAGGCAGTTACAGCGCCGTTTCCTTTCATTTAAAAACCTAGCCATTATTCGGGAATCCACCGAGTGAGACTGCGTATTTCTTAACAAATTATTCATCCCTGATAAAGATCCCCAGGCGGTCGAAATTATTCCGGAGCCCTCCTCTATGGCGCCTCTTTCTTACTTTCTTCTTTCACTCCCTTCTTAATCCCTTCCCTTAAGGCGCGGTTAAAGTGCCCGCCGATATAAGAGGAAGATACTGCGCCATTTCCTTTCCTCATAAACCTATTATTATTATTATCTACCGGTGGCTCATCGGTTATGCGCTCGGCTAGTTATCCGGAATACCCGGGTTCGAACCGGACTACGAGGGCCGCGTTTCAATGGAGGCGAAGCGCAATAGGCGCCCGTATGCTGCAGGGTGTAAGTGCATGTTAAAGATCCTCAGGTGGTCGAAGTTATTCCGCAGCCCTCAACTACGGCACCTCTTTCTTCTTTCACTCCTTCCTTTTAAAGCGAAAGCTTTACTGGCCGCGAACTTGCGATTTCGCCGTGGCGGTGCTACGAGGAGGCACATGACGTCACAATTTCGCCGTGGCGGTGCTACGAGGAGGCACATGACGTCACAACACGCGCCTCGCCGGCGATATTTCTCTCTCTCTTGCTCCCTAGTCACTAATGCGCATTTCCCGCCTCTGCTCCGCGCCTTCCCTCAATTTCCCCTTTCTTCCTTTCTTCTTTCCCTCCCTCTTTTATCCCCACTTGCGGCGCGATTCGGGTGTCCACCGATTTATGCGAGACAGTTACTGTACAATTACTGTACTGTACCTTGAACTACTAATAACTGGACGCCCACTCCAGTTGTAGCCAACACATTGCTGCGCGCGTGTTTCAATTCCTCCAACATGAACTAATCACGAGCAACACCTGCACACATTTCTTATTGTGTAAATAGTTTGTAAATATACCTTCTCCCCCTAACCTCTCTTCCTGTCCCCTCACCTCTCCTATTTTAATTCTCCATTCTGTCTGCTATCCTTTATATCCGTTGCCACAGCTCAGGTGCTTCAGTATCGATGGCAAATGCCGGGGCTAGCAAAAATCTTTTCCTTCCTTTTTACTATTATTTTAATTAAAAAACACTACCACCACAATTTACATTCCTCAAAAACTAAACAAAACATGTGAGCCGACGGCGTTCATCGAGTTCGTTGGCGTTGACAACTTTGCAAAGGCCGTTCATTTTCACGAAACGAAAGGCGCAGAACCAGGTCCGTGGGTCAGTGGAGACCTCAATATCGCTTTCATGTACGTATGGCGTTGGTATCCAACTGCAAAAGCCTGCTTTGATTGTGTTCCGCACACTGGATAGGCAGCGCGCCCTCTCTGCCACCGTGGGAGGTCAAATGCAGTTAATGGTTGATCGCGAGAGAGTGATCACCAAATGAACCCTGCGGCCTAGCAATTGCTGCAGTGCCGCATGTCAGCCACAACGCTGTCAGCGCTAATGCATTCAGGGCACATCTGTCTCTCACAGCCGCCACGTGTATCAAAGCACGAATGAGGCGTCCGCATATCCAGGCAGCCAGCTATGCACCCTTCTTTTCCTCAAAGCCATCGCTGTATAGAACATTGTCAACGCCAACGCCAATGAACACAGTGAACGCCGACCATCTTTCGCTTTATATATCTTGGTATAGCTGAGCTTATGTACATTAATTTTTATTCCTTCCCTTACTGCGCGGGTCGGGTGTCCACCGAGATTCTCTGCAGTGTTAATATTTCTGGGGAGACCGCACGGAGCTGGTGTGCGCGCGGCGCTCGGGCAGCCCGGTCAGTGGGATGGGTTCGCCTTTACTCCTGTGTCCGTCTGCTGCCGGCTCCTAGCTCTCCGTTACCTTCACCATTTGTTGCGGGGGCATGAGTACCCGGCACGGGTACTCGCCTCCTCTTTAGGCACGCGCCTTAGGGAATTCATCCTGATGCACCAATAAATCAGGGTCCGCAGGCTTTTTGTATGCCTGTATCCTACGCAACGACGGTGGCTTTCCATCGGCAGCAACCAGTCTAAATACTTTGTAGGCAGCATTGAGACAACTGCGTGTTACTTTACCGTTCATCGGGCAGTGTTTATCTCGGTCAAAACAATTGAATAAGTAAACAATGTGCCCCACCGAATAATTTTTCAATGCTTAACAGTATAGTCACAACAACAAGCTCGACAGCATTCTTAACCAGCGGAGAACTACAGCTCTCGCTATAGTATACGTGTATCATGGCATAGCTGAGCTAAGCCACTCCTAATTTTTTTTAACGAGCACTGGTTGTCCACGTGGCCACTTTGCGCGTCTGGTGCTAGCTGCTTCTGCTTTCTTCGCTCTCTGGCGCAATCGCTGTGAGGCTGTTGCGTCAGAAAGCCATCGCCGTGCTGTTTTCCCGGTCGTCAGGCGCCTTCATGGGGAGCTCTGGACCTTCCTTTCGCAAGAGCTGTTTCTTCTTGGGGAGGAAGAATTCCTTCGCCAGTGGTCCTGCCCCTTCGTCCCTTTTTAAGGCGGGCGCGCAAGGAACGTTTTTCGGCCGGCCTGGTTCTTGTAAAAAAATGAAAAATGTTTTTTGGGGAAAGGAAATGGCGCAGTATCTGTCTCATATATCGGCCGACACCTGAACCGCGCCGTAAGGGAAGGGATAAATGAGGCAGTGAAAGAAGAAAGGAGGAAAGAGGTGCCGTAGTGGAGGGCTCCGGAATAATTTCGTCCACCCGGGGATCATTCACATGCACTGACATCGCACAGCACACGGGCGCCTTAGCGGTTTCGCCCCCATCAAAACGCAGCCTACGCGCCGCGGTGGCTCAGTGGTTAACGCTCGGCTACTGATCCGGAGTTCCTTGATTCTTGTAGCCAGGTTGTAATTCTCGTTTCATGTCGCTTATTACAATCGTACAATGCACATTAACAACACAGCATTTCACTTTTATCCACTTTTACTCAATGCAATTTTAGTTTGATTTAAGTTGCACGTTAAATAACCCAGGTGGTCGAATTTTCCACAGCACTTCAGTCGCTTTGAGACGTGAAACCCCATAAACCAACCAACCAAGCAATTTTTATACAAAAATTTAGCTTCTTCGCCGTGTGCGCCGTGTGCACGGTGCGCTCGCGTTTGACCTCGAACCGACCTTGAACCACGTGACAGCTATGACGTCATTCATCCGCAGCCGCCGAAACCTTGCGCTCGCCTCCGTTTATAAAGGCCGTTAGCATTCATTTTGTTCATTGGCGATGCCGTTGGCAACATTCTAGACTCCGATGATTTTGAGGAAAGCAAAGGCGCATAACTAACTCGCTTCCTGGGTCAGTGGACGCCTCAATCGCGTTTTGAGGTACGTGGCGGTGGTGAAATGTGGGCTGCATGCGTTAGCGCTGACAACATTTTGGCAAACTCGCGTCACTGCAGCTGCGTTCATTGGGTGACCAACCTCTCGCGATCAACCATTAACTGCCACCAGCCACGGTGGCAGGGTGGACGCGCTGCCTATCCAGTGTATGGAACGGAACGCATGCACTCAACGTTACAAATGCCAAGCCGCGTCACTTGCCCGATAAAAATAATAATAATAATAATAATAATAATAATAATAATAATAATAATAATAATAATAATAATAATAATAATAATAATAATAATAATAATTGGTTTTGGGGGAAAGGAAATGGCGCAGTATCTGTCTCATATATTGTTGGACACCTGAACCGCGCCATAAGGGAAAGGGAAAGGAGGGAGTGATAGAAAGGAAGAGGTGCCGTAGTGGAGGGCTCCGGCATAATTTCGACCACCTGGGGATCTTTAACGTGCACTGAGATCGGCACAGCACACGGGCACCTTAGCGTTTTTCCTCCATAAAAACGCAGCCGCCGCGGTCGGGTTCGAACCCGGGAACTCCGGATCAGTAGTCGAGCGCCCTAACCACTGAGCCACCGCGGCGGGTAACAGCTTTCACTCTCAAACCAGATTCAGCAGTATTTCAACGGCAGCTAATTTTTTATATCAGAAAATGGCGCAGTTATCTGTCTGAAATATAGGGGGACGCCTCAAGAGCGCGTTAAGGAAGGTGAGGTAAAGTTGCTTGGAAGGTATACCGTGGAACATGGACCCCAACTTACACCGAGGCAGAAGAGAATCGAGAGCCGAATACATCGAGAAAATATACGCTCCTCACGACACGACAGTGCATGCAGACGCGTCCTCGAGAGGAGAAGACACTAAAATTGCAGTGGCTACCATGGTGAATTCGTCTCTACGGGAAATGACTAGCGCGTCTATGCGAGTCTGCACAGTAGCAGAGGCTGAGGAAGTACCCGTTGCTGTAGCGGTGGCGGGGGGCTATAGAACCGTGCGGTCGCTAACTATACTTACGGACTCTCAAACAGCCTGCCGAAGTCACATGAATGGTTGGATAGGTCGTCACGAGATCTGTATACTCCTTACACTGAGCGACAGAATTAAAAACCACGAGGAAAAAGACAAGACCCAACAGGCTAACAACAATAAAATTACGTGGGTACCGGGACACACAGGGGTGGCAGGGAACCAAGAGACCGACTGGATAGGTCGAGGATCAGCTACTTTCCGAACAACCGACGATACCGCAGAGCTCGCGCCAGCGCCCAAGGACTTCTCGACAATGCTACAAAACTACAGAGGCAGAAGATTCCGATATCCCCCGCCGCACAAATCTCTCAACACTGGGAAGCTGTCACTTGGAGACAATTATATACAGGTTTTTACACAAACCTACACATACTAAACAAAATGCACTCAACTATATTCGCGGATAAAACTCCCTGGTTCGGAGAAAAACCCACTCTATATCAAACCACATGGACCTGTCAAAACATAGACGTGGCCCCCAAAATACAACACGCGAGTGCGGAGTGTTGCAAATGGGTTGCAAGCCCCAAGGGTAGCGTTGGCCTGGCGGCCTGGGGCACAGCTGGAAACATCCGAAGGTCCTGGCAAAGGATGAGTCGACTGCCAACAGAACAACTTGTTTATTCTGGCATCGCAAAAGAGCAGCCGGTCAGGGCGAACACGTTACTCGAAGGAAGAAATCGAAGTCTCTCCTTGGCGTCCGGGGCAGCTACCTTTATACCCTCGGAGTCGAGGGCAAGAAGGAACGGCTCGGGAGGAGGCGCACGAGACGGAGACGCACGGACATGTTGAAACGTGACGTGCCGCGTCCGCCGGGCCGGCGCCGGTCAGACCTCCTCGCCTCCCAGTTGGGGAGCTCCTCTCCCCGGCTGCTGCGCTTTGACAAGCGTGGGCACCAACATGCACACACACACACGCACACACGAAGACACGTGGCATTGAAACCTGCCTGGACGCGCTTGGCGGGAGGCGTTGCGGCAGCGATGAACGGGTCAAAATGACCGCCACTTTGAACGAAGCCCCGGCGTCCGTTGCATCCGCGCCGGCTATACCGCGCGTCGTAGGCGAAATGTAACAGACCGCCCCGCCGGGAGAAGGAGATCCCGATGGTCAGGGGACTGCATCCGCTGTCCGGAGGGATGTCGCTCGATGATGCTGGTAATCGAAATCGGTCGTCCCTCGGCGTTGCTTGAGCGCAGCGCACAGAGAATGCCTCGTTCTCAGGTTCAGGTTCACACAGGTCACTGCAAAGTGACTTCGGGAGAGTTGCCATTTTTGCTCTCGTTCCCAGCAAGCGTTAGAACTACGCCGAAACGCAACCGCTCAGTCAGCAAGCACGAGACAACCCTCACTAAGCTCTGCCAGGCTCCTTCCCCTTTTATACTACTGCCTAGTTTCTTACAGTAGTCAAGCAGCACTCAGAACGCGTCCACAAATGGGAAAATTGCACTAGAAAGCACGTCATCACTTTGAAACACTAAACAAAAGCAATATGTTAAAAATCCTGCCTCAGGAAGAAAACATCAGTAACAAACAACTTTGAGGCGGATTCCTACGTTAAGGGCCTCGACTTAAGCCATCGGCGTTACCGTTGAGACTCCCCTTTTTGTAACGCACCTCAAAGGAATATAGTTGCAAAGCGAGGCTCCAGCGCAGGAGGCGGCCATTTTTGGGACAGATGGTCTGCAGCCATTGGAGAGGGCAGTGATCCGTCTCAATGATAAACCTCGAGCCGGCTAGGTAGCATGACAATTTCTGAACGGCCCACACGAGACACGCACACTCTTTCCCGGTGGCGCTGTACGCCTGCTCACGACAGGTCAGCTTACGACTAGCATACAGGACGGGGTGTTCCACTTCTCAATTTTCCCTTTGGCACAGTACAACGCCCATGCCTCGCTCACTAGCATCGCACTGAACAACGAACCCTTTTGTGTAGTCTGGCGATCGTAGCACAGGCTGGCTTGTTAGGGCGTTCTTTAGGGCGCTAAAAGCTCTTTCCTTTGTCTCGCCCCAGACGACTGTTTGGGGCTCTGTTTTTCTTAGAGCATCCGTCAGGGGAGCCGCGATATCAGAGTACCTGGGGATGTACCTCTGATAGTAGCCGGCGACACCTAAGAACTACCGAATATCGGTCTTCGTGCGCGGTTGCGGGAAGTCTCGCACAGCGGCCACCTTTATTTCAGAGGGGCGGCGACGACCCTGTCCAATCACGTGACCGAGGTAGACAACCTCGGCCTGTGCTAATTGGCACTTGGGAGCCTTGACTGTCAAGCCCGCTTCGCGCAGGCGGGTTAGCACTGCCCGCAAGTGTGCCATATGCTCAGACCAGGATGCGGAGAATATCGCTACGTCGTCTAAATACGGTAAAGCGAATTCTTCCTGTCCCCGCAACACTTTGTCCATGAGGCTTGAAAAGCAGTATGGCGCGTTCTTCAAACCAGAACTCAAAACTTTAGAACGGAACGTTCCCATTGGTGAAATGAACGCCGCATACCTACTAGCCTCTTCTGTAAGTGGAACCTGCCAATAACCACTGACAAGATCTAGGGTGGAAATAAACTGAGCGCTACTAACTTTCTCAAGGCGCTCCTCGATGTTAGGGATCGGATAAATTTGATCCTTAGTGATGGAATTAAGCCTGCGGTAGTCGACGCAAGGACGAGGTTCCTTGCCCGGTACCTCAACTAAAATCAAAGGGGAGGTATAATCACTCTCACCCGCCTCAATAACACCGAGCTGTAGCATTTTCTTTACCTCAGCATCCATAATATCGCGCTGGCGGGGTGACACCCGGTACGCCTTGGATCGTACTGGCTCTGGGGAGGTAAGTTCTATATCATGAGTAAGGACAGAAGTCCTACCAGGCCTCTCAGAGAACTGACCTTGAAACTCTTGTAAGAGTTGGTGTAGTTCGGTTTTCTGCTCAGCCGACAGCGGTGCTTTAATGATTAAGTCACTAATGACCTGATCAGTGTCTTCCCTGTTCGTCACTGAGCCTATTCCCGGAAGCTCGACCGGAAGCTCTTCTAACTTTCCCGTGTCGGGCATTTCCTCTCCAGGACCTGGTGCCTTCAACGCTACAGGCTCAATTTTATTCAGTTCGGACGTGCTCTGTATATCAGCTTGCTGCGCCTCCGACCCTTTCTCATTGTTCGACAACGTCGGTCCCGCAACTACCGCCTTTGCAGCGAGCTCCCGAACTCTCGATCTGGTTAAGGCCTGAACGCTAGCCTCACCAAACAAAAGCCCCTTCTCGCGCAGGAGGTGATCGGACCTGTTCGAAAATAGGTACGGGTACTGGAGGGGCAGCATAGATGACACTACGGCCTCTGTCTCAAGTGCTCCGAAAGGTCCTTCAATAAGCACTTTTGCTACGGGCAGACACACGCTATGAGCTTCCACGGCTTGCTTGATCCATGCGCACTCGCCCGTGAACATATCGGGTTCTACGTAAGAGGGGTGAAATACATCTATTGTAGCTGCGGAATCACGAAGCACTCGGCACTCTTTCCCGTTCACGAGGAAGTCTCGCATGTAAGGCTCGAGAAGCTTCATGTTCTCGTCAGTGCTACATAATGACAAACACACGACTTTTCTTTTTGTTTCTGGACACTGCGCCGAAAAGTGACCCGGCTTCTGGCATGTATAACACACGCGCGCTTGCCTCCTCTCGAACCGCTTTCTGCGTTCGGCTTCGGCTGCCGCCGTCTCCTTACGTTCGGTCGGACTGCTTTCACTCGCATCCGCACTACGTGTGTCCCCCCTTGCTCTCATGGGTGTGAACTTCGGCCTCTCAGACTTGGAGCCAAATTCACCCTTTTGACCGTCCTTAGCTCCGCGAGCCCGACGCGTCACAAACTCCTCGGCTAGCTCGGCGGCTTTAGCCACTGTACTAACGTCTGGCCTATCCAAGACCCAGTACCGCACGTTCTCAGGTAACCGACTATAAAACTGTTCCAGCCCGAAACACTGCAGAATTTTCTCGTGGTCACCAAACGCTTTCTCTTCTTTGAGCCACTCCTGCATGTTTGACATAAGGCTGTAGGCAAACTCTGTGTATGACTCACTTCTGCCGTTTTCATTTTCCCGAAACTTCCGACGGAATGCCTCCACTGACAGCCTGTACTTTTTTAGCAGACTCGATTTCACTTGGTCGAAATCCTCTGCCACCTCTCTCTTCAAGCGAGCGACTACGTCGACCGCCTCGCCGGGTAACAAAGTGAGCAAGCGCTGTGGCCACGATTTTCGAGAGAGCCCCTGCTTCTCGCACGTTCGCTCAAAGTTAACCAGGAACAAACCAATGTCCTCTCCAAGCTTAAACGGCCGCATCAGGTCAGCCATTTTGAACGATACTCGTTCTCCTGCACCGTGTGCCTGACTTCCATTACGAGCGCGTTCCATCTCTACCTCAAGACGCTTCATTTTCAAAGCGTGCTGACGGTCGCGCTCTTCTTTCTCTTTATCTTTTTGTTCTTTACGTTCGCGCTCGTCTTTCTCTTTTTGCTCTTTACGTTCGCGCTCCTCTTTTTGCTCTTTCTCCTCAATGGTCTCAAGGCATTCCGACAGCTCGTCATCCTCAGCCTCCAACTCAAGAATAGCCCTTAGCAGTTCTGGTTTTCTGAGTTTGTCTGAAACATCCAGACCCAACTCTCTTGCAAGCTCCAGCAATTTCGGTTTGCGCAACGACTTCAAATCCATGGCTGCTCCGAATGCTGCTTTCTCTACTGCCTCCTATTGTCTTGCCGCAAACTAACCCGGCAGCAACGACAACACAATTACCAGCTCTGTTTCTGACACTAACAAAAGCTTGGCAAAACTCATAAGAAGAAAGTCCCGCACTCACCAAACCTCGCAGCCAAGAATTCAGCGCAGTCGTTCCGCTGTAGGCAACCAGTCATCACACAGGGCTCGTTGCACTGCTCCCGGATGGTCGTTGTGCTGCTCAGCATACAGTTGACCGCATATCTTCGTGCTGGCCTCCGTTGTCGCGATCTCTCACCGCTGGCAACCAGTTGTTGCAAATGGGTTGCAAGCCCCAAGGGTAGCGTTGGCTTGGCGGCCTGGGGCACAGCTGGAAACATCCGAAGGTCCTGGCAAAGGATGAGTCGACTGCCAACAGAACCACTTGTTTATTCTGGCATCGCAAAAGAGCAGCCGGTCAGGGCGACCACGTTACTCGAAGGAAGAAATCGAAGTCTCTCCTTGGCGTCCGCATTAGCTTTTTTGCGGCTTTGCTGTCAAGGGGTCCGGAGCAGCTACCTTTATACCCTCGGAGTCGAGGGCAAGAAGGAACGGCTCGGGAGGAGGCGCACGAGACGGCGACGCACGGACATGTTGAAACGTGACGTGCCGCGTCCGCCGGGCCGGCGCCGGTCAGACCTCCTCGCCTCCCAGTTGGGGAGCTCCTCTGCCCGGCTGCCGCGCTTTGACAAGCGTGGGCACCAACATGCACACACACACACGCACACACGACGACACGTGGCATTGAAACCTGCCTGGACGCGCTTGGCGGGAGGCGTTGCGGCAGCGATGAACGGGTCAAAATGACCGCCACTTTGAACGAAGCCCCGGCGTCCGTTGCATCCGCGCCGGCTATACCGCGCGTCGTAGGCGAAACGTAACAGGAGCAATGGAAGACTCTGCTGTGCAGCGACCGCTCTGAAGATCATCGACGTCTGGAACAGAGAGCTCAACAGCGGCAGTGGCCAACGAAGCCCTGGCCTGAGGGCAACTGACCATTTGTTAGAAGTGGACGAGGTCGACAGAGAGGACCCCTGTGGATACAACTAAGGAGATGACCTATCTGAAGATGCCCCAGAACCACAGAAAGAGAAGCGCTAGAGTACAATTAAGTCTTTCCTCCGCTTCTTACCCCTCTACCCTCGAGGTATAACGAACGCCTCGAGTTTCAGCGTCTTCAAAGGGGACACTTCCCTCCACCTCATAGTGATTAGACACCCGAGATGCCGTCTTTTAGTGGCAGATACAGACGAACACATTTCCAAACCTCCATAGAATGCATCTCATAAACCCAACATTACACACCGGCAAGTGTCCCTGGTGCCAGGCCCACCCTACACTCTTCCACATTTCGTGGGAAGGCAAATAGAACATTCTGCAGACGGAAAACACGTAGTTTGAGAGATGGGAGGCGCTGCAGCCAACGATAACGGGAGGACTAATGAGCCCTCACAGTAGACCTTGATGGTCAGAATAGACCTTGATGGTCACAATAGACATTGACGGTGTTGCAAAACTGATAAACTAACTAAAAGCATCCGCTGCTCCAGGCTGCGACCTCATCAATGCCAAGTTCCTAAATATACAATTTTTTATTCTTGCGTCATGCTAACAAGAATTTTTCAGCAGTCACTTGACCATTGTTCACTACCTGCCGCATGGAAGGTGGGGAACGTGACGCCACTCCACAAATCAGGTGAAAAGCACTCTCCATTAAACTACCGGCTTATTTCTCTAACTAGCATTCCTTGTAAACTAATTGAACACATCCTGTTTTCTCACCTAGCTAACTTTCTAGAATCCAACTCTTTCTTCTCACGATTTCAACACGGATTCCGAAAAACATATTCATGTGAATCCCAACTTGTATCCTTTACTAACAAGTTGCATGTTATTAATGTTCGTAATTCACTAGCTGACTTCGCGTACATAGATTTCGCGAAAGCGTTTGATAAAGTATGTCATAGCTTACTAATATGCAAATTGCAGCAACTTAACCTGGACTCAAAGGTTCTAACCTAGCTTGAAGCTTCTCTTACAAACCGTCAAAAGTTCGTTTCCATTAATGACCTCACCTCATATCGGAGTGCTGTTCACCCCAGCGTTCCGCAAGACTGTGTGCTCGGTAGGCTTCTTTTCTTTATTTACATTAACGACCTGACCTCCTGCAATTCATCTCACATTCACCTATTCGCCGACGACTGCGTAATATTCAGAGAAATTACATGCGATGGCGACATACTAATGCTCCAATCCGAACTCGACTCCATCTCAACCTGGTGTAGATCTTGGCTAATGGACCTTAATGTTAGCATGTGAAAAAATTATGCGTGTGTCTCTGTCAAGATATCGTGGGCGGCTGTGGCGTTGGTTGGCGCCGAAGTTACAATTAATCGGGCCAACCTGCCCACCACTGCACTCTCCGTAAGTTCGGAGGGGGAGGAGCGACAAACTTCTCCACCCCGCGTGCGAAAGATTGTGATTCGACTGCTGACCGGCGATAGGGGCCACGCCTGATTAGTCGTTGACCGGAGGCATGAGGCGTAGGCAACTTCCGTAGCGAATTAATTTGATTAGGCAAACAACAACCAAGTATTACAATATGCCCGACAAGGTAGCGCCGTAAACTGACTTGACGCAAATAACACAAGCACCAATTGAAGACGTTAACATAACAATTAACACAAAGAAAGAAACATCAGGGCGATTGCTATACAAAAATGTTACGAGACGGAAATACAGTACAAAGGATCACAAAGAGAAACACAGAAAACAAAAATACAAAGATAAAAGAGTTGAGGTGGTGGTGAGAAACGATGGCTTATCTGCGGAGTGGCAAGGTCCGGTCGCAGGGAGCGTCGGGCTGCGGTTGCTCGTCGCGGGGCTGATGGGGGCGTGCGGATACAGGCGAACTTGGGCCTCGCGTCTTCGGGACCACCGTCGCCGCACTCTACGCGTCAGATCTCCGCCTAGGCTCCTTGCCGACCACTACCCTGGCTGACCTCACTCACGACCGCACGCACCGAAATCTCCAGACCAATTGCCAGAGCGCGGCGTTCCCGTCGCCCCCTTTGCATGGCAAAGAATGAAAAAGAAACAACACAGGGAAAAAAAGACTCTTCAGGAGCCACGCACAGATGAATTCAGCTCCCAAAAAGAAAAAAAAAGAACACATGAAGGAATTTCCAAAGAATTCGGCACAATGCCTTAATCCCACGAGGAGTCATTGGGGGCCGCGAACAGTGCCGGGGCATTCAATCCGCTTCTGCTGTTCCCAACACGTGCAAGCGCTTGCCACATGTGTGGGAACAATGCTAGGAGGGGGGTGAGTAGTTTTGAGTTACCCCTCCAGCGCTATGGTGAGAATGCCGTTCCCCCGCGGGGGAGGGGGAAGAAGTTGTCGACGCCGCTCCGCGACATGTTTCTGGAAAATAAAGGTCAAAGCTGGACAGGGCTGCCATGAACTTTGTGACAGTCTCGAGTGACTGATAACTTGCCCTCTTATCACCTTAACGCCTTGTCTCCGGATTCTGTACACCCTTATAAATACCTCGGTGTTCACATTACTGATGACCTTTCCTGGACTGCTCAAGTCACACATGTCGTTAACAACGCCAACAAAAGGCTTGAATATCTTCGCCGTAACTTTGGTAAAGCACCTTCATCTCCGTAGCTTTTACTGTACAAAACACTAATTTTACCGATACTCGAGTACACAGCATCAGTATGGGATCCTTATCACCAGAACTTAACGCACTCACTTGAGATGGTCCAAAATACAGATGTTCGATTCATTCTCTCTAACTACAAAAGAACTGCAGGCATAACCATCGTGAAATTTAGTCTCAGTCTGCCATCCCTTGCTTCCCGTCGTCGAGCATTTCGTCTTCGCCTTTTTCATAAACTTTTTCACCATTCTTACCTACGCGAAGAACTTATTTCACCTCCGCCGTACGTGTCATCACGCATGGATCACGCCCACAAGGTTGGAATACCATTCTGCAGAACGGACCCCTACTTTCATTCGTTTTTACCCCGGACATCCGATGAGTGCAACCACCTTCCCGCACCATTGGCATTAATTAAGGATCACCGCTCATTTCAAGATGCATTAGCTAACACTGTATAACTAGCAACCTTCTGTAATATTGCGCTCATATTTCTTTGTTTCGTTTCTTTGTATAACCACACCCCTCTATAATGCCATATGGCCCTGGGGGTATTTTAAATAAATAAACAGGTCCGCACGGCAGCTCAAGGCAGTGCAGCTCTGGAATGAGGACCCCACACATATGCTCGGCCAACTCCCCATCATTTCATTAAAATTTTTACTCCTCCTCCACCCCCTTCTTGGAAGGCATAGATTTGAAGGTTAATTTTCGTCGGTTCGAATCGCTCTTGCAAGCTAGTCTCCAACTTGACAAGGACTTGTAAGCCATATGCAACGGGAAATTGTATGTTACCACCCGGAACCTTGTATGACAATGGTTTGCGCCATAATTTTGGCGGGAAAACTGGCGCCACGTGGAGGTCGGCCAGTGGCGAGTGTAAATAGGCGAACGACGAGTATGGGATGAGGAAGAATAAACTTTGTTAGGCTTTTCTGCCGTCCTTAGTGTACGTTCGCCTCAGGCGGCCTGCATTAAGTGGCGACCTGGAGTATTCATTCTGCGATGTTGGCTCTCACTTGTTTCTCGCCACTGCGTGTGATTTTTTTTCCCAACTGTCAGCTGAGGGTAATGGGCGGAGCTTTCTGGTTGGCCGATTTCCCTCGCATCCCCAGAAAATGTGGTCAACATCTGCGTTAAGGTTACTGTCATATATTTGGCATGTAGGATTAACTTCACCTTTTGTAATAAGGCCAATCGATATGGGCTTATAAGACTTTTTGTCTGAGCTATTCTAAGAGCCCTGTCTTGTGCCCTGGTAAGCTCTGGGTGTAAGCGTGGGGAAAGGCGGTTGTTTTCTCTATATAATATAATGTTTGTAACCTCGTTGTATGTTGTGGGTGGCTCTGCCAAGGGCTCAGATAGGATCAGACACGTATCCAAGGGGGGCCCGAGGGGGCCCAGGCCTAATTGAAATCGCACTCAACCCCCTTCCCCCCGGCAGTGCTCTTGTTTGGCAAGGACCCTGCCACTTTTCCCCGGGCTTCTCTTTACACAACTGCCTCGGGCCTCTCCCGAAAAAGATATCTGGCTACGTGCCTGGTACAGGTCAAAGACAGGCACCTAATGGTCAGTCATGGGATCACGTGGTCATACCACCATAACTTAGGGCATACTACCACCCAGTTCGGTTGGACCTTGTGCATTGAAGACCATTGTCGATGTGGTGCCCACTGTCTCGAATCAAACTTCAAGATCAAGGGTAAAGGTCAGGTATCCAATGGTCATAGTTACGTGATCACGTGGTCATAATACCATAGCTACGGCCATACCATCATGTAGTTCGGTTTGGCCTTGTGATGTATTGAAGGTCATTGTCTCATCTGCTCTGAGGAGAACAGCTCTCGTTCTAAAACGGGTTATATTGTTATGTTCATATACCGGGTACTGGTACTGCAGCTTTGGATGCGTGTTTTTTTTCTCTGGAATTATGCGTGATGCACTACTATACATGCTTGACCCGGAATCGCAAACTGCGACTCAAAGTTTGCGTTAAACAATAGAAAACACGGATCACTACGTAATATTTGCATACGGCCGCTAAATTATTGATTTTGAATTTCTTCTCTCATGCTATTTCGGTTTCAACAACCGAACGATGAATGTGACGCGTAGTTGTTCTTTAGGCCACGTGGGGCACTAAGGAACTGCAATATAAACGCTGTGTCGCAGCTTTAATTCACTGCAACACTTAAACCAGCCTGCATCAAGCGGTGAAATGACAAAACAACGACGCATCAGCAGCTATATCGCTGTTATTTTTTTTTGCTGCCTCACGTAACCTAAAGACCAACTCACGCCACAGCCATCGTGCGATTGATGAAGAAGAAACCCAAAGAGCGTCAAGAAAAAATTCAATTATAAATTATTTAGAGGTACTACGCGAATATCCCGGGGTGACTCATGTATATTAAGGCCTAGCGAATCATTTTAAAACACAATAATGAAGGCGAAACGCTAAGGCGCCCGTGTGCTGTGCGATGTCAGTGCATGTAAATGATCCCCAGGTGGTCGCAATTATTCAGGAGCCCTCCACTACGGCACCTCTTTCTTCCTTTCTTCCTGCACACCCTCCTTTATCCCTTCCCTTAAGGCGCGGTTCAGGTGTCCGCCGATATGTGAGACAGATACTGCGACATTTTCTTTTCGTAGAAACTTTTTTCATTTTACATAAAAATTAGAGATCATTGCGGTAACTCGCACTGAAATAATGCGAAAGCATTGACGCCACCTCGACAATCGTCGCCTCTATTTGCTCCTCTTTGCCTCTATTGCCCCTATTTGCCTGCGAATTTATGGAATTCGTCCAATTCCCATCACGCTCCGTTCTGAACTTTAAAATTTGGCGCTGCACGTTGGCTCCATCTACATTTCCATTCACGTGCTACTACTTTTCCGACGTTCTAAATTTTGCGCCGCTTTTGCCCTGGTCACGGCTTCTTTTTGCACATTCTCGGCTCTAATTGATTAAGTATTCACCCGATCGTCATCAAATCTTGTGCGTCACATCCTCACGTCATCCTCCTTCGATTGTGACCACTTTTTAGAGTTCTCTCTTTCTAGTTCCCCACAATGGCTGCGGACACGTTTTGATGACACGAAACCGACGACATAGCCTTGCACAGCTTTAGCTTTAATAAGAAAACACGCAAGGAAAAATTTTGTGTCCATCCGGCGGCGTCGTCCGCGGCGTAGCTATTAAAATATTCCAGGAAAAGCAACATAGGCTCGTTACCTAAGCCTCGTGACCTTGTAGCCTCATCACGACATGCACACAGGACTGTGAGCAGACTGACCACCGTGGCAGGTGGCAGTTTGATTAATGATTGGTCGCTCGGAAAGAGCCACTTGGGCGGCACGAGGCTCACCGCTCGAGCACCTGCCATCGCAGGGCAGTGGCGCATCGCTTAACCGCTGCACCACTCCGTCAGGGTTTCGATGAGAACTCCCAGGGATCTATGAAGTTATAGTAAATGATGAACAGTTCGGCTTATTTGGGGATTAGTTCTATTAATGTTCTCGCGTCATAGCCTTAACGCAGAGCCTTAGTTATGCCCTCCAATTTTTTTTTATCTCCCCTTCCTAGCTAACACAGCCGAACATCCTCCTTGAACCACAGCAAACCTGAGGCCGAGCATGATGCTGAACCTTCCGAAACTCTCCGTTCAAATAGGATCCAGCTGGCCGACCTATTTTAAACTCGAAGAAGCCTGTATGGGACTAAACAAGGGGGAAGATGTCCTCCAGCACACTCGTTTTTGGAGCAGAACATCTAGTACACACAGCGCAAAACAAAGACGACACAGAACACTCAGGGCAGGGGCCACCTTGCAACCTTATTTCAGGAGGGTGCCGGCAGGGAATGCGCGACTATCCTTGACGAACACGCACCGAGTGGTTGAATTGTTTTTCTCGCGGGAGCGCCTTCGCCATTCATTAGCACCGATTTATGGCCATGTCGCATCTGTATGCCACTGCTATGCCGTAGAGCACGATCACTGGGATGAAAGGCGCCAAGATTCAGTTCTGTGCCGGCGCCTCACGTACAGCATGCGTGACCACCCGCGCTGCGAAACTATTTTCTTTGATGAGGTGATGGTGCATGCATGTGGAACATATCAGATATTTTTGAGCATATCTCGAAGCCCATCCGCCTTCACACTGCACAGAAAACATGGAAGACTACATCCTCGCATCCCGCTCCACGCGTTGACTTTTTACGACGTGCATGCATACGTGCGTCTGCATGAGCACGCACTAAAAGAAACAGAAAACAGGCACTTTCCGATTGCAGAGGGCCATCAGCTAGTAAAAATTAACGGTGGTTTAGCTTTTGTTAAACCGAAGGAGAAGCGGTAGCTTCACGATGGTTTAGCCTGAAATAATAATAATTATTATTTTATTATTGTGACTTCGTGCCTAGGCGCGCCGGTGCTCCTCCCGTAATGTACTCGGTTAAGGAGCGGGCGACGTCACGCCGCATCACGAAAACGCCGCGTTTCGGCTCCTCGGCGATTCAAGAGTCGATCACGTGACCCAATTTTGGTTGATCGTGATGATCTTGACTTGACCTTGAAATGACCGCTGACCAAACTTTGGTGACCTTGACGTTCCCGGCGTGCCCTTGAAATGACCTTCACCCTTGGCCTGTCCAGTTGCTATACCATTGACCATACACCGGTTCTCCAGACTTACAAACTGAAGGTACGACCTTGGCTGAGCCTTGAAGGTCATCGCCAACGGATGGCGACCTCTGCCCGAGACCTCTATTAGTAAAGCTACCGCTTCAAAAAGTAGCCAGTTTGACGGCTGAGGGAATAACCAAAGCACTTCATCGTGCTCCCAGCAAGCACAAAAGAGAGCAATGCCATCGAGCACTCGCGGTTCTGAACTTGCTATGTATACAACGACCACATGCAGCCTGAACGCACTCAAAGCCGGGCGAGATTCAGCTATCGCGTTTGCGTCCAGACTTTCGCTCCATCATCTGTATCGCGCTGTTTTAATTATGAGACTTCGCATTCTTCTGCATGCTTGCAGTGCTGCTTTTCTAGTATGTCAACGGCGAATGCCGCCTGGTGACGGAATAAGGCTCCTATAGAAGGCGCATAAATGCGGTACCAGCTGCACTTGTACTAATCAGCACATGGCAACGCCTCGTGTACTTCGCTCTTATGCATTCTTATGGCTTAAAAAAGCTTTGTTTGAGGTGAAAAACGACATCCAAATGCTATGAGGTGGCTCTAACCTGTCAGCATAGTCTGCCTTGGTATTTCCCTTTGCTGTCCCCTTCGGGTGTAAATCTTTTAAGTTAAGGAGAAACCTTGTCCCAACATTTGAAGCCTTTCGGTCTTTAGTGATGCTTAAAGGCCCACAATACTGCTGAGAAAACTCCGGGTGTGCGCCGAGATATGTGAGGCAGTTACTGCCTCATTTCCTTTCCTCAAAAAACAATTTTCAGTTTTCCCGGGTACCCGGGTTCCCGGGTTCGAACCCGACCGCGGCGGCTGCGTTTTTATGGAGGAAAAACGCTAAGGCGCCCGTGTGCTGTGCGATGTCAGTGCACGTTAAAGATCCCCAGGTGGTCGAAATTATTTCGGAGCCCTCCACTACGGAACCTCTCTCTTCCTTTCTTCTTTCACTCCCTCCTTTATCCTTTCCCTTACGGCGCGGTTCAGGTGTCCAAAGATATATGAGACAGATACTGCGCCATTTCCTTTCCCCCAAAAACCAATTATTATTATTATTATTCACCTCCGCGGCGGCTCAGGGGTTAGCGCATTCTGCTATTGATCCGGAGTTCCCGGGTGCGAACCCGACCGCGGCGGCTGCGTTTCGATGGAGGCGAGAAGCAAGAGGCGCCCGTGTGCTGTGCGATGTCAGTGCACGTTAAAGGTCCCCAGATGGTCGAAAATATTCCGGAGCCCTCCACTACTACACCACTTTCTTCTTTTCTGATGTCAGTCCCTCCATAATCTCTTTCTTTATGGTGCAGTTGACGTGTCCGCCGCGGCGTGAGACAGATACTGCGCCATTTCTTTTTCCCAAAAACCAACCAACCAAGTAGAGGCGCACCTGCGCGCGCTATCCACCTTCGCCGTTGTGATACCATGAGACAAGCAGGGGGCGTAACAGCAGCTATGCTGGCAGTGTCCCCTTCAGTTTCCCTATAGTGAACTATAATGTTCTAGTTCACTGTAGTTTCGTCATGGATGAGGGGCGCGCCAGGCTGAGTACGTTAACCCTTCGGCGTCGCCGTCAAGCCCCGCCCGATGATCCAGTCGATGCAGCTCGCCGAGGAGGCGTACTGCAGAGGACGCCTGCTAAACTAGCCGCTGAAACCGAGGAGCAACGAGAAGCTAGACTTGCGAAGCAACATAACAGAGCTCTCTCCCTGTATAACTAGGTTTTAAGAGTTAAACCTCGCCAAATATTTGTACACATATGCCTTATGAGTGCCGTTACACGGTTTATTGCAAGCTAACGAGATAGAACCGCAGCTGTGTTTCAGTCGGGAAGTGAGGAGCAACGAGAAGCTTGACTTGTGAAGCAACAGGACAGAGATTTCTCTCTGTATAACTAGGTTTTAAGAGTTAAACCTCGCCAAATTTTTGTAAACATATATCTTACGAGTGCCGTTACACGGTTGATTGCAAGCTAACGAGATAGAACCGCAGCTGTGTTTCAGTCGGGAAGTGAGGAGCAACGAGAAGCTTGACTTGTGAAGCAACAGGACAGAGCTTTCTCCCTGTATAACTAGGTTTTAAGAGTTAAACCTCGCCAAATTTTGTAAACATATATCTTACGAGTGCCGTTACACGGTTGATTGCAAGCTAACGAGATAGAACCGCAGCTGTGTTTCAGTCGGGAAGTGAGGAGCAACGAGAAGCTTGACTTGTGAAGCAACAGGACAGAGCTTTCTCCCTGTATAACTAGGTTTTAAGAGTTAAACCTCGCCAAATTTTTGTAAACATATATCTTACGAGTGCCCTTACACGGTTGATTGCAAGCTAACGAGATAGAACCGCAGCTGCGTTTCAGTCGGGAAGTGAGGAGCAACGAGAAGCTTGACTTGTGAAGCAACAGAACAGAGCTTTCTCCCTGTATAACTAGGTTTTAAAAGTTAAACTTTGCCAAATTTCTGTAAACATATATCTTACGAGTGCCGTTACACGGTTGATTGCAAGCTAACGAGATAGAACCGCAGCTGCGTTTCAGTCGGGAAGTGAGGAGCAACGAGAAGCTTGACTTGTGAAGCAACTGGACAGAGCTTTCTCCCTGTATAACTAGGTTTTAAGAGCTAAACCTCGCCAAATTTTTGTAAACATATATCTTACGAGTGCCGTTACACACTTGATTGCAAGCTAACGAGATAGAACCGCAGCTGTGTTTCAGTCGGGAAGTGAGGAGCAACGAGAAGCTTGACTTGTGAAGCAACAGGACAGAGCTTTCTCCCTGTATAACTAGGTTTTAAGAGTTAAACCTCGCCAAATTTTTGTAAACATATATCTTACGAGTGCCGTTACACGGTTGATTGCAAGCTAACGAGATAGAACCGCAGCTGTGTTTCAGTCGGGAAGTGAGGAGCAACGAGTAGCTAGACTTGCGAAGCAACATAACAGAGCTTTCTCCCTGTATAACTAGGTTTTAAGAGTTAAACCTCGCCAAATTTTTGTAAACATATGCCTTATGAGTGCCGTTACACGGTTGATTGCAAGCTAACGAGATAGAACCGCAGCTGCGTTTCAGTCGGGAAGTGAGGAGCAACGAGAAGCTTGACTTGTGAAGCAACAGGGCAGAGCTTTCTTCCTGTATAACTGGGTTTTAAGAGTTAAACCTCGCCAAATTTTTGTAAAAATATATCTTACGAGTGCCGTTACACGGTTGATTGCAAGCTAACGAGATAGAACCGCAGCTGCGTTTCAGTCGGGAAGTGAGGAGCAACGAGAAGCTTGACTTGTGAAGCAACAGGACAGAGCTTTCTCCCTGTATAACTAGGTTTTAAGAGTTAAACCTCGCCAAATTTTTGTAAACATATATCTTACGAGTGCCGTTGCACGGTTGATTGCAAGCTAACGAGATAGAACCGCAGCTGTGTTTCAGTCGGGAAGTGAGGAGCAACGAGAAGCTTGACTTGTGAAGCAACAGGACAGAGCTTTCTCCCTGTATAACTAGGTTTTAAGAGTTAAACCTCGCCAAATTTTTGTAAACATATATCTTACGAGTGCCGTTACACGGTTGATTGCAAGCTAACGAGATAGAACCGCAGCTGTGTTTCAGTCGGGAAGTGAGGAGCAACGAGAAGCTTGACTTGTGAAGCAACAGGACAGAGCTTTCTCCCTGTATAACTAGGTTTTAAGAGTTAAACCTTGCCAAATTTTTGTAAACATATATCTTACGAGTGCCGTTACACGGTTGATTGCAAGCTAACGAGATAGAACCGCAGCTGTGTTTCAAGCGGGAAGTGAGCAGCAACGAGAAGCTTGACTTGTGAAGCAACAGGACAGAGCTTTCTTCCTGTATAACTAGGTTTTAAGAGTTAAACCTTGCCAAATTTTTGTAAACCTATATCTTACGAGTGCCGTTACACGGTTGATTGCAAGCTAACGAGATAGAACCGCAGCTGTGTTTCAGTCGGGAAGTGAGGAGCAACGAGAAGCTTGACTTGTGAAGCAACAGGACAGAGCTTTCTCCCTGTATAACTAGGTTTTAAGAGTTAAACCTCGCCAAATATTTGTACACATATGCCTTATGAGTGCCGTTACACGGTTGATTGCAAGCTAACGAGATAGAACCGCCGCTGCGTTTCAGTCGGGAAGTGAGGAGCAACGAGAAGCTTGGCTTGTGAAGCAACAGGACAGAGCTTTCTCCCTGTATAACTAGGTTTTAAAAGTTAAACATCGCCAAAATTTTGTAAACATATGCCTTATGAGTGCCGTTACACGGTTGACTGCAAGCTAACGAGATAGAACCGCCGCTGCGTTTCAGTCGGGAAGTGAGGAGCAACGAGAAGCTTGACTTGTGAAGCAACAGGACAGAGCTTTCTCCCAGTATAACTAGGTTTTAAGAGTTGAACCTCGCCATATTTTTGCAAACCTATATCTTACGAGTGCCGTTACACGGTTGATTGCAAGCTAACGAGATAGAACCGGAGCTGTGTTTCAGTCGGGAAGTGAGGAGCAACGAGAAGCTTGACTTGTGAAGCAACAGGACAGAGCTTTCTCCCTGTATAACTAGGTTTTAAGAGTTAAACATCGCCAAAATTTTGTAAACATATGCCTTATGAGTGCCGTTACACGGTTGACTGCAAGCTAACGAGATAGAACCGGAGCTGTGTTTCAGTCGGGAAGTGAGGTGCAACGAGAAGCTTGGCTTGTGAAGCAACAGGACAGAGCTTTCTCCCTGTATAACTAGGTTTTAAGAGTTAAACCTCGCCAAATTTTTCAAACATATATCTTACGAGTGCCGTTACACGGTTGATTGCAAGCTAACGAGATATTTCCGGAGCTCTGTTTCAGTCGGGAAGTGAGGAGCAACGAGAAGCTTGACTTGTGAAGCAACAGGACAGAGCTTTCATCCTGTATAACTAGGTTTTAAGAGTTAAACATCACCAAATTTTTGTAAACATATGCCTTATGAGTGCCGTTACACGGTTGACTGCAAGCTAACGAGATAGAACCGGAGCTGTGTTTCAGTCGGGAAGTGAGGAGCAACGGGAAGCTTGACTTGTGAAGGAACAGGACAGAGCTTTCTCCCCGTATAACTAGGTTTTAAGAGTTATACCTCGCCAAATATTTGTAAACATATATATTACGAGTGCCGTTACACGGTTGACTGCAAGCTAACGAGATAGAACCGGAGCTGTGTTTCAGTCGGGAAGTGAGGAGCAACGAGAAGCATGACTTGTGAAGTAACAGGACAGAGCTTTCTCCCTGTATAACTAGGTTTTAAGAGTTAAACCTCGCCAATTTTTTGTAAACATATGCCTTACGAGTGCCGTTACACGGTTGATTGCAAGCTAACGAGATAGTACCGGAGATTTGTTTCGGTACGGAAGTTTTTCGGGGCATAAATACAGAGAGAGAATCGGATTTGGAGTTTTCTGCGCTGCACAGGAACATTTGCATATCCATGAGGGCACAATTCTTTTCAGGCGCTATGCCTTTATTTCTGAAAAGATTATTTGGCTAATTCCAGGCACGGTTGAAGGAATATACACACCTAATTTTTGTGTGTTCCTTTTTTTGTAATGATGTCTAAGGCGTTATTATACATGGATTACCAACCTGGTATTCTCCTGCGAGCGCTAAATAATGTATAATCGAATTTATTTCTCGTTCTGTTTCGGTTTCGGTTTCAACAGCCGAATGAGGACTGTGACGTCAGAGTGGTTTTAAGCAACGTGAGGCAAGCAGAAACTGCAATATAATCGCTGCTTCCACATTCGTTGTCATTCTGACTCTTCATTAAGGCTGCTATCAGAACTGTGCTCAAATAAAAAAATGAAGCAGTGATTATATCTGCGTTTTTTCGCGCCTCACGTGACATAAAACCACTCGCTGACGTCACAGCCATCGTTTGATAGTTGAAACCGAAACAGCAGTACAGAAAAAATAGGATTCTAATTTATTTGGCCGTCGTAGGTGAATACCACATGGTGATTCATGCGTAGTAATGTCTTCCTCATCATTGTAGAGAAGAAAACGTGCCACCAAAATTAGGCGTCTCTACTCCTTTAAGAAAGCATCGCGATGCGCACATTACAGGAATACTCTTCAAGTATTGCAAGGCTTATTACTGCACGTTTTTAGGCTTACATAGTGCTCTTCTATTCACAGGTATAAAGGGGATGTTAAATGGCATTATTCTAATCCAATTTAATAATGGTTCCTTTTGTCTGGCCGCTGGAATCGGTCAGACAGACGGGCCGGTGCGGAGAATCTAATGAAATCGCTCAAAAATAATTATATCACATCGACCATAGATTCACTGAATGCGTTCTATTCATTACGTACGAGAAACTGAGGGTGCATGGAAAGATGCGACAACATTGTTCTTGCATTGCTATAGCGGAGATGTGGCGAAATTTGTAAATTCCCTACATAGTGTGCTATTGAAATAAAACAGCATTGTTTGAACCATCCAAAAGCAGACTCCTAAACTTATGTACAGAGCAGTTAGTTTGAGGGAGAGGTTGGCAGGTAGAACGGCTTCGAGGACAGTTCTGAGGAGGTGCAGATGTTCAGTAAACGTTACGGAAAAAAATTATCACGTCGTCCTGATAAGCAACTCATTTTTTCCAATTCATGCCTGTGAGCACGGTGTCCATCATTCTTCGGAATGTTGCAGCAGCGCAGGAGAGCCCTGAAGTGAAGATGCGGAATTCGTTACAGCCCGTCCGGTGTGATGAAGGCGGTTTTCTGATGGTCCCTCTCATCAATTTCTATTTGCCAATAACCAATCCTGAGGCCGACCGATGAGAAGTACTTGGCTCGTACAAGTCGGTCGAGGGAGACGTCGATATGCGGCAGCGGATATACGCCTTTCGTGGTCACCGTGTTAAGCTTCCTGTAGTCGACGCACAAGTGCAGTGTACCATTTTCTTCTTCGCAGAGGACGACAGCAGGCGACCACGGACGGCTTGACGGTTGCGTGACGATTTCTGCGAGCATCTCGCTGACCTGCCTTGGGAAGCATCTATCCTTCGTGGGGACACATGATAGGGCTGCTGATGGATTGGCCGAATGCCTTCATGCCTGATAAAGCGGTGATAATTTTAGACGACGACGTGAAAAACGCGCCAAACTCACGCTTGAGGTCCTGCAGTTTCCTCTTTTCAGCGGATGGAGGGCCTGGATTTATGTCGGCGAAGTTGAGCGCTTGTGATTCAACATTACGCGGAGTTTCCTAGCATGCAAAACAAACATTCGGCCACTTGTTGAACATGGTCGACGTCGGCTGTGCCGCGGAACAAATGGCGATGCTCATTGAAAAATTCGCAACAAGTACCTCTACACAACCGTCATGGAGGAAGCCAATACTCCGTGCCACAGAAATCCTCATAGTGATTACGAGGGATGCATAATTAGGCTCGACAACCCGGAGTCACCGATGTGGCTCGTCGCCGGTAACTCTAGCGAGGATGCTGGCGCGTGGTGGCACCGTGATGTTATCATCGGCGACGCGCAGTGCGGATCGGAAACCCTTGTGCACGGGCTTCTCAGTGGCCAGTATGGCGGAAAGCGTCACCAAGCGATTCGGGAGTTGTATAGTGGCTCCCGAAGAAAGTCGATGCCAAGGATGACATGTCGGAGAGCAATCGCGCAGAACGAGAAAAGTGGCGACGAATGTGCAGCCTCGCACCGTAAATCGGGCCGTACACACAGCGAGCGTTCAGACAACATACAAGTACGTATGTCTGGCCTTACCCACGGCGTCGTCTCTTTTTTCAGCGTCGTCGTGCGCTAAGGGTAGAGTGATCCGCACCGGTGTCGACCTTCTGCGTGTCTACAAAGAGATCCGCCCTTCAGAGCGACATGCCGATGTCCATTGGAAGCGACTCGAGCGGTGCGGCGGCAGAATCTTGCCAGCGATTCGGGGTTAGGTGTCGGGTTAATTCAAGAGACGCATCGGGGGAAAATGTTCGGTGATGCCTCCACCAGTGTCACGACCGGAGGAGAGCCGTGCAGGTAGACGTAGGGGGGAACCCAAGAATGAAGTCGGCCGTTTTAATCCCAGAGCCAGGCCTTGCCCCAGCTCTCCTCACGAGCCAGCCGCCGCTTTGTCATCGTTTCTACTAAGCGCGTAGCCCGTGCGGTGCTATACGCACGTGCCAGTGTATTTATATACAGGTGTCCCAACTAACCATAACCAAGCTTTCATAAAAAGGCGTCCTTGCCCCGTGAAACCAACTGAGGACTGTTCAAGTCGTGTGGCAAGTATGCAGAATTGTTCCTTCGTTCTTCAAGTTCATTATTTTGTTAAGCCTAATAAGCAAAGTTGTAATTACTCATTTTAGCAACAAAGTTTCAGTACAGAAGTTGTACATTGTCTGGAAAAACAGCTGGCAGCGCTGTTTTCGGCAAGGTACGGTTTCCGTAGATTTATTTATTGGCCTTGCAAGAAAGCTATGATGTGACCAGCTACTCTTTCACATCTCAGCCCCAGTGTGCCCGCAAAGGTTCACTGCGGACGGCACTCCAGAAAAATGCAGATTTATTCCCAGAGACGCGTGCCGGGATGTTGAAGTGGCACCGTTGTCACGTGTAAGCTTTTTTTTTATTGTGGCTTAAGGCAGGTAAAAAACTGCTTTACGTGAACGGCACCTTGGTGCAAACGTTTCAGTCAGCTGGTTTTCAAGGCCATCGACAAGTTCTCTACTCAAACCTCGTGAGCTAATTAGGCTTAACTAATCATTTAACATTCAAGAACGCAAAAATTATAGAGGCTAGGCCATGCGACTTGGACATTCCCTGTTTTTTAAAAGCTTGGTTAATTTAGCTGTGGCGCCTGGTATGCGTATAGGTATATCTGTTACTTGGCTTCGGTGACTGTTGGCTTCCGTCATACAGCGTCATAATGAACCCCCCATTTCCCCTTCCATTGTTTCGTTATTCGCTCTTTGTCATTATGTACTTTTTAGCGACAAAGGATACACCTCTGATGCGTTCACAAACCCTCTTTATTGTCCTGCACAAAAAGACCAGGAAGTAACTTATACCCGTATTAAACCTCGAAATTTGCCAGGGTACCACCCAGGGGGCGCTGAGACTCCGATTTTTAAGCACACCCCATGAACACGATTATATGCGTTGCCATGGCAGCTGCATCCGCGTGGGCATTCGTCTACGGGGCCGACGAGAGAGCACTGCGTAGGAAAAAATAAACCAATGCACTTACCTCTTGCGATGAATTGCTCCGAGGGTGTAGTAACCAAGCGCCATTTGCTTCGTGTAGGATAATTCTTGGGTTCACGTTGCAATCATTGAGTTACATGATCACACTAAATTTTTGTTGTAGTTACTTGCTAGCTTCAGCCTCCCCCCCCCCCCCTCCGAAAAAATTGCAGAATTGCTCTTGTCAGTTTAAGAGTGGAAATGCAAAAGCTTTCCCTTTGATTTCTGCATCCATTTTTAATGCTTTAATTTTTTACTTTTTATTATTTGAAATTTTGTTAGCTTTTAATGCTACATTTTTAATTTTACATTTCATTTGTTCTATCCCTTCTTAATTTATACTAAGTAAGCCTTCTCACCCTTTTGCATCGTTTTCCTTTGAATCAGTCACACAAATCTTGCTTGAAACACAGCATTTCTTTTCATTCATTCAATTTAATATATTAACTAATTACAATTCATTGACCAAACCTTTCCCATTTCAAGATTACGCACGCACTACCTAACACAAATAAACTTTTGCACATTAATCTTCACAGAACGACAGAATCGTGCGAACAAAATTTGTGGACACTTTATTCTGACGCGACATCACCATGTAGTCTTTTCGCATTAATAACTCGTCAGAATTATTTACGGGCTGCCAAATATACTGTCCGAACGCTTTCGCCTTATTTGAGAACCGGTGTCGCAAAATTCGGCGCATATTCGAAAAAAAACGGCTCCGCGCGGAAGCAATCGAGCCTGCGCGCACTGTAAATAAAACTAAAACAGCGGAGAAGCAACCCCGGAGAGCGCGTAAACTTGCGTGTGCTGATGCCCTCGTCACTCTGCTCGCCGGCGCGGCGCCAATGGTAGCATGGACGCGCGAGCCTTCCATTTTTCGAGAATGCCTGAGTGATTTCTACTCATTGTCGACAGAGCGGGCGTAGCCTTGACCGGACTAAGGGCGCATTCACACTTGTCCAAAAATCCGTCGCTCGCCGGGAAAACTAGGACCTCTTCTCATCTTTTGACGCCCGGGCGAGGCGGAACCGCCACGCCGCTGCTGTTTCTCGCTTTTCCACACACTTCCCGGCCTCCACGTCACCGCTCGCGGCGTACACAGATATGGTTAGAAAAGAGCATAAATCGATGCTGTCTCTGTACCATAACCGTATGCACGCTTGCGTACGTAAACGCGGGCACATTCCCATTTTTAGTTAGCGTATGAAAACAGACTCGCAATGAAACGCCCAGCGTAGTGCCGCCATCTGCTTGTCAGGACGGGAACTAGTACTGTCAACAAAACCGGCGCTCCTCTTAGGCCTAGTAGCGGCAGAATCGTCACACAAAATAAAAAGTAAAGCAAATTTATCACTTATACATTTGCTTATAGGTGAGGTGAGGCGAAGCGATGTACCGGTGTCCGATTCATGACCAGTGAATGCGCTGAACGAGGCCGCAACAACGACGAATTCATTCCGAGGGAGGGGTCCTGCGTCGAAGGGCGCCGCCATGTTTTTCGCCGCGGCGGCGAACGCGAAAAATTTGGGTCCAGCCCGATCGCCCTCGCCGCGCCGCTTTCCGCCTCGCTTGGCGTCAAAAGCGGCCGAATCCGCTTCGCTCGCCGGATTTTTGAACTAGTGTGAACGGGCCCTAAGTGATGACCTCTTCCTTTTTCTCTCCCGTCGACGACGGTGCAAGACGAGAAGGCACTCGAAACTTCTGGAAACCGGTTTTTGCGCTTAAATAGTGGGGTCGCGTGACCAGCGCAAGGAGGAAATTGTGCAGTTGATACTGCGTGTATGTGCCGCGCCTGCCTTGGCGCGAAGAGCAGACAGACGCTGACCACGCCTATAACTGAGGGGCTTTGACCCCTGTCTATCAGGCCGAGCAAAGCGCGCCCCCTCGACTCCCGAGAGAACAGCACTAGCCCAGCCACGGACCAGCGAGGCAGCATGCGCCAGCCTTTGGGGCGGCTCCGTCGTGCTCCTCAGGCCGTCGGACTGTCGCAGTGCCCGGTGAACAATTTTTGTTTAGTTTGTTTGTCTTCCTCAGCATTAGTGCACTTTAGGTGCAAAGATTTCGTTGTAGTGTAATCTCTCTCGATTGTTACTTTGCACGCGTTGCATTGTGTTGTAAATAACTTTGTATGTGCATGTAGGGGAAGTTGTGAAATCCTTTGTATCGACGCTTTGCTGTTTAAACTTTGTTTTGTTTGTGAACCTTTAGCTCCGACCCATTCTCTGGCTGGCAACCGGCGAAAGCTGGCCACCAAACGACCACCCGCCTTCTCACTTGGTTGCTCGTCTCCAGCTGAGTTTACCACGCTGAGTCGAGGGTACCTCCTTTGAGATTGAGACCACTACGCCTACACGCTTTAAGGGTGCCTTGGAGTTCACGCCTTAAACTGCGCGAAGAGGTGACAACCGGCTACAAACACAACCTGCTGGTGCGGAAGAAGTAATGGTGCAGGAGTTATATCTTACCAGCCTTCAGCTACGGAGCAGAGACGCGGACGCTAACGAGAGGGGTTCAGTTTAAATTAAGGACAACGCAGCCAGCTGTCGAAAGAAAATGACAGGTGTAACATTAAGAGACCGGATGAGGGTATAGTGGGTGAGGCAACAAACGTGGGTTAATGACATCCTAGTCGAAAGCAAGAGGAAGGAATGGGCTTGGGCAGGGCATGTACTGCGAAGGCAGGATAACCACTGGTCATTAATGGAAACGGAGTGCATGCCTAGAGATTGAGAGCGTAGCAAGGTGCGGCGGATATGCGGGTAGAATAGATTAATATTAAAGAGGACAGCGTTAACTGGAAAGACATGAGAGAAGCCTTTGCCTGTCGTGGGCGTAGTCAGGCTGCTGATAATGATGATGACGTGCACTGAAACCGCACTGAACACGGGCGCATTTTGCGTTTCGCAATTATCGAAACGCAAAAGGCGCACTTGTGCTGTGCGATGCCAGTGCACGATAAAGATCCCCAGGTGGGCGAAATTACTCCGAAGCCTTCCCCTCTTTCTTTCGCTCTTTATTCTCTTTCTCTCCGTGGAAACCGTTCCAGACCTGAACGCTGTCTCTTTGCCTCTGAACTTCTTTCGTTTTTTCGCACAATCAGGGAGGCACTGCTCCCTCTTCGTGACGGCGATGGAAGTGGAGGACATTAGGACTCCTCTAGAACTGGGTTTCTCCGCGGCTGCCGCCCAGAGCAAGCGCTTCTACCAATCGAGCGAGTTAAGCAGCCAGGCCACCGAGCTGCACTCAGCCACAAGCGAGGACTCCTCGGCGGACGACGGGTTCGTCCCAGTGATGAGCAAGAAGGCCAAGAGGAGACAGCGTAAGAATGAGGACTCCTCCTCATCAAGTAGATCTACCGTCATCACGACGCGTGCTGCATCGTCACATACAGTCCTATTTGCGCCTGAAACGCCCACCGACAACCTCAACCTGCTGAACAGGCAAGCTACATCGGTGTTCTTCGAGGCTCGAGTCCCGGAAGTGATCACGTACGTCAGGCTCAACACTTGAAGGAGCCTCCTTGCCATCGATGTAACGGAGCGGAGCGCCTTGAAGAGTGTAGTCACCATCACGAAGATCGGAGACATCCCCGTCCGCTCTCTTGTTCTCGAAAACAGATGCAACCGCTGGCGTTATTTACGGCTTCTACGTGACCATCTCTGACTCATATCTGCCAATTCTAATTAAACCAGCGACGAACAGCATCAAAATAGGTAAGGTTCAGCGCCTCGGTGAGTCAAGGTGCGTCAAGCTCACCTTTAAGGGCGAATGTATTTCATCGCATGTGAAGTTTGGCCACTTTCCACGTGCAGTTCGCCCATTCGTCCCGAAGCTGCTTCAGTGTCGGAAGTGCATGAACATTGGGCATGTCAGTGGTGTTTGTAATAACACCAAGCGACTCCGCGCTGCTCTGAGTCACACAGCGGTGAGATTTGTCGTGCTAATGTGTTGATGTGCGCCAACTGCCGTGGCCCTCATGACGCTTCTTCGAAAGTCTGTCCCCGCCTGAAGAAAGTACGGGCGGTGTTGAAGCAAATGGTGCGAGACCATTCAACTCACAAAGATGCCGCAGCTACGGTCCGTCGGCGTCGTTCTCGTCGCTGATTTTTTACTAGAAAAGCGGCTGACAGCGGCAGGTAAGCCCCCATCGCTACTGCTACTTGTCCTCCCCCTCCACAGAGTAATGTAAGCCCGGTGACTGGTGAACCAGAGACAAGTGCTGTAGAGGTGACTTGACCACCGCTGCCGCAGCCACGCACGACCTCGGTGTCTGAGCAGACGCCACGTCTTCACTCTCCTAGGCCTACAGCTGACCGAGCCCAAGGCAGAGATCAAGCCGTAGATGAGGAGGTGCAGGTGATCGCCATCTTGAGGTCCCTTGTGAACGCCATGCGTGTGATGCTGGCTAGGTTTCACTCGCCAGCAGCACGGAATGCATTGCAGGTACTGAACGCGCTAAATCTAGTCCTCAGTTTTTCTCAAGTGCGTGAAAAGGTGACACTATTTCATGGATAAAACGTGTGACACACAAATGCCGGCTACACTCTCCGTGCAAACTATCCAAGCTTTTAAGCCGCATTTATTTTGGCTTGCGGTGCTTCACGGATATTCCTCTTTTCTGGGAATGTGCAATTAAGGCACAGCCTGGCCCCATGTTCGGCCCGTAGGATTGAACCAGTGTGTATGACACGCAAGTTCGTCTGAACGCTAGCGCCCTCAAATTAATGCGCTGACGGCTGCATTGATCCACCTGTCGATCAGCAACTGCACGAAAATGGAACAAACTTTACACACTTTAGGTACTTCCTTCAAGCTTTCTTATCAAACAGTTTTCATTCCGGCGACAAATCTAAGGTCAATGTGACCCTACCCGGCGCGTAAAGTCGACGATTACCCCACCCCCCAGCGTCAAGCACACGCCCAATCTACAACCTCCTCTGATTTTAAACCGACCCTTAGAGAAAATATGAATGGCACTACTCTATACTGATACCTCACTCTCTGGGGACACCACCAGCACTTTTTATGCGTGATAAGTTGCCACTGTGTTGAGAAAACCGCAAAGTCTTCCCTTTCGCGCTCTTATACACACTCTATATCAACGCCAGTAGGGAAGGTGAAGGCGTGAGCGTCCAGTCCTGGGTGATTCATACAAAACGAAATAAAAGAAAACCGCTCGTGCCAGTGATCAGACGGCCCTTTAATACCGTATTCCTCAATCGGAGAGACCGCCATGCTGCTTATAATAATCTGCGTTGGAATGTGATCACCTCGGCAGAAATATATGCCTGATCGGGAGGCGATCTAGAGAGCAAAAAAAAAACATTCCGTCGAAAGGTTTATCACACCGGGCGTTTAGGCGCCGACTAGGCACCTTCTTCAGGGTTGACTGGGCGAGAGAAACGCTTCTTTTTAATTTTTTTCCGGCGGCGTCACACTTCTGAAGGTGGGGTCGAGGCAGTATGTCCATACAAAATTGGAGCCAAGTAACACGTGCATACGAGCGGTAGCTGTATCAAATCATCTATTCCGTGGTCGAGTTTATATTCTGTGCTTAGGCTGAACGCTTGCATATAGCATAAATTTTCATATCGCACACTTACCCGCCTAGCGCACTTACGGTGCGCTGCAAAAGCAGATGGCACATTTCCTGCTCTGCAATAAAAAATACCCGAAGTCCATCATTAGTGTACCGAACGGTCGGGAGAGTGTGAAATATTCAAAAGCCCAAACGTTCTTTTGACTAAAATATTTGAAGCCGAAGACATATTCTACAACCTTTTAAAAGTGCGCTATGTTTCTCCATCTTTCATAACTGCATTTAGAAAATTTAGCAGGAGAAACCAGGAAATTCATGCCAGACCATGCTAGCAACACAGAGGAGCACGATACGAGACAAGCACGTAAAAAAGCGAAGAACAGGCCGCATGCTAAACTGTTTTACAAATTGTAATTGGCAAATGCTCCGACAGTGTGCATTTCTCATTCCCGACTGTTGCGGAGTGCCTAAAAGTATTTCTCCGGTTTTACATGCAGGCAAGTGATAGCCGTCAGAGGATTGACAATATAATTTTTTTTATTAGAAAGACTTCGAAATTTGGCGATGAAAGAGAGATTCTACTGCCAGTTTCTGAATATCTACGACTGCAATGTCTTTCAATCGGAAATCATTCCTTGCATGATCCCGTCCTCCTCGGCATTTATGTGCTCAGTACTTTAGGAAGTATGTAAAAGTGTAAAACGGGTATTTCACATAAACAACGCTTGCACTATGTGGGCGAATGGTGACCTTTCATGAAAACTGTTCGGTAATTTAAATACTGTCTTCCGTAACCTCTAAAATTACTTCACGCCTGGTAAAAACAGTAACCTAAAGCGTCTCTACATAATTATCTATATATCCTGAACCTTAATTCACTCATATTAAGCAGGAAAATTGCACGAAAGTTCTTATTTTGTGTTCTCAGGCGTCAAATTTCTGGTACTTACTTGACCGTTGCGGCAAATGTTAAAATAAATAGCAGAATAAATACACCAGCTTTCATTTCTATGAGTTAATAAGTCGGTATATATCAAAGGATAGCGCTGCACTGACACATCTGAATCCAGGACGCTCATGTGTAATCAACTAAGAAATGCTGACGTCTGACGTAGCCTGCGCAATCTGGCTAACGCATCCACTTGCCCAATGCGAGAGGCAGTCTTTCAAAAAGGTTGAAACCGCCGTTTTAATTCCATTACAAGCATACACATTCTAATTTCTCAATTACTCATTCCGCTCAGTTTTGACGTTCCATCAAAATGTCGTCCATATATCTCAAAGCAAGTTACACATTATAAGCACCAGCCCAAATTAACCAGATGCGTCGCCTAAGCCACCCTATGTGGCAAAAAACTGTGGGGACGCTCAAATAAGCTTAGGAATGGAATGCCATCGCATTATATTTCACACTTGCCGCATCTTCTGCTGCACTTTCTGTGTGTGTTTGCGTGAATTTCTTGGCAGGATTCGATCCATCAACCACCATATTTGGTGTCATAGCTGCAGCAGCATGCATTTGTTTGTTGTGACGGTGCCGCCATTTACATATATTTTTTCCTGAATTTTGTTTCGACTCTATAGCTGCCGCATAAAAACTACATCGCTTAACGAATATTAATACGTTTGGAATATACGGCGGGATATTCATATCATATTTTAAACATATTGTATATTCATGAATGCACTAAAAATATACAGGAAATAGGCTCCTGAAATTTCATGCCCGGTATTCTAAATACATTCTTAAAATTTTAAACAAAAATTCAGGAGGGCTCTTTGTTGACCTCAAGTGCGGTGAGGCGAATGCATTTAGCGCGGTGTTTCTGCTTGTGTCACTGATGTGTGGTTAAGGTGTTGATTAAGTGCACAATTTTTGTGAATCTTAAATGCTGCAGACAACGGAGGGCGTTCGGGAGGAATTCGTCTGATTTGACGCCTTCCTGCAAACAGTCTCCACCGTCCTAGACAAGGAGAACTGCACATGCGTTGGCAGGAAGTAGCGTAGTCGTTAGCACGCTCGGCTGCGGAATGGAAGGATGGTGGTTCAAATACTATCGTGCAGGAAGATTTTTTTTCCTATCGGGTTGAAGAGCGTAGCGGGCGGACGGACAGACGGACGCGAGCATGAGCCGTTAAAGGCTTTCGCTTTAATGCCTCACCTAAATCGTGCTGGAAGAACGTTCCAATTACATGAAAAATATATATGCAGTTTTAACATTTTGTGGATGTATTAAAAGTACTTTCACAAGTATGAAATTGATTCGTGCGATGTATAATTAAATTCTAACAAACGCACATGTAGTCCTCTAACGAATTTGCAACACACTTCTAGCTGCCATAGCACACTCTAGAGCTCGAAATCACGCTTTGGGGAATCGCATTTGCATGCTGGCATTCTATTAAACGTGCACTTTCGTAAATATGAATTTACTTCGCCCAAGGCATACTTCAATCCTTACAAATGGGCAGTCCTCTTAAGCATATTTGCAGCATACTGCAAGCCGCCATAAAACAATCTAGTGCTTAATAATTGGTTTTGGGGGAAAGGAAATGGCGAAGTATCTGTCTCATATATCGTTGGACACCTGAACCGCGCCGTAAGGGAAGGGATAAAGGAGGGAGTGAAAAAAGAAAGGAAGAGAGAGGTGCTGTGGTGGAGGGCTCGGGGGTCTTTAACAGGCACTGACATCGCACAGCACACGGACGCCTTAGCGTTTTGCCTGAATAAAAACGCAGCCACCGCGGTCGGGTTCGAGCCGGGAACTCCGGATCAGTAGTCGAGCGCCCTCACCACTGAGCCCCCGCGGCGGGTAATCTAGTACTTTTTTAATTGGTTTTTGGGAAAGGAAATGGCGCAGTATCTGTCTCATATATCATTGGACACCTGAACCGCGCCGTAAGGGAAGGTATAAAGGAGGCAGTGAAAGAAGAAAGGAAGAGGTGCCGTAGTGGAGGGCTCCGGAATAATTTCGACCACCTGGGGATCCTTAACGTGCACTGACATCGCACAGCACACGGTCGCCTTAGCGTTTTTCCTCCATAAAAACACAGCCGCCGCGGTCGCGTTCGAACCCGGGAACTCCGGATCAGTAGTCGAGCGCCCTAACCACTGAGCCACCGCGGCGGGTGGGTAATCTAGTAATAATAATAATTGGTTTTGGAGGGAAAGGAAATGGCGCAGTATCTGTCTCATATATCGTTGGACACCTGAACCGCGCCGTAAGGGAAGGGTAAACGAGGGAGTGAAAGAAGAAAGGAAGAGAGAGGTGCCGTAGTGGAGGGCTCCGGATAAATTTCGACCACCTGGGGATCTTCAACGTGCACTGACATCGCACAGCACACGGGCGCCTTAGCGTTTTTCCTCCATAAAAACGCACCCGCCGCGGTCGGGTTCGAACCCGGGAACTCCGGACCAGTAGTCGAGCGCCCTAACCACTGAGCCACCGCGGCGGGGCGTAATCTAGTACTTTAAATCACTTTTCAGGGGACAGTCAAAACTCTTCCTTTCCTGTCGTCCTTTAATTTACCGTAACTTCTAGCAGGAAGACAACCACCACTTAAATAATTTACGTGTGGAGAACGTGATGCATTAGACCGTTAAGTGCGTGTTGTGAACCTCCAGGTCTGAATACGCCCGCGAAAACGACACTGAGTGGCAAGGCCGACCGGCTCGCATGAACGCCCATATATTTGTTGGCTGGCAGTGCGACTCCTGATCGATGCCCGATGCAAGTTGCGACTAGCAGATAGGTTCTATCGAACGCGACCAGTTCTGCACTTGTGCACTGTTTGGGGGTCCACAAACTTTGCGGCAGAAACACCTAGCCGTCAGAAATCGTCGGACAGAAACACCGCTCTGTCGGCATTCACTGTGTGACAACACCTTTCCCGGTGAAGTGACGCCACATGAGTTTGCAGTGTCATCGACCTCTTGATTGATGACAACGCCACGTTTTCTCAGGGATGGGGGGGAGGGGTTTCCTTGTGCTTACGCATTAAAAGGGTCATCAACCAAACAGTTTACTCGGCGGGCCAGTGATTAGTTCTGCCCTTAACTCCATCAGTCTCATCTGGTAAAGCCGACCATTAGCCCTTTAAGCCAAACAGCATATTTGAATGTGTTTCTAATTTAACGTAATGTATTTAATGCATATTTTAGTGTATTATTAATGTATAATAAATATACTATGCAGGAAAACGTTGTATTTTTGGCATATTTGTAAGAATGTTCAAACTATTACTCCAAGCACACTTGGAAAGCATTAGTTTTTTATATTTATATAGGGACAAAGAATACAAAATTAATGTGAAATTAATAGAGTAAGTCGGAAATGTATTTTTAGCACAGGTTTTTTCACTCAGGGGTTGCTCACAACCTGGTGGGCAGGTCATGACGACGTCACCGGGTCACGTGACCTCTCTCGCTCCAATCATTCATTTAATTTCCATCTGCCACGTGGGTGGGAGGGGAAGGGTGATGGCGTCACAAGGTCACGTAAACTTTTCACCAATCACCGAATTTCGACTCGTACATCGGCTGAGTCTTGGTGTTTGGTGTGGCAACTCTAATGCTAAATAATCTCACCTCGCACACTCAAGCAAGAAACGTGCAAACATGCATGAGCAAACATTCTCACCTCGCACACTTGCTTATCTGCAATTCAAAATTACACGTGCCACGCACTTGGGTTATACGCAGGCGCCATCTACCTCGTGATGTGCTGCTTAGGATAGGACTCATGCAGCCAGACGGAATTCACAATGGCCAGCAAATAACCAGGTTTTAGATGTGGCGTATGACGGTCGCTCTTATTGCATGGAAGAAAGTTTTTTTATAAACCTGTCTTTGCAAACCCTCATGTTCTCCAGATAATCAGGAGATTATTAACCAATTAATGCGCAAATTATGGTTGAGTCAAAGAAGAAAATTATTACCTGTATAATAAACAAGCTAACATACCCACATTTACAAGCCATTTTAAAACATTCGTTAGTGCCACCAGAAAAATTGCGATATCGGTATATCCCCAGTTATCAGCAGTTATCATTTTGTCCACTTTTGGGCATCTAGTCCAAGTAGTGTGGCAGCCCATCTAGGAGTCATCGAAACCACTCGAATATTCCGGGGCAGTTGACGATCTTTCATCCAAATAATGTAATCCTATTCTTCCCCGAGAACTTGCCGCAAAATGAGGGACGAGAAGTTCCTGAACGCTTGCTGGAAGTTGCACAATAGCATTCATTTTTTCTTCAGACCACTCCGTCCCAGTGAAGCCAAAGTTTTGATCGGAAATCGCAGGCAACTGAAATATGCCGATATCAAATTTAATGTGGAAGCTTCACTTAGTGCTGAGCACATGGCGAGCAAATGGGATGTCCCGAATTCACGATACTAGGCGTTAAGTTTGAGGTGGGTCATATAGATTGCGCCGTGAGAGCTTTCAAACCCGTGCCAGCCGTGGTAATCTCGACGAGATGGTCCAGACTATGTTGGACCCTGTCGCGGCGGAGGATGTATGTCGCTCTCGTTATCACTTTGAAGAGGCAGAGGACAGAACTGCAGGTAGGCTTGCTGATCACCTGTTGTAACTGCTCTCTGCTCCTTTTGCCTATAGCCTGCCCGCACGCAGGGGAACAGGCCAGAATTCTATAGGGCCTCTTGTAAGGACTAGGTCCACTTTTATCAATGCCGAAGCTTTCTAAAACCAAATCTCAATGACGGCCATCACATATGTGTCCTCCCTAAGCGCAGACGAAACCCGCCTAATTGTAAATGTTCATACCAGGTGACAAAGTGGACGTGAATCTAAGACAGTATGCACAGCACATGAGGAGAGGAGTCTCGGAACGAAGCGGAGAATTAAATACACAAAAAAAGCATTTTTTTAGTCGAAGCGTCATTCGTCACGAATACACTACGTAACCCGTGTATAGAGGCGACAGTGTGCTTACACGACGTATCGAATGCCCATGTCCGGTCGACGTTTTACATCTTGAAAAACAAAGTATCACGCTTGCCGGACACCCGCAGAAGCATATCCGGACTTCTCGAAAAAGTCACAAATCGGACTCGGTACAAAAGCCCATTATCCCGATTTTTCAAAACGAAAAATTCAGACTCCACTCGGTGGCCACAATGAGCCATACGACAGAATTTTAGCCTAATGGCACTCATTCTGCCTGCGCAGGGAAAGGTCCTTAGCAAGTGGCGATTAACAATATAAAAAGCAAAATGGCAACATGAATCGTTTTTTTTTTGAAGGATTTATTCCGAGCGCATTATTGTGAGGAGAAGTACGCGTGCTTTGATTCCCCCGTGAACTTAAACCCTCCCTCGTAATTTAACGAGATTGGAGGAGGTATCCCTTAGAAGGGTAGGGGTTAGAGCAGCCATTACCTCGTCGGTGACGTGCTGATGGGGCCCTCAAGAAGATGCAGTGCCGCGCACATGTCCCGGATTGGTCCTTTGGTTGACGGAAGTCTAATGTTCTCCTGATTCCACTAACGATTACCTTAGTAAATACCTTGTACGCAGCGGACAGTAATTAAGCTGACCGGTCTGTAGTTATTCAGTCTGTAAGATAAAGGTTTCATGTAACTTGTAAAAAAAACATAATTTATGACCTTTATTCGTTCAATGTGATTGTTGTTTTCGGTTTGTATCTGTTGTGCTGTTGCTCTGGTTAGATTTTTTTAACCGTCCTAATCCATACAAACTAATGTATTTCATCACAACTCAATTATGTGCTTTGGTCTTTTTTCTGGTAATGTAGTACTTTTCATTTCACACAAGTGCTGCCCCTTTGCATGAATATATATTTGTTTTAGAACACCACACTAACTGTAGCTACGGATTCAAACAGTGTTTGGTAATTTGTATGTGAAAAGTAAAAAAAATAAATGAAAAAGTCCTTGATGCCCCCTTTCTTTTGAATTAAGATAATATTGCCGTTCTTCCAAAATTTCAGTATGCCCGTGGTCAAGAAGCATTGCGTATAGCGAGTGGCCAGTTCTAGCACAATCTCCCCACTCCCCTTCAAAAGGCTTGCCGTTACGAAATTCTCACCCGCCGCTTTCGCCCTTCATATTGCTCCAAATGCTTTCGTTATTTCTACTCTCGTTCCCAACGGGATGTTCAGTTCCTCTGCGCTGCTGCCTCTATCGTTCTTGCTTTCGATATACTGTATAGAGGACGGGGAGGAAGTGGGGAATACAGCAGAAAAAGAAGATGAAGAAGACAAGGAGAGGCCGGAGTCTGGCTGGTTGGTTCACGTTGATCGGTCCGACGAAACCGCGCTGACGGACGGGACGGAAGAAACGACAGCGCATGTGTCTTTCTCTTTTTCCGTCCCGTCCGTCAGCGCTGTTTCGTCCTTCCGACCAACATGATGAAGACTATTAAGGGCTAGGCGTTCGAACGAACACACTACACAAGAACATGAGCCATGGGCCCATCCTTGCTACAGCGGATTTCGAACACTTAAAATTCCTATGGAACATACATTAATGCGCATCAAGGCAATGTTAGGTTTCCATGACGCTGCTGCGCTGCAGCATTCCTCGCCTCAATCTTTATTTATGCCCTTCGGGGTTCACACCGTCGAATCTATGTGCGTCATGTGGGGACGTTGAAATGATAGATCATTTCATCCGCTTCTGCCGGTGGTGTACTCGGCAGAGAATTAAGTTTTTAGAAATTCCTCTCGCTCAATTAGGGCTGCCGTTTACTCTTCCCATCCTTCTCTCCTTCGGTGCACCCGTCAAAGGGCATGCCCTTAAGTAAGTGTGTGAGCTTCTACACAGGTATATTCTCGAAAACGGGAGATTATTGTGTTAACTTCTCGTTGCAGTTGCTTTTCTCTCAAACAATTTATTTTGAATTATCGCTTTAAAATTTAGTTATTCAACCTTCGTCGCGTTGTTTCCTCGATTTTCATTCCGATTTCCTCAAGATCTCTCACAATTCGTGATTTTCTTTGCACAGATTCCTCTATTTATGTTTATGGGCCGATTGAGATAAACGTGGATGAGTTTTCTCCTATTTGGATCTGCACCAAACACTGGCCAATCCCCTACCGTGGGTGTGTGCCATCGCTTTTGCGGCATCAGCAACAACAACGAATGGCTGCGTTTCAGGCTGAGTCATTCACAACGGCGCAGTCGACGAACGGCTACCCCGACCCGACGCCACTTTCCACTCAGTTTGTCCTTCGCAGCGGCCGGTGGTGGTGGTGGTTGTTGCTATGAAGGGGGGAGGGGGTACTGGTCCCGACGTATGTTGGCCCTGAGAGCATCACCCTTGGGGACCATGGAGGGGGGGGGGGGTAATTGGCATGTGGGAAAGGGGGGGGGGGCGCCGTCTCCGTCCATATGGTTACCGTCGACACGGCACGTAATCCAGGGGCGCAGCGGTAGTTGGTCCTCGGTAGTCCAGGGCAGCGGGTCCACAACAGCAGCATCTCCAGCCACAACAAGGAAGCGGAGGATGAACGCCGCGCACGTCGTTGGGTTGCAGGAGGCAAGCGGCATGGCCCAGGAACAGCCGCAAGGCTGGCGAGAGGCGGGCGAGGACTGCAGTGCAGCCGGGGCTGTCTGCAGGAGGCCACCACGTGGCGGCCGGTGGGAACCGCGAGGAACTGCTACAGGGTAGCACCGTGCCTGGGTACGCAGGATACCGCCGTTTCCGGCGGCGCGTAGGGGCTGTTTCTACAGCCGGGGCGTCAGTCGGCTGGCGCTTGAGGACCGGCGGTCGTGTCCAGGAGCGCGGGATGCGGGCCTGGGCGTACCGCGGGGGCTGCATCAGGATGGCAGAAGGTCAGGAACGCTGGAAACCACCGCGGAAGACGGCGCATCGGGGCCCCGCACGCACCCGTGCGCGCGGGGAGGGCGGAGGCCAGCAGGGAAGCCAGGCTCTCGCCCGGGGCAGCACAGCAGACGTTGAGGTGGTGGGCGAGCCGCCGCCATCGCAGTCAGCTGTGCCGGCTGCTGAGGGTTTGCAGGAACTTTGGCCGTCGCCGCTGCAGCCGACGACTACGGCCCGGAGAGGCTCTCCCGGTAAGCGAGGGTTACCCTAGGAAGGCCTACTAGGAGTAGGGACGCGGGGCGCCTACGCGGCCGACGGGTCGGCGGGAAGCCCTAGTAGCGGCGGAATGGTGCCGGACTGCGCTGAGCGCGCGCGGGGCTCCTCGAGATGGTCCAAAGGGCGGGCCGGGGGGTGGGCAGTGCGCGGCTGGGGTGAGACGGTGTCGTCGTCGGGCGCGAACACGTCTCGGGAGGAGAGGCTGGGTACACCCGCACCCCTCGGAGGTCCAGATGGAACTCAGCGGCCGGAAAGCTCCACGGTGAGCTAGCGGCGTGCCTGCCACATCCTTTTCTTCCACAGACGGCGCCCATGCCACGTCGTTGGAACCGGCGACCACACTCCACACCTCTTCGGAGGCTTCGGTTCCGGCTCAACCGTCCTTAGCGGATTCTGCCCTCCTTTCAGAATTCGTGTCCGCTATCTGCCAGCAGCTGCGCGACCTCATGACTTCCGTCATCGCTACGACTGGCCGCACCGCGGTGCACTTCACGTGTCCAGTGTCGCCGCCTGAATACGGGGGCTTTCCTGAGGACCCAGTGGAGTGGGTTGAGGCCATCAAAACGGCTGCCCGACACTCTACCTGGTCTTCCGACACCACTCTGATCATGGCAGAAGACCGTCTCCGTGGTGCCGCTCAGGCTTAAAAGGTCGGCACTGCTTTACCTGATCGGCTTGGACAGCAACCATCGTGGCCGCCTTCGCCCCACATCGAAGCGTGCATGATGCGAAGTACATGCGGACGCGGTCGCGGCGGCAAGCTCCTGATGACGACATACCTCCGAAATTTATGCGAAGCTCGGTGTTCTTCAGGCTTGCAACATATTGCCACACTACTGACTCCTATAGTGGCGCTCTATCGCGGCTAAACTGTATTACCTGGAAGTTGGCAAGCCTTGAGCCATCTCGGGGCTTGATGCCTCCTCGTCTTCGTCTCTCGCGCTGCCTACTGCCTTGCGCGTGCCAACAGCGTCTTGCACGTAGTTCAAGTAAACGAGTCTTGCGTACGTCAACCGTTTCTCGGTGACATATTTGGTGGAGCCGCTGGGTAGCGGTCCATGTACACTGACCTCGAGGACACCCTTGACATCAGTTCTCACCGAGTGGCTACAACACCAGTCCACAAGGCGAGCCGCCGCCTCCGAGGCCTACAACCAGAGTTCGGCCAACTCGCAAGATCAGCAAGGGCCATGACGTCCGCTGCGGCTAGCCAGACAAGTCAGCATTCCGGGAATGCCCCGCCGTTCGTCCTTCACACGCCTCGGTCGCCCCCATCATTCCACGGTGAGAGGTTTGAGGACGTCGAAGACTGGTTGGCCAGCTTTGACCGTGTTGCGGGCTTCAACGAGTGGGACGGCGAGCGCAAATTACGGAATGTGTCCTTCGCACTACAGGACTCGGCCAAGACGTGGTATGAGAACCGCGAAGCTTCCTTCACCAACTGGGAGATTTTTCGCCGAGAGCTCTTAGCCACGTTCAACACCAGCGACAGAAAAGAGAAGGCTGAAATCGCCTTGCAATCGAGGTAGCAGCAGCCGAACGAGAGAGTCGCCATTGTCATATAGGACATGACGCGGCTCTTCAACCGCGCCGACCCTCCTATGCCCGAGGACAAGAAGGTATGCCACCTAATGCGCGGCGTCAAAGAGCAATTGTTTTCCGGACTGGTACGTGACCCGCTAAGAACGGTGGCCGACTTTGCCGAGGAGGCAACAAGCATGAAGCGTTCTCTGCAAAAACGGGGCGCGCACTACGGCCATCAGGCTAATGTAGCAGCCGCTCACCACTGTACGCCCACGTCGCTACCCACTCAGGAGCTTCGAGAGCTTGTGAGGAGCTGTGTGTGCGAGGAACTCGAGAAACTTCGCTTCGAAGCTCCACAGGTCAGCGTCGCTGCCATACCGGACGTGGTCCGAGATGAATTCCGGCGAGCTGTTCAGCCGCCACCAGCTCCGCAGCCAGCACCCTATGTGATGACATATTCAAGCACTACAAATTCGTCCTGGGCCTGTGAGTCAAGCCTTTTCACCGTCACTCCTGTGCCTTCACTGCGGTACCCAACTGCAGCTGTAGCCGTCGTACCGCAGGAGCCCCTGTCCACCATGAGCAAAGCGCACGTTTGGAGTACGCCAAACAATAGGCCGCTATGCTACCAGTGCGGGGAGCCCGGCCACATCCTCCGCCACTGCGCCTACTGCAGAATCGGCTTAAGGGGGTTTCCACCTGACGCACCTCGACCACGCTACGGAGAACGGCCGCGGAACATCGAGCAGTATCTCTCCGATAACGTGCGCCCAACGACCTCGCGGCGACGCCAGTCCCGGTCGCCATCCCCAAGAAGGTTTTCTTCGCCAAGCCGCCCGTCTTTTTATAGCCAGTTCAGAGGCGCGTCCCCACATCGGGAAAACTGAAGACGGCGTCCGCCGGTGGTAGGGCCGCCGCTATTGGATCAAGTCAAGAGCCTCCACCCGCCGATTCGCGGCTAAGATCCGACCGACGACGACCTCACCCTAAGACCTCAACGACGACGACGGGCTGTGACCGACTGGTGTCTGCCGAAATCCCAAATAATCGCTGATAATCGCGATGTGACCGCACTTGTGGATACCGGTGCTGACTTTTCTGCAATCAGCAGTCGGCTAGCTACGGCCCTCAGAAAGGTTCTGACCCCTTGGTCTGGACCCCAGATCCGTACCGCCGGCGGCCATGTGGTTACGCCTATTGGCGTCTGCACGTCACGAATCCAGATCCGCGGTGCTAATTTCCCTGGTTGCTTTGCTGTGCTGCCCGAGTGCTCTAAAGACCTGATACCTGGTTTGGATTTCCTTCGGGAGTACGGTGCTGTCACTAACCTTCAGGAGATGGTCGTGTCATTTTCCACTCAACCCCCTGTTGACGGCGATTCCGAGCCACGCGGGACTAAGTTACGCGTCTTTGGCGACCACGTATTAATCCCGTAAAGAGCTAGCATGTTTGTTACCGTAGATTGCGACAACATCACTGGAACTCGTGGCATCGCTGAAACCAACATATCGCTGCTCCTTGGTCGAAAAGTCAGCGTTGCTCGCGGAATTGATAAGCTGAACAATGGCCGAACCGAGCTCTTGGTAACCAATTTTGGCTATGAATCTCAGTGTTTGCCTGGCAGAACAGTTATTGCGTATTTCGAAGAACTCAGCGAATTCGCGGGACAGCATGCTTTGTCCGAAGCCTCGGCATCAGTGGAGGCACCGACCACTTCCATAAAAACTGACGTGGACCCGAACCTCCCGACTAAGCAGAAACGCTGTCTCGAAAGCGTTATCCAGTCTTTCTGTGACTGCTTCGCCTCGACCTCTATGGTTAGGCATGCATCGCTCACAAAGCATCGAATTATAGTCGACGCCAGCCAACGGCCGTTATGTCAGCCGCCTTACCGAATCTCTTCAAAGGAGCGTGATGCCATTCGCCGCCAAGTTCAAGAAATGCTCCAGGACGACGTTATACAGCCGTCGACGAGCCCGTGGGCGTCGCCTGTTGTTCTAGTAGCAAAGAAAGATGGAACCCTACGGTTCTGCGTTGATTACCGACGTTTTAACAAAGTCAGAAAAAAAGGATTTTTATCTTCTCCCGCGCATTGATGACTCCCTGGATCAGCTGCGCCACGCCAAGTACTTATCATCGCTAGATTTACGCAGCGGCTTTTGGCAAATCGAGGTGGACGAACGCGACCGGGAAAAGACCGCCTTTATTACACCGGACGGTCTGTACGAATTGTCACAATCTTAGGCAAACTATTCCACCACCTAAAAAGAATGCCTGGCCATTGTGTGGGCAGTGACCAAATTTCGCCCGTACTTATATGGCCGCCCTTTCAGGTTCGTCAGTGCCCACCACTCGCTGTGTAGGTTGACGAACCTCAAAGATCCCTCAGGACGGCTTGCACGATGGAGCCTTCGACTTCAGGAATTCTATGTCACCATCGTCTATAAGTCTGGTAGGAAGCACAGTGATGCCGACTGTTTGTCTCGTGCTCCTATAGAGGACCCCCGGGCTGACCCCGACGACGATTCAGTTTTTCTTGGCGCCATCTCCACGTCCGTTCTGATTCAACACCAACGAGACGAATGTGAGCTACAGCCCCTCATTGAGTATCTGGAAGGAAGCGCTCAGTATCCCCCGCGAATCTTCTCACGCGGACTGTCGTTCTCTTTACGCGACGGCATCCTGTAGAAGAAAAATTACAGCCCGACGGAAGCTGTTTATCTGCTCGTCGTGCCAACGGCCCTTCGCGACGAAGTCCTGCAGGCGTGCCATGATGACCCATCTTCTGGTCACCTGGGTTTTTGTCGAAATTTGGCACGAATATGGCAAAAGTACTACTGGCCTAGGGTTGCCGCAGTTGTGAAGCATTACGTAAGAACTTCCCGTGAGTGCCAGCGTCGCAAGACGCTGCCGACTAAGCCAGCCAGCCTACTGCAGCCTATTGATCCGCCCCAGGTCCCCTTCCATCAAGTCGGCTTGGACTTACTCGGCCCATTTCCGGAGTCCTCACTGGGTAACCGCTACATTGTGGTCGCCACCGACTACCTAAGCCGATACTGTGAGACTAAACCTCTTCCCCGTGGTACCGCTGACGAAATTGCGAACTTTTTTATCCAAAACATTGTGCTTCGTCCATCGTTTTAACTGACAGGGGAAAAGCGTTCACCTCGGCCCTTACTTACCCATGAGGTTATGCGCCTGAGCGGCACCAGTCACCACAAGACAACCGCTTACCACCCTCAAACCAACGGCCTCACCGAACGGCTCAACAAGACGATCGCCGACATGATTTCCATGTATGTCGATGCGGACCACAGGAACTGTGACGCCATACTCCCTTACGTCACATTTGCCTATAATACTGCCGTCCAGGAAACGACACGCTTCACTCCATTTCGTTTAGTACATGGTCGCGAAGCCACAACCATGCTGGATGCACTGCTGCTTCCAGCTAGCACTACCTCCTCTGTAATGGGTGCTGCCTAATATGTTCGTTACGCTGAGGCCGACCGCCAACTCGCTCGACAGCGCATCCGGCACCAGCAAGTTCACGACGCTCGGGGCTACAACCTCCACCATCGAAATGTGCGTTACCAGCCCGGCGAACAAGTCTGGCTGTGGAGCCCAATCCGCATGCGAGGGCGCTCTGAGAAGCTTCTACGCCGATACTTTGGCCCGTAAGAGGTTCTTCGCCAGCTCAGTGAAGTCACCTACGAAGTTCTTCCCCAGGGAACCGTTCGCTCTTCTAGACGGCCGACCTCAGAAGTTGTCCACGTCGCCCGGATAAAGCCGTACCACGCCCGCTAGCCCTTCGCGCTTGTCTACACCGTACGCCAGACACATGCGACCACCTTTGTTGTCCTGCCTCCCATTGCTGCCGCACCGAGTCGGTGTCTTTCACAGAGGGGGAGTAATGCCACACTACTGACTCCTATAGTGGCGCCGTATCGCGGCTAAACTGTATTACTTGGCAGTTGGCAAGCCTTGAGCCATCTCGGGGCTTGATGCCTCCTCGTCTTCGTCTCTCGCGCTGCCTACTGCCTTGCGCGTTCCAACAGCTTCTTCCACGTATAGTTCAGGTAAACGAGTCCTGCGTACGTCAACAGTTTCTGTGTGACAATATCTTGCGGCCCACGCCCGCGGCTAGGTAGTACATAGTCGATGGACTGCATGATGCAACTCATGCGTCGATCCTGGCCAGCCTGGCGACCGACAGCCTGCATGTGCACCTTGGTTCTCCAAGCTGCCGCCTTGCACGACACCGCCACTAGCCGCGGGGTATTTTCTGAAGCCGGGCCGTCTGCCGTGGCTCCCCCGCCGCGCTGAGGGTGCTTTCAATGCGGCCGACAGGGCCACATTTCTAAAGAATGCCCCAAGTTTTCCCGCAGTGCGTCCACTTCCATAAGCACCCTCTTCCTTTCCTGCCGGTGCATGTGGAGGGCGTCGGAGAGTTGAGCGCTCTCGTCGATACCGGTGCTGAGCTCGGAGAGTTGCTTCAGCGCCACGCGCTGGTCCCTCTCCGCCCTTGGACCTCAGCCCCACTACCCGGCTTAGGAGGAAGCACTGTTCCTGTGGGCGACATGCGAACAGAGGCGGGCAGCAAGGTCCTGATGACAGCCGCCTTGCGGACTTGCCCGCTGACCTCGTCATGGGCGCCGACTACCTCCTGTCGGGCGACGCTTCTTTCACCATCTGCGGCTCAGACTGCAGCTCAGCCCGTTCACTATCGTCTCCAGTCTTCCCGCTATCGACCCTAGGTAACACACAAGGTGATCAAAACGTTTATTTCAGAGATAAAACGGATAAAAGGACTTTTAGATCGAAATAAGCGCATTCAAGTCGTGTTTTACTCAAGGATTTGATCTGTCCACGCTATGTACACATTTAAAAGAAACCTTTAGAAGACGGGCCCTATATCTGCCATCTCAAAGGCGTCTTAAAGCCAATTGAAGTTTTGGCGGGAAAGGCATCTTATTTTGGCGGGCTTTTTGGTCTCAGTTCACGGACACAGGGCAGAAGGCCTATTTAAGACCCATAATAGACAGAAGTCCTGGCGGGCTTTTTGTAGTGTACGTACGGGGCGGAGAACGCGTTCTAGTACTGCCCGTTTTAAGACAGAAAATTGACGACAGAGGCAACAGAGGTTTCTGCAGAAAGGCGCATCTAATTTTGGTGGGCTGTTCCGGCTCGGCATTTTTCTCTGTGGGCAGCTGAAAGAACAGAGATACCGATTGTTCTTTCATGCTGGCAGGCGGCGGCGGCGGCCCCGCCATCTTTGCTGCCTCCACGGTGCATTTGCACGCCTGAAACGGCGTGCGCTCTCTTCAGGATTCCTGCACCAAGCTTGATTCATGATGCACAGGTTCCTCATCTTGGCGCTAACTTTGGGGGCCCGCGCCTGTGTTTGCACTAACCCTTACCGCAACTCTGTGGTGTTTCAGCAGCGGATCACTCGTCGCTCGTCTGGCTTCTCCGCTGCGCGGCAGCGATTGCTTGTGCCTTCGTGCGCTGGCCCTGCTCTTCAGGCGCCACCGCTATGTGTGAGTACCCTGTAGAAATCCCATCATCGCCCGGTACACGTCCAGCAGTGGTTTTCGTGAGAACCTTCACGTTCCTGCAGCTTTATATCCGCGTCGCTGTTAAAGCAAGGTTAAAACAGTTGTTCCTTTGTCCGTGCAATTTACTCGCTGCACGATAGATGTCGCGCGTTCATCCCTTCGCGCCACCGGTACCCGGTGGCACCCAGCTGACCCTTTGCCTCTGTTTGACCTTTCCGCCGTGCAGCAACCGTCAAGTGCGCACACTTCGCGATGTTCCCCTGCTCGGGGTACGTTTCCAGCGTGATGCGTCCTCGTGCCCCTAAGTGCATACCATTTACCAGTGCTGCTGTCCGACCTCAAGAAATTGTCGCCACCTCTACGTGCGCCTAATCGCTTTCATGCCCTGCTCTTTAGCTGTTGCAGCTGCAGCGTCTCACTGGGCTGATACGGTACATCCGTGCCCTAGTGCAACCTGGGCGAAGCTGACTCTACAGTGAATCGTGCTTCCTGAATGCCGCAGCGACTCTATAATGTATCTGATAGCTGGTGCAGCTGCAGCAGATGAGGTCACCAGGTAACTGCAGCAGATACCATCGGAATTGGGCCTGGAGGCTCCTCTTATCTTGCGGATGTCATATAGACTTACCTGCCATCGCATGTCCCGCCGCCCATTGTCATTGTCCCGTACAAGCTGGGGTGTGCGGTGCTAAGTGTGTCATTCGATCCATCTCTCTCATGTGTCCTGGATTAGCACTCAGGAACCATAATTTCTCCTACTCGCTGCCGCGTCCCTGTCTGCCTCCGGGCTTTATACACACCCAATCCACCCACAATCCCGTTCTCCAATCTCCAGTTGCGAGCAGTGCTAGCTTTAAAGGTGAGCAGAACTGTAAGTCTTTATGCCCTAATATTGTCACAGTACTCTTCCTGTCTTGCTCACATGCATGTGTAAGGCTTGATTCGCTTCTTGTTTCAAATTAGTATACCGAGTCTGCTATGGCTCTTGCCAAGATAATTGATTCGCCGCGCTTGTGTAGTCTCCTTGCCTACGAAGGCGAGAAGACTACATAAGCATGGCGAATCAATGTCCGGACAGGCCCAGAATATGCCCACATTTTTTTTTTTAAACTGGACCAGAGCTGTACTTAAAGTACCATTACTTTTTTTATCAGAAGCAAAGCCGACATGTGCACGCCAAGCAGAGGGCGCATTAAATATCTGGATCAAAACAAATCGACGAATTTCTGTGCGCGCGTTTTGCTTAACTGTTCTGTTTTTGAGGTGCAGCCTATAGGTCAATAACTTCGTGTTATATAGAAGTTATTGCGAGATGAAATAACAATCGGTATGCCACACAGTCTGTACAAGGAGGCGGGGAAGTTCACGATCTGCTTGTGCCTCGTTATTTTAGTTTGGTTTAGGCCATTGCGCCATCGGCGATGCAGTCAAGGCCATTTTTATTTTTCTTGTTCTGAACCATCATTTAACGAATGTTTCGTGATATAAGAAGGCTGGGCATACATGTGCATGCCACCGCGACTAGGAAAAGTAGCAGGTCTCAGGAGATCGTGAATGGGGTGTTAGCTGCTTTATTTTTTTGTTGCACCATTCGTCTGCATCAGATCATGGTGATATGACTTATTCCAGGTAAGCTCTTTTTTTCTCCCTACCTCATTTAGTGCGACCTGATCAGATGCTGCTTGTGGCGTTTGTTTCGGATTAAATATTTTATTCATCGTAATAAACAACGCTGTTCTGATATTTTTTCTCATCTGCGCGGAACAGCATCCGCTGACGCCAGAATCAAGCTTGCAGTGTGCACCAGGATTGTTATGCAGTGCACAGTGGAAGCTTGATGTGGGCCCACAGCTGTTCTAGCTCCTCTTTTGCTGAACAAAACGAACAAAATTAACGGTAACGAAATGGGGGCTACAAATGGTATTTCAAACATCCTTTAAACTACCTGCATTCGTATAGAAAAGGTCTCCCTGTTGCTCATTCCTAGACGTTTTGTCCGAAATTTGGAAGAGATATTTTGTAGACCATGTGTTGAAGATTCTTGGTAAAGTAATTTGTCTACTTAGGGAGGGTTAAGACCCCTGATCCTGATCGAGAGAGAGAAATAACTATAAGAATAATTAAGAAAGGGGTGGAGCGCATATGGAAGGTTCTCTCAGATCTTGAATGGCAATTTACCAATATCACTCAAGAGAAAAGTATACAGCAGTTGTATCTTACGAGTGCTCACCTGCGGGGAAGAAATATAGAGGCTAACGAAAAGGATTCCGCTCAAGTTAAGGACAATGTAGCCGGCCATTCAAAGAAAAATAATAGGTGCAACATAAAGAGGCCGCAAGAGGGCAGAATGGGTGAGGGAACAAACGCGGGTTAATGAGATCCTAGTTGAAATCAAGAGGAAGAAATGGGCTTTTCCAGGGCATGTAATGCGAAGGCAAGATAAACGCTGGTTCTTAAGGGTAACGCAGTGGATTCCAAGAGAAGGCAAGGGTAGCAGAGGGCGGATGAGGTTAAGAAGTTTGTCGGGACACGATGGGTGCAGCTGGCAAAAAACAGGTTTAATCGGAGAGGCCTTTGCCTGCAGTGGGCGTAGGCAAGCTGATGATGACTACGTCTAAAAGACAGCTTTTGAATCTTCTTTTGACCCGGACATTGGGCGAGCTAGGTTACTGATTTAAGACTTAACAAGCTGAAAACGAACTTTCCACCCCGTTTTGCTGCACATAGTTACTTTGAAGACGTCTTACATCTCAGTCTATCCTTGCTGGGACCTACCCGAAGGGGAACCTGTCGACCCTCGACCCTTGCCCGCCTTGCTCCGCCGACACGGCGACATTTTCGTGGAGAGCAGCGCCCATCTCCCAAGCACTGATGTGATTGTCCACCGTATACCGACCGACAATCATCCAGCCATGTGGGCCACTTCTACGTAACGCAGAGTGCGAGCACACTGTAATAGCTGAACAGGTACGCGACATGCTGGCCGCTGCCGTTATAAGGCCATCGTGTAGCCCTTGGGCCGCACCCATTGTTCTTGCATGGAAAAAAACCGCACTTTGAGATTTTGTGTAGACTACCAAGAGCTTAATAACCATACCATACATGACACTGACGTGCATCCCCGTGTCGACGACGCAACTGACACCGTCCGGCACATCAAATTGTTTTCGTCTCTAGGCCTGCGCTCAAGGTATAGGCACGTAAACATCGCGGAGGACGACAAACACAAGACTGCTTTCCGTACTTCCTCAGGGCTGTACGAATTTAATCGCATGCCTTTCGGGCTGCGCACTGCTCCCAGCACTTTCGAGCGCGCTATGAACATAGTGTTTGGACCTCTCAAAGATCGTGCCTGCGTGGTCTACTTAGATGACATTTTAGTTGTCGGCAAAAGTGACGATGAACATCTCCAGAACCCGCATAACGTCCTCGGGAGACTCTACGCAGCTGGCATCCAGCTGAGCCGTGAGAAATGCCAGTTCAGTCTATCTGAGATTTCGTATTTCGGTTATAAGATTTTTGCAGACGGCGTTCGCCCATTTCCTGAATGAATAACTACCGTCACAAACTATCCCATACCCGCCACTACAAAGCAGCTCCACACGTTCCTTGGCATGGCTTCCTATCTCCGCAAATTTGTTCCCAACTTTACCTCCACAGCGGCTTTCCTCACCAATTTTTTGAAGGGTAATAATTATAATAGTAATAAGAATAATTGGTTTTTTCAGGTAAGGGAATGGCGCAGTATCTCTCTCATATATCGGCGGACACCTGAACCGCGCCGTAAGGGCAGGGATAAAGGAGGGAGTGAAAGAAGAAAGAGAGAGAGAGAGATGCCGTAGCGGAGGGCTCCGTAATAATTTCGACCACCTGGGGATCTTTAGCGTGCACTGACATCAGACAGCACACGGGCGCGTTAGCGTTTTGCCTCCATAAAAACGCAGCCGCCGCGGTGGAGTTCGAACCAAGGTACTCCGGATCAGTAGCCGAGCGCCCTAACCACTGAGCCACAACGGCGGGTTGAAGCAGGGTGAGAATTTTATATCGTGTAAGAGGCAACAAAAAGCTCTCCAGACGCTCAAAGACCAGCCGACTCGATTCCCGGTGCTAAACCACTGCCGCGCCTGCCATGGCGCGAAGAACGGACAGGCGCGGACAACGCCTATAACTGAGGGGCTTTGTCCCCTGTCTGTCAGGCCGAGCAAAGCGCGCCCCCTCGACTCCCGAGAGAACAGCACTAGCCCAGCCACGGACCAGCGAGGCAGCATGCGCCAGCCTTTGGGGCGGCTCCGTCGTGCTCCTCAGGCCGTCGGACTGTCGCAGTGCCCGGTGAACAATTTTTGTTTAGTTTGTCTTCCTCAGCGTTAGTGCACTTTAGGTGCAAAGATTTCGTTGTAGTGTAATCTCTCTCGATTGTTACTTTGCACGCGTTGCATTGTGTTGTAAATAACTTTGTATGTGCATGTAGGGGTAGTTGTGAAATCCTTTGTATCGACGCTTTGCTGTATAAACTTTGTTTTGTTTGTGAACCTTTAGCTCCGACCCATTCTCTGGCTGGCGACCAGCGAAAGCTGGCCACCAAACGACCACCCGCCTTCTCACTTTGTTGCTCGTCTCCAGCTGAGTTTTCCACGCTGAGTCGAGGGTACCTCCTTTGAGATCGAGCCCGCTACGCCTACACGTTCTAAGGGTGTCTGGGAGTTCACGCCTTAAACTGCGCGAAGAGGTGACAACCGGCTACCAACACAACCTGCTGGTGCGGAAGAAAGTAATGGTGCGGGAGTTATATCTTACCAGCATTCAGCTACGGAGCAGAGACGCGGACGCTAAGGAAAGGTGTTCAGCTTAAGTTAAGGACAACGCAGCCAGCTGTCGAAAGAAAATGGCAAGTGTAACATTAGGAGACCGGAAGAGGGTATAGTGGGTGAGGCAACAAACGTCGGTTACTGACATCCTAGTCGAAAGCAAGAGGAAGGAATGGGCTTGGGCAGGGCATGTACTGCGAAGGCAGGATAACCACTGGTCATTAAGGGAAACGGAGTGCATGCCAAGAGATTGAGAGCGTAGCAAGGTGCGGCGGATATGCGGGTAGAATAGATTAATATTAAAGAGGACAGCGTTAACTGGAAAGACATGAGAGAGGCCTTTGCCCTGTCGTGGGCGTAGTCAGGCTGCTGATAATGATGATGACGTGCACTGAAACCGCACTGAACACGGGCGCATTTTGCGTTTCGCAATTATCGAAACGCAAAAGGCGCACTTGTGCTGTGCGATGCCAGTGCACGATAAAGATCCCCAGGTGGGCGAAATTACTCCGAAGCCTTCCCCTCTTTCTTTCGCTCTTTATTCTCTTTCTCTCCGTGGAAACCGTTCCAGACCTGAACGCTGTCTCTTTGCCTCTGAACTTCTTTCGTTTTTTCGCACAATCAGGGAGGCACTGCTCCCTCTTCGTGACGGCGATGGAAGTGGAGGACATTAGGACTCCTCTAGAACTGGGTTTCTCCGCGGCTGCCGCCCAGAGCAAGCGCTTCTACCAATCGAGCGAGTTAAGCAGCCAGGCCACCGAGCTGCACTCAGCCACAAGCGAGGACTCCTCGGCGGACGACGGGTTCGTCCCAGTGATGAGCAAGAAGGCCAAGAGGAGACAGCGTAAGAATGAGGACTCCTCCTCATCAAGTAGATCTACCGTCATCACGACGCGTGCTGCATCGTCACATACAGTCCTGTTTGCGCCTGAAACGCCCACCGACAACCTCAACCTGCTGAACAGGCAAGCTACATCGGTGTTCTTCGAGGCTTGAGTCCTGGAAGTGATCAAGTGCGTCAGGCTCAACACCCGAAGGAGCCTCCTTGCCATCAATGTAACGGAGCGGAGCGCCTTGAAGAGTGCAGTCACCATCACGAAGATCGGAGACATCCCCGTCCGCTCTCTTGTTCTTGAAAACAGATGCAACCGCTGGCGTTATTTACGGCTTCTACGTGACCATCTCTGACTCATATCTGCCAATTCTAATTAAACCAGCGACGAACACCATCAAAATGGGTAAGGTTCACCGCCTCGGTGAGTCAAGGTGCGTCAAGCTCACCTTTAAGGGCGACTGTATTTCATCGCATGTGAAGTTTGGCCACTTTCCACGTGCAGTTCGCCCATTCGTCCCGAAGCTGCTTCAATGTCGGAAGTGCATGAACATGGGCATGCCAGTGGTGTTTGTAATAACACCATGCGTGCCCGCGCTGCTCTGAGCCACACAGCGGTGACATTTGTCGTGCTACTGTCTTGAAGGGCGCCAACTGCCGTGGCTCTCATGACGCTTCTTCGAAAGTCTGTCCTCGCCTGAAGAAAGTACGGGCGGTGTTGAAGCAAATGGTGCGAGACCACTCAATGCACAAAGATACCGCAGCTACGGTGCGTCGGCGTCGTTCTCGTCGCTGATTTTTTACTAGAAAAGCGGCTGACAGCGGCAGGAAAGCCCCCATCGCTACTGCTACTTGTCCTCCCCCTCCACAGAGTAATGTAAGCCCGGTGACTGGTGAAGCCGAGAAAAGTGCTGTAGAGGTGACATGACCACCGCTGCCGCAGCCACGCACGACCTCGGTGTCTGAGCAGACGCCACGTCTTCACTCTCCTAGGCCTACAGCTGAGCGAGCCCAAGGCAGAGATCAAGCCGTAGATGAGGAGGTGCAGGTGATCGCCATCTTGAGGTCCCTTGTGAACGCCATGCGTGTGATGCTGGCTAGGTTTCACTCGCCAGCAGCACGGAATGCTCTGCAGGTACTGAGCGCGCTAAATCTAGTCCTCAGTTTTTCTCAAGTGCGTGAAAAGGTGACACTATTTCGTGGATAAAACGTGTGACACACAAATGCCGTCTGCACTCTCCGTGCAAACTATCCAAGCTTTTAAGCCGCATTTATTTTGGCTTGCGATGCTTCACGGATATTTCTGCTTTCTGGGAATGTACAATTAAGGCACAGCCTGGCCCCATGTGCGGCCCGTAGGATTGAACCAGTGTGTATGACACGCAAGTTCGTCTGAACGCTAGCGCCCTCAAATGAATGCGCTGACAGCTGCATTGACCCACCTGTCGATCAGCAACTGCACGAAAATGGAACAAACTTTACACACATTAGGTACTTCCTTCAAGCTTTCTTTTCAAACAGTTTTCATTCCGGCGACAAATCAAAGGTCAATGTGACCCTACCCGGCACGTCAAGTCGACGATTACCCCACCCCCCAGCGTCAAGCACACGCCCAATCTACAACCTCCTCTGACTTTAAACAGACCCTTAGAGAAAATATGAATGGGACTACTCTAGGCTGATACCTCACTCTCTGGGGACACAACCAGCACTTTTTATGCGTGAGAAGTTGCCACTGTGTTGAGAAAACCGCAAATTCTTCCCTTTCGTGCTCTTATACACACTCTATATCAACGCCAGTAGGGAGGGTGAAGGCGTGAGCGTCCAGTCTTGGGCGATTCAGATAAAACGAAATAAAAGAAAACCGCTCGTGCCGCTGATCAGACGGCCCTTTAATAGCGTATTCCTCAATAGAAGAGACCGCCATGCTGCTTATAATAATCTGCGTTGGAATGTGATCCCCTCGGCAGAAATATACCCTGATCGAGAGGCGATCTAGAGAGCAAAAAAAAAAAAAAACATTCCGTCCAAAGGTTTATCACACCGGGCGTTTAGGCGCCGACTAGGCACCTTCTTCAGGGTTGACTGCGGCGAGAGAAACGCTTCTTTTTACTTTTTTTCCGGTGGCGTCACACTTCTGAAGGTGGAGTCGAGGCCGTATGGCCATACAAAATTGGAGCCAAGTAACACGTGCATACGAGCGGTAGCTGTATCAAATCATCTATTCCGTGGTCGAGTTTATATTCTGTGCTTAGGCTTGCATATAGCATAAATTTTTATATCGCACACTTACCCGTCTAGCGCACTCTCGGTGCGCTGCAATAGCAGATGGCACATTTCCTGCTCTGCAATTAAAATATACCCGAAGTCCATCATTAGTGTACCGAACGGTCGGAAGAGTGTGAAACATTCAAAGGCCCAAACGTTCTTTCGACTAAAATATTTGAAGCCGAAGACATATTCTACAACCTTTTAAAAGTGCGCTATTTTTCTCCATCTTTCATAACTGCATTTAGAAAATTTAGCAGGAGAAACCAGGAAATTCATGCCAGACCATGCTAGCAACACAGAGGAGCACGATACGAGACAAGCACGTAAAAAAGCGAAGAACAGGCCGCATGCTAAACTGTTTTACAAATTGTAATTGGCTAATGCTCCGAGAGTGTGCGTTTCTCATTCCCGACTGTTGCGGAGTGCCTAAAAGTATTTCTCCGGTTTTACATGCAGGCAAGTGATAGCCCTCAGAGGATTGACAATATAATTTTTTTTATTAGAAAGACTTCGAAATTTGGCGATGAAAGAGAGATTCTACCGCCAGTTTCTGAATATCTACGACTGTATGTCTTTCAATCGGAAATCATTCCTTGCATGATCCCGTCCTCCTCAGCATTTATGTGCTCAGTACTTTAGAAATTATGTAAAAGTGTAAAACGGGTATTTCACTTAAACAACGCTTGCACTATGTGGGCAAATGGTGAGCTTTCATAAAAACTGTTCGGTAATTTAAATACTGTCTTCCGTAACCTCTAAAATTACTTCACGCCTGGTAAAAGCAGTAACCTAAAGCGTCTCTACATAATTATCCATATATCCTGAACCTTAACTCATATTAAGCAGGAAAATTGTACGAAAATTCTTATTTTGTGTTCTCAGGCGTCAAATTTCTGGTACTTACTTGACCGTTGCGGCAAATGTTAAAATGATTAGCAGAATAAATACACCAGCTTTCATTTCTGTGAGTTAATAAGTCGGTATATATCAAAGGATAGCGTTGCACTGACACATCTGAAAATCCAGGACGCTTATGTGTAATCAACTAAGAAATGCTGACGTCTGACGTAGCCTGCGCTATCTGGCTAACGCATCCACTTGCCCAATGCGAGAGGCAGTCTTTCAAAAAGGTTGAAACCGCCGTTTTAATTCCATCACACGCATACACAAAGTCTGATTGCTCAATTACTCAATCTGCTCAGTTTTGACATTCCATCAAAATGTCGTCCATATATCTGAAAGCAAGTTACACATTATAAGCACCAGTCCAAATTAACCAGATGCGTCGCCTAAGCCACCCTATGTGGCAAAAAACTGTGGGGACTCTCAAATAAGCTTAGGAATGGAATGCGATCGCATTATATTTCACACTTGCCGCATCTTCTGCTGCACCTTCTGTGCGAGTTTGCGTCAATTTCTTGGCAGGTTTTGATCCATCAACCACCATATTTGGTGCCATAGCTGCAGCAGCATGCATTTTTTATGTTGTGACGGTGCCGCCATTTACATATATTTTTTCCTGAATTTTGTTTCGACTGTATAGCCGCCGCATAAAAACTACGTCGCTTAACGAATATTAATACGTTTGGAACATACGGTGGGATATTCATATCATATTTTAAACATATTATATATTCATGAATGCACTAAAAATATGCAAGAAATAGGCTCCTGAAATTTCATGCACGGTATTCTAAATGTATTCTTAAAATTTTTAAACAAGAATTCAGGAGGGCTCTTTGCTGACCTCAAGTGCGGTGAGGCGAATGCCTTTAGCGCGGTGTTTCTGCTTGTGTCACTGATGTGTGGTTAAGGTGTTAATTAAGTGCACAATTTTTGTGAATCTTAAATGCTGCAGTACCAGAGGGCGTTCGGGAGGAATTCGACTGATTTGACGCCTTCCTGCAAACAGTCTCCACCGTCCTAGACAAGGAGAACTGCACATGCGTTGGCAGGAAGTAGCGTAGTCGTTAGCACGATCGGCTGCGGAATGGAAGGATGGTGGTTCAAATACTATCGTGCAGGAAGATTTTTTTTCCTATCGGGTTGAAGAGCGTAGCGGGCGGACGGACCGACGGACGCGAGCATGAGCCGTTAAAGGCTTTCGCCTTAATGCCTCGCCTAAATCGTGCTGCAAGAACGTTCCAATAACATGAAAAATATATATGCGGTTTTAACATTTTGTGGATGTATTAAAAGTACTTTCATAAGAATTGATTCGTGCGAAGTATAATTAAATTCTAACAAACGCACATGTAGTCCTCTAACGAATTTGCAACACACTTCTAGCTACCATAGCACACTCTAGAGCTCGAAATCACGTTTTGGGGAATCGCATTTGCATGCTGGCAGTCTATTAAACGTGCACTTTCGTAAATATCAATTTACTTCGCCCAAGGTATACTTCAATCCTTACAAATGGGCGGGCCTCTTAAACATATTTGCAGCATACTGCAAGCCGCCATAAAACAATCTACTGCTTAATAATTGGTTTTGGGGGAAAGGAAATGGCGCAGTATCTGTCTCATATATCGTTGGACACCTGAAGAGCGCCGTAAGGGAAGGGATAAAGGAGGGAGTAAAGAAGAAAGGAAGAAGAGGTGCCGTAGTGGAGGGCTCCGGAATAATTTCGACCACGTATGGATCTTTAACGTGCACTGACATCGCACAGCACACGGGCGCCTTAGCGTTTTTCCTCCATAAAAACACAGCCGCCGCGGTCGGGTTCGAACCCGGGAACTCCGGATCAGTAGTCGAGCGCGCTAACCACTGAGCCACCGCGGCGGGTGTGTAATCTAGTACTTGAAATCACTTTTCAGGGGACAGTCAAAACTCTTCCTTTGCTGTCGTCTTTAATTTACCGTAACTTCTAGCAGGAAGACAACCACCACTTAATTAATTTACGTGTGGAGAACGTGATGCATTAGACCGTTAAGTGCGTGTTGCGAACCTCCAGGTCTGAATACGCCCGCGAAAACGACACTGAGTGGTGTTACGTTTCGCCTACGACGCGCGGTATAGCCGGCGCGGATGCAACGGACGCCGGGGCTTCGTTCAAAGTGGCAGTCATTTTGGGCCCGTTCAGTGCTGCCGTAACGCCTCCCGCCAAGCGCGTCCAGGCAGGTTTCAATGCCACGTGTCTTCTCGTGTGCGTGTGTGTGTGTGCATGTTGGTGCCCACGCTTGTCATAGCCCGGCAGCCGGGGAGAGGAGCTCCCTAACTGGGAGGCGAGGAGATCTGACCGGCGCCGGCCCGGCGGACGCGCACGTCACGTCTGAACATGTCCGAGCGTCGCCGTATCGGGCGCCTCATCCCGAGCCGTTCCTTCTTGCCCTCGACTCCGTGGGTATAAAGGCAGCTGCCCCGGACGCCAAAGAGAGACTTCGATTTCTTCCTTCGAGTAACGTGGTCGCCCTGACCGGCTGCTCTTTTGCGATGCCAGAATAAACAAGTTGTTCTGTTGCCAGTCGACTCATCCTTTGCCGGGACCTTCGGATGTTTCCAGCTGTGCCCCAGGCCGCCAGGCCAACGCTACCCTTGGGGCTTGCAACCCATTTGCAACAGTGGCAAGGCCGACCGGCTCGCATAAACGCCCATATATTTGTTGGTTGGCAGTTCGACTCCTGATCGATGCCCGATGCAAGTTGCGACTAGCAGCTAGGTTCTACATACACCGTAGAGTCGAACGCGACCAGTTCTGCACTTGTGCACTGTTTGGGGGTCCACAACCTTTGCGGCAGAAACACCTCACCGTCAGAAACCGTCGGACAGAAACACCGCTCTGTCGGCATTCACTGTGTGGCAACACCTTTCCCGTTGAAGTGACGCCACATGACTTTGCAGTGTCATCGACCACTTGATTGATGACAACGCCACGTTTTCTCAGGGATGGTGGGGGGGGGGGGGGGCTCCTTGTGCTTACGCATTAAAAGGGTCATCGACCAAACAGTTTACTCGGCGGGCCAGTGATTAGTTCTGCCGTTAACTCCATCAGTCTCATCTGGTAAAGCCGACCATTAGCCCTTTAAGCCAAACAGCATATTTGAATGTGCTTCTAATTTAACGTAATGTATTCAATGCATATTTTAGTGTATTATTAATGTATAATAAATATACTAAGCAGGAAAACGTTGTATTTTTGGCATATTTGTTAGAATGTTCGAACTATTACTCCAAGAACACTTGGAAAGCATTAGTTTTTTATATTTATATAGAGAAAAAGAATACAAAATTAATGTGAAATTATTAGAGTAAGTTCGAAATGTATTTTTAGCACAGCTTTTTTCACTCAGGGGTTGCTCACAATCTGGTGGGCAGGTCGTGGCGACGTCACCGGGTCACGTGACCTCTCTCGCCCCAATCATTCATTTAATTTCCATCTGCCACGTGGGTGGGAGGGGAAGGGTGATGGCGTCACAAGGTCATGTGAACTTTTCACCAATCAACGAATTTCGACTTGTACATCGGCTGAGTTTTGGTGTCTAGTGTGGCAACTCTAATGCTAGATAATCTCACCTCGCACACTCAAGAAACGTGCAAACATGCATGAGTAAACGTTCTCACCTCGCACACTTGCTTATCTGCCATTCAAAATTACACGTGGCACGCACTTGGGGTACACGCGGGCGCCATCTACCTCGTGATGTGCTGCTTAGGATAGGACTCATGTGGCTAGACGGAATTCACAATGGCCAGCAAATAACCAGGTTTTAGATGTGGCGTATGACGGTCGCTCTTATTGCATGGAAGAAAGTTTTTTTATAAACCTGTCTTTGTAAACCCTCATGTTCTCCAGCTAATCATGAGATTATTAACCAATTAATGCGCAAATTATGGTTGAGTCCAAGAAGAAAATTATTACCTGTATATTAAACTAGCTAACATACCCACATTTAAAAGCCATTTTGAAACGTTCGTTAGTGCTACCAAAAAAAATTGCGATATCGGTATGTCGCCAGTTATCAGCAATTATCATTTTGTCCACTTTTGGGCAGCTAGTCCAAGTAGTGTGGCAGCACATCTAGGAGTCATCGAAACCACTCGAATATCCCGGGGCAGTTGACAGTCTTTCATCCAAATAATGTAATCCTATTCTTCCCCGAGAACTTGCCGCAAAATGAGGGACGAGAGGTTCCTGAACGCTTGCTGGAAATTGCACAATAGCATTCATTTTTTCTTCAGACCGCTTCGTCCCAATGAAGCCAAAGCTTTGATCGGAAATCGAAGGCAACTGAAATATGCTGATTTAATTTAATGTGGAAGCTTCACTTAGTGCTGAGAACATGGCGAGCAAATGAGGTGTCCCGATTTCACGACACTAGGCTTTAAGTTTGAGGTGGGTCATGTAGATTGCGCCGTGAGAGCTTTCAAACTCGTGGCAGCAGTAGGTGATCTCGACGAGATGGTCCCGACCATGTTGGACCCTGTCGCGACGGAGGATATATGTCGCTCTCGTTATCACTTTGAAGAGGCAGAGGACAGAACTGCAGGTAGGCTTGCTGATCACCTGTTGTAACTGCTCTCTGCTCTTTTTGCCTATAGCCTGCCCGCACGCAGGGGAACAGGCCAGAATTCTATAGGGCCTCTTGTAAGGACTAGGTCCACTTTTATCAATGCCGAAGGTTTCTAATACCCCTGTCACACAGGCACTTTCGATCCTCATTGAGCTCGATCTGCATCGAGATTTTCGAGCACGCTCGAAACATCCGGTGCTACACGGGCATTTTCAGTGCTCGTTGAGAAGTTTCCCTCATGTGTGTTAGGTGGCGCCAAATGTTCCGCCGACAGCCATAACAAGGCGATGTCCGGCAACACTGTGCAGTCGGGGGCAGCGGCAGCCAAATCCGTAGCCAAATCGGTACATTGCGTATCTGCGCCAGGTTTTTGGTTTTTGTGGCGCACCTCTGCTGCTGTGCGATGCAACCCAAGGGCCCGCAACGCCTCCGCTATTTCTGCATAGACTGCGGCGTTTCTCTTCTGGCGCCGCAAATCATTTAGGCGGCCCTGCCAGCAGTCGATGAGAGCGGCTGTCTCGTGCTCGCTCCACAGTTTCCGCGCCGACGAGCAGGAGGACGCCATCTTTGTTTAAACTGACGGCGAAGCTTGGAGCGTGGTGTAGAGATTATTTTCAAATGTTTGCATATAAGCAGGCATAGTACCTGAAAAATGTTCTGTATTACATTTTAATCAATCACAACAACAACAATTGTGGTTTGGTTTTGTTAACTTGTGTTTATTTTTATAGCTTCATGAGAGCGAGAGTTCTCGATTGTGCTTGGAACCTCAAGCACTCTTGAGGAATCGGCATCGAGTCAAGCAGGATCGAGCTCGATTGCGCTTGAAAGTGGCCGTGTGACAACCGTCGATCTGCATTGAGTTCGATGAGCATTGACTCAATGAGGATCGAAAGTGCCCGTGTGACAGGGGTATAAAACCAAATCTCAATGACGGCCATCACATATGTGTCCTCCCTAAGTGCAGACGAAACCCGCCTAATTGTAAATGTTCATATCAGGTGACAAAGCGGACGTGAATCTAAGACAGTATGCACAGCACATGAGGAGAGGAGTCTGCAGAGCGAAGCAGAGAATTAAATACACACAAAAAAGCATTTTTTTTTAGTCGAAGCGTCATTGGTCGCGAATACACTACGTAACCCGTGTATAGAGGCGGCAGTGTGCTTACACCACGTATCGAATGCCTATGCCCGATCGACGTTTTATATCTTGAAAAACAAAGTATCACGCTTGCGGGACACCCGCAGAAGCATATCCGGACTTCCCGAAAAAGTCACAAATCGGACTCGGTACAAAAGCCCATTATCCCGATTTTTCAAAACGAAAAATTCAGACTCCACTCGGTGGCCACAAAGAGCCACACGACAGAATTTTAGCCTAATGGCACTCATTCTGCCTGCGCAGTGAAAGGTCCTTAGCAAGTGGCGATTAACAATATAAAACGCAAAATGACAACATGAATCGTTTTTTTTTTTGAAGGATTTATTCCGAGCGCATTATTGTAAGGAGAAGTACGCGTGCTTTGATTCCCCCGGGAACTTAAACCCTCCCTCGTAATTTAACGAGATTGGAGGAGGTATCCCTTTGAAGGGTAGGGGTTGGGGCAGCCATTACCTCGTCGGTGACGTGCCGATGGGGCCCTCAAGAAGATGCAGTGCCGCGTACATGTCCCAGCCTGGTCCTTTGGTTGACGGAAGTCTAATGTTCTCCTGATTCCACTAACGATTACCTTAGTAAATACCTTGTACGCAGCGGACAGTAATTAAGCTGACCGGTCTGTAGTTATTCAGTCTGTAAGATAAAGGTTTCATGAAACTTGTAAAAAAAACATAATTTATGACCTTTATTCGTTCAATGTGATTGTTGTTTTCGGTTTGTATCTGTTGTGCTGTTGCTCTGGTTAGATTTTTTTAACCGTCCTAATCCATACAAACTAATGTATTTCATCACAACTCAATTATGTGCTTTGGCCTTTTTTCTGGTAATATAGTACTTTTCATTTCACGCAAGTGCTGCCCCTCTGCATGAATATATATTTGTTTTAGAACACCACACTAACTGTAGCTACGGATTCAAACAGTGTTTGGTAATTTGTATGTGAAAAGTAAAAAGAAATAAATGAAAAAATCCTTGATGCCCCCTTTCTTTTGAATTAAGATAATATTGCCGTTCTTCCAAAATTTCAGTATGCCCGTGGTCAAGAAGCATTGCGTATAGCGAGTGGTCGCCATCCCCAAGACGGTTTTCTTCGCCAAGCCGCCCGTAATTTTCTAGCCAGTTCAGAGGCGCGTCCCCACATCGGGAAAACTGAAGACGGCGTCCGCCGGTGGTAGGGCCGCCGCTATTGGATCAAGTCAACAGCCTCCACCCGCCGATTCGCGGCTACGATCCGACCGACGACGACCTCACCCTACGACCTCAACGACAACGACGGGCTGTGACCGACTGGTGTCTGCCGAAATCCCAATAATCGCTGATAATCGTGATGTGACCGCACTTGTGGATACCGGCGCTGACTTTTCTGCAATCAGCAGTCGGCTAGCTACGGCCCTCAGAAAGGTTCTGACCCCTTGGTTTGGACCCCAGATCCGCACCGCCGGCGGCCATGTGGTTACGCCAATTGGCGTCTGCACGTCACGAATCCAGATCCGCGATGCTACTTTCCCTGGTTGCTTTGCTGTGCTGTCCGAGCGCTCCAAAGACCTGATACTTGGTTTGGATTTCCTTCGGGAGTACGGTGCTGTCACTAACCTTCAGGAGATGGTCGTGTCATTTTCCACTCAACCCCCTGTTGACGGCGATCCCGAGCCACGCGGGACTAAGTTACGCGTCTTTGGCGACCACGTATTAATCCCGTAAAGAGCTAGCATGTTTGTTACCGTAGATTGCGACAACATCACTGGAACTCGTGGCATCGCTGAAACCAACACATCGCTGCTCCTTGGTAGGAAAGTCAGTGTTGCTCGCGGAATTGTTGAGCTGAACAATGGCCGAACCGAGCTCTTGGTAACCAATTTTGGCTATGAACCTTGTGTTTGCCTGGCAGAACAGTTATTGCGTATTTCGAAGAACTCAGCGAATTCGCGGGACAGCATGCTTTGTCCGAAGCCTCGGCATCAGTGGAGGCACCGACCACTTCCATAAAAACTGACGTGAACCGGAACCTCCCGTCTAAGCAGAAACGCTGTCTCGAAAGCGTTATCCAGTCTTTCTGTGACTGCTTCGCCTCGACCTCTAAGGTTAGGCAGGCATCGCTCACAAAGCATCGAATTATAGTCGACGCCAGCCAACGGCCGTTATGTCAGCCGCCTTACCGAATCTCTTCAAAGGAGCGTGATGCCATTCGCCGCCAAGTTCAAGAAATGCTCCAGGACGACGTGCTACAGCCGTCGACGAGCCCGTGGGCGTCGCCTGTTGTTCTAGTAGCAAAGAAAGATGGAACCGTACGGTTCTGCGTTGATTACCGACGTTTTAACAAAGCCAGAAAAAAGGATTTTTATCCACTGCAACGCATTGATGACTCCCTGGATCATCTGCGCCACGCCAAGTACTTATCATCGCTAGATTTACGCAGCGGCTTTTGGCAAATCGAGGTGGACGAACGCGACCGGGAAAAGACCGCCTTTATTACACCGGACGGTCTGTACGAATTCCGGGTGCTCCCTTTCGGCCTGTGCTCAGCTCCTGCAACCTTCCAGCGGATGATGGATGCCGTTCTTGCCGATCTGAAATGGCAGTCCTGTCTCGTGTACTTGGATGACGTTGTCATCTCTGATACGTTCGAAAAGCACCTGAGACGCCTGCGCGCTGTGTTCGAAGCAATTCGGTCGGCCGGTCTTTCGCTGAAGCCTGAAAAGTGTCACTTCGCTTTCGAAGAGTTAGCCACATCCTGAGTGCTAAAGGCGTTAGCCCCGACGCCGATAAGACAGCCGCAGTGGCTGATTTTCCTGTGCCCACCGATAAGCGAAGCGTGCGCCGCTTTCTGGGTCTCTGCGCCTATTATCGGAGTTTCGTGCAGAACTTCTCCCAGATAGCTGAGCCCCTCACCCGCCTCACGAAAGATTCCTAACCATTCTTCTGGTGTCTAGAGCAACAGAAGGCATTTGAAGACCTCCGAACTCGTCTCCAAAGTACGCCCATCCTTGGACACTTTGACGAGTCGGCCGCCTCTGAACTGTACGCACACGCCAGCAACATCGGCATCGGTGCGGTCCTTGTGCAGTGGCAGGATGGTCTCGAACGCGTAATCGCATACGCGAGCCGCACCTTGTCACGATCTTAGGCAAACTATTTCACCACCTAAAAAGAATGCCTGGCCATTGTGTGCGCAGTGACCAAATTTTGCCCGTACTTATATGGCCGCCCTTTCAGGTTCGTCAGTGACCGCCACTCGCTGTGTTGGCTGACGAGCCTCAAAGATCCCTCAGGACGGCTTGCACGATGGAGCCTTCGACTTCAGGAATTCTATGTCACCATCGTCTATAAGTCTGGTAGGAAGCACAGTGATGCCGAATGTTTGTCTTGTGCTCCTATAGAGGACCCCTGGGCTGACCCCGACAACGATTCAGTTTTTCTTGGCGCCATCTTCACGTCCGTTCTGATTCAACGCCAACGAGACGACAGTGAGCTACAGCCCCTCATTGAGTATCTGGAAGGAAGCGCTCAGTCTCCCCCGCGAATCTTCTCACGCGGACTGTCGTTCTCTTTACGCGACGGCATCCTGTAGAAGAAAAATTACAGCCCGACGGAAGCTGTTTATCTGCTCGTCGTGCCTACGGCCCTTCGCGACGAAGTCCTGCAGGCGTGCCATGATGACCCATCTTCTGGTCACCTGGGTTTTTGTCGAAATTTGGCACGAATATGGCAAAAGTACTACTGGCCCAGGGTTGCCGCAGTTGTGAAGCATTACGTAAGAACTTCCCGCGAGTTCCAGCGTCGCAAGACGCCGCCGACTAAGCCAGCCGGCCTACTGCAGCCTATTGATCCGCCTCAGGTCCCCTTCCATCATGTCGGCATGGACTTACTCGGCCCATTTCCGGAGTCCTCACTGGGTAACCGCTACATTGTGGTCGCCACCGACTACCTAAGCCGATACTGTGAGACTATACCTCTTCCCCGTGGTACCGCTTACGAAATTGCGAACTTTTTATCCAAAAAATTGTGCTTCGTCCATCGTTTTAACTGACAAGGGAACAGCGTTCACCTCGGCCCTTACTTACAGTTCAGTTCAGTTTATTACCTTAAGGACCCCCGTGGGGGTATTACATAAGGGGTGGATTATACAAAAAAAATAAGTACAATGGTTGCCATGTGGGTTCAACATACAATATGATCTGTTAGTGCTTTGGAAAAGTTGGATGGGCAGGTGATAGCGGCGATGCTGTGGGAAAGGCCGTTCCAATCTAATGCTGCTTGGGGGAAGAAGGAGGCAGCGAACGTGGTCGTATGGGTCCGAGGCCGGGCAACTTGAAGAATGTGACCAGTGCGATGCGATATGCGAGCTGGTGATGTGATATAGCCTGCGTAACCGTGGGTGCTGTAAAAGAACTTATGAAACAGGTTTAGGCTGGCAATGCGGCGACGAATAACAAGGGTTGATAAGGCGGATTCTGCTTTTAAAGACGACACGCTGACTTGGTATGAATAGGTATTGTGGATGAATCTAGTGGCACGGTTCTGGACGGATTCGAGGGCATTTATAAGGTATATTTGATGTGGATTCCATATGGGGGATGCATATTCTAGTTTCGGTCTGATTAGCGATTGGTAAGCCAGGAGTTTAACTTGTTGGGGAGCGTGACGTAAGTGGCGTTTCAAAAAGCCTAGTGTTTTATTCGCGGATGATATTACATTAGAAATATGTGTGCGCCAAGATAAATCATGAAATAGCGTGACTCCTAAGTACTTAAATGAGTTAACTGCTTCTATTGGGATTTGAGCTATATTGTACGAAAAAATAAATGGTTTAGTGCGACGGTTTAGTACGCATGAGGTTATGCGCCTGAGCGGCACCAGTCACCGCAAGACAACCGCTTACCACCCTCAAACCAACGGCCTCACCGAACGGCTCAACAAGACGATCGCCGACATGGTTTCCATGTATGTCGATGCTGACCACAGGAACTGTGACGCCATACTCCCTTACGTCACATTTGCCTATAATACTGCAGTCCAGGAAACGACACGCTTCACTACATTTCGTTTAGTACATGGTCGCGAAGCCACAACCATGCTGGATGCACTGCTGCTTCCAGCTAGCACTACCTCCTCTGTAATAGGTGCTGCCTAATATGTTCGCTACGCTGAGGCCGCCCGCCAACTCGCTCGAGAACGCATCCGGCATTAGCAAGTTCACGACGCTCGGTGCTACAACCTCCACCATCGAAATGTGCGTTACCAGCCCGGCGAACAAGTCTGGGTGTGGAGCCCACTCCGCATGCGAGGGCGCTCTGAGAAGCTTCTAGGCCGATACTTTGGCCCGTAAGAGGTTCTTCGCCAGCTCAGTGAAGTCACCTACGAAGTTCTTCCCCAGGGAACCGTTCGCTCTTCTAGACGGCCGACCTCAGAAGTTGTCCACGTCGCCCGGAAAAAGCCGTACCACGCCCGCTAGCCCTTCGCGCTTGTCTACACCGTACGCCAGACACATGCGACTATCCTTGTTGTCCTGCCTCCCATTGCTGCCGCACCGAGTCGGTGTATTTCACAGAGGGGGAGTAATGCCACACTACTGACTCCTATAGTGGCGCCGTATCGCGGCTAAACTGTATTACTTGGCAGTTGGCAAGCCTTGAGCCATCTCGGGGCTTGATGCCTCCTCGTCTTCGTCTCTCGCGCTGCCTACTGCCTTGCGCGTTCCAACAGCGTCTTGCACGTAGTTCAGGTAAACAAGTCCTGCGTACGTCAAACGTTTCTGTTTGACAATATCTTGCGGCCCACGCCTGCGGCTAGGTAGTACATAGTCGATGGACTGCATGATGCAACTCATGCGCGGATCCTGTCCAGCCTGGCGACCGACAGCCTGCATGCACACCTTGGTTCTCCAAGCTGCCGCCTTGCACGACACCGCCACTAGCCGCGGGGTATTTGCTGAAGCCGGGCCGTCTGCCGTGGCTTCCCTGCCGCCCTGAGATTGCTTTCAATGCGGCCGACAGGGCCACATTTCTAAAGAATGCCCCAAGTTTTCCCGCAGTGCGTCCATTTCCATAAGCACCCTCTTCCTTTCCTGCCGGTGCATGTGGAGGGCGTCGGAGAGTTGAGCGCTCTCGTCGATACCGGTGCTGAACTCGCAGCGTTGCTTCCCCGCCACGCGCTGGTCCCTCTCCGCCCTTGGACCTCAACCCCACTACCCGGCTTAGAAGGAAGCACTGTTCCTGTGGGCGACATGCGAACAGAGGCGGGCAGCAAGGTCCTGATGACAGCCGCCTTGCGGATTTGCCCTCTGGCCTCGTCTTGGGCGCCGACTACCTCCTGTCGGGCGACGCTTCTTTCACCATCGGCGGCTCAGACTGCAGCTCAGCCCGTTCCCTATCGTCTCCAGTCTTCCCGCTATCGACCCTAGGTAACACACAAGGTGATCAAAACGTTTATTTCAGAGATAAAACGGATAAAAGGACTTTAGATCGAAATAATCGCTTTCAAGGCGTGTTTTACCCCACGGATTCGATCTGTCCACGCTATGTGTATACATTTAAAAGAAAACTTTAGAAGACGGGCCCTATATCTGCCATCTCAGAGGCGTCTTAAAGCCAATTGAAGTTTTGGCGGGAAAGGCATCTTATTTTGGCGGGCTTTTTGGTCTCAGTTCACGGACACAGGGCAGAAGGGCTTTTTAAGACCCATAATAGACAGAAGTCCTGGCGGGCTTTTTGTAGTGTACGTACGGGGCGGAGAACGGGTCCTAGTACGGCCCGTTTTAAGACAGAAAATTGACGACAGAGGCAACAGAGGTTTCTGCAGAAAGGCGCATCTAATCTGATATCTATTGTCCTTTCATGCTGGCAGGCGGCGGCGGCGGCCCCGCCATCTTTGCTGCCTCCACGGTGCATTTGCACGCCTGAAACGGCGTGCGCTCTCTTCAGGATTCCTGCACCAAGCTTGATTCATGATGCACAGGTTCCTCATCTTGGCGCAAACTTGGGGGCCCCGCGCCTGTGTTTGCACGTAACCCTTACTGCATGTCTGCGGTGTTTCAGCAGCGGATCACTCGTCGCTCGTCTGGCTTCTCCGCTGCGCGGCAGCGATTGCTTGTGCCTTCGTGCGCTCGCCCTGCTCTTCAGGCGCCACCGCTATGCGTGAGTACCCTGTAGAAATCCCATCATCGCCCGGTACACGTCCAGCAGTGGTTTTCGTGAGAACCTTCACGTTCCTGCAGCTTTATATCCGCGTCGCTGTTAAAGCAAGGTTAAACCAGTTGTTCCTTTGTCCGTGCAATTTACTCGCTGCACGATAGATGTCGCGCGTTCATCCCTTCGCGCCACCGGTACCCGGTGGCACCCAGCTGACCCTTTGCCTCTGTTTGACCTTTCCGCCGTGCAGCAACCGTCAAGCGCGCACACTTCGCGATGTTCCCCTGCTCGAGGTACGTTTCCAGCGTGATGCGTCCTCGTGCCCCTAAGTGCATACCATTTACCAGTGCTGCTGTCCGACCTCAAGAAATTGTCGCCACCTCTACGTGCGCCTAATCGCTTTCATGCCCTGCTCTTTAGCTTTTGCAGCAGCAGCGTCTCACTGGGCTGATACGGTACATCCGTGCCCTAGTGCAACCTGGGCGAAGCTGACTCTACAGTGAATCGTGCTTCCTGAATGCCGCAGCGACTCTATAATGTATCTGATAGCTGGTGCAGCTGCAGCAGATGAGGTCACCATGTAACTGCAGCAGATACCATCGGATTTGGGCCTGGAGGCTCCTCTTATCTTGCGGATGTCATATAGACTTACCTGCCATCGCATGTCCCGCCGCCCATTGTCAGTGTCCCGTACAAGCTGGGGTGTGCGGCGCTAAGTGTGTCATTCGATCCATCTCTCTCATGTGTCCTGGATTAGCACTCAGGAACCATAATTTCTCCTACTCGCTGCCGCGTCCCCGTCTGCCTCCGCGCTTTATACACACCCAATCCACCCACAATCCCGTTCTCCAATCTCCAGTTGCGAGCAGTGCTAGCTTTAAAGGTGAGCAGAACTCTAAGTCTTTATGCCCTAATATTGTCACAGTACTCTTCCTGTCTTGCTCACATGCATGTGTAAGGCTTGATTCGCTTCTTGTTTCAAATTAGTGTACCGAGTCTGCTATGGCTCTAGTCGAAATCAAGAGGAAGAAATGGGTTTTACCAGGGCATGTAATGCGAAGGCAAGATAAACGCTGGTTCTTAAGGGTAACGGAATGGATTCCAAGAGAAGGCAAGCGTAGCAGAGGGCGGATGAGGTTAAGAAGTTTGTCGGGACACGATGGGTGCAGCTGGCAAAACACAGGTTTAATGGGAGAGGCCTTTGCCTGCAGTGGGCGTAGGCAGGCTGGTGATGACTACGCCTAAAAGACAGCTTTTGAATCTTCTTTTGACCCGGACATTGGACGGGCTATGTTACTGATTTAAGACTTAACAAGCTGAAAACAAATTTTCCACTCCGTTTTGTTGCACATAGTTACTTTGAAGACGTCTTATATCTCAGTCTATGCTTGCTGGGACCTACCCGAAGATGAACCTGTCGACCCTGGACCCTTGCCCGCCTTGCTCCGCCGACACGGCGACATTTTCGTGGAGAGCAGCGCCCATCTCCCAGGCACTGATGTGATTGTCCACCGTATACCGACCGACAATCATCCAGCCGTGTTGGCCACTTCGGCGTTACGCAGAGTGCGAGCACACTGTAATAGCTGAACAGGTACGCGACATGCTGGCCACTGCCGTTATAAGGCCATCGTCTAGCCCTTGGGCCGCACCCATTGTTCTTGCATGAAAAAAAACGGCACTTTGAGATTTTGTGTAGACTACCAAGAGCTTAATAAGCATACCATACATGACACTGACATGCATCCCCGTGTCGACGACGCAACTGACACCGTCCGGCACATCAAATTGTTTTCGTCTCTAGACCTGCGCTCCAGGTATAGGCACGTAAACATCGCGGAGGACGACAAACACAAGACTGCTTTCCGTACTTCCTCAGGGCTGTACGAATTTAATCGCATGCCTTTCGGGCTGCGCACTGCTCCAAGCACTTTCGAGCGCGCAATGAACATAGTGTTTGGACCTCTCAAAGATCGTGCCTGCGTGGTCTACTTAGATGACATTTTAGTTGTCGGCAAAAGTGATGATGAACATCTCCAGAACCCGCATAACGTCCTCGGGAGACTCTACGCAGCTGGCATCCAGCTGAGCCGTGAGAAATGCCCGTTCAGTCTATCTGAGATTTCGTATTTCGGTTATAAGATTTTTGCAGACGGCGTTCGCCCACTTCCTGAATGGATAACTGCCGTCACAAACTATCCCATACCCGCCAATACAAAGCAGCTCCACACCTTCTTTGGCATGGCTTCCTATCTCCGCAAATTTGTTCCCAACTTTACCTCCACAGCGGCTTTCCTCACCAATTTTTTGAAGGGTAATAATAATAATAGTAATAAGAATAATTGGTTTTTTCAGGTAAGGGAATGGCGCAGTATCTCTCCCATATATCGGCGGACACCTGAACCGCGCCGTAAGGGCAGGGATAAAGGAGGAAGTGAAAGAAGAAAGAGAGAGAGAGGTGCCGTAGCGGAGGGCTCCGTAATAATTTCGACCACCTGGGGATCTTTAGCGTGCACTGACATCAGACAGCACACGGGCGCGTTAGCGTTTTGCCTCCATAAAAACGCAGCCGCCGCGGTCGAGTTCGAACAAAGGTACTCCGGATCAGTAGCCGAGCGCGCTAACCACGGAGCCACAACGGCTGGTTGAAGCAGGGTGAGAATTTTATATCGTGTAAGAGGCAACAAAAAGCTCTCCAGACGCTCAACGACCAGCCGACTCGATTCCCGGTGCTAAACCACTTTCATGAAGCATGGCACACAGAAGTGCAAACCGATGCCAGCCACGTCGGCCTTGGGGCGGGCATCATCGTCACCACACGCTCAGGGGTCAATACATGGCGTGTGGGCACTTCGTTTTATGAGGCTGGCTCTGACAGACGTAGAAGAAACCACTTCGCAGTGCATGCGTCACGTTTAAAAGAGAGACTCCTCCGGGAAAATTTTCATTGTGCTGTTTGGCAGTGCTTGTGTCTACTTAAGGGCAGGTAGTGACAACTGATTCGGATCATGACAGAAAAATAACTAGAAGGATAGGAATGGGGCGGAGCGCATATTTCTCTCAGATCATGAATACCAGTTTACCAATATTCCTCAAGAGAAAAGTGTACAACAGCTGTATCTTACCAGTGCTCACATACGGGGCAGAAACAGAGAGGCTAACGAACAACACAGCGAGCCACGGAAAGAAAAATGGTAGGTGTAACTTTAAGGGACGGAAGCGGGCAGAGTGGGTGAGGGAACAAACGCGTGTTAATGACATCCTAGTCGAAATAAAGAGGAAGAAATCGGCTTGGGCAGGGCATGTATTGCGAAGACAAGATAACCGCTGGTCCTTAAGGGTGACGGAGTGGATTCCAAGAGAAGGCAAGCGTAGCAGGGGTCGGCAGAAGGTTAGGTGAGAGGATGAGATTAAGAAGTTTGCAGGCACAGAATAGACGCAGTAAGCAAAGGAGAGGGTTAATTGGCGGTACATGGGCGTGGCTTTTGCCCTGCAGTAGGTGTAGTCAGGCTGATGATGATGATGATGATTGTTTTTTTTTTCAGATGCGCAGTCATGGCCGAATGTCAAAGAAGACGAGGAGGATGTGGGAAATACAGCAGAAAAAGAAGATGATGAACACGATCATTAAGGCTAGGCGTCCATATTTGCTGAGGTAAAGAAGAAGCAGGCGTTCGAATGAACGGCCGCGTTTCAGCTTCAGTCCTTTACACTATATTATTCATATTGTCATATTGTTAATGACATTCCCCTCATTGTCTCTTAATGCAAGCATCAAATGTTTGCCTGTGCCTAGCCTCCTCTTGAACAATTTGAGGCTAACTCCGTACATTACAGCATGCTTGATTCTGTAAATATACTTTCTTATGTCGGTTACCTTACTCGCCTTGATTATCTTTAACAGCTCTGGAATTTTTATTCTATATGCGGGGTTACAGGCTTTTAAGCATTGACGTTTCGTAAAGACCTTTCATCTCCTTAGAGAGTTTTCCAATATCCTTCCTAGCTATCCTACCCTCTAGTTGAATTGTGCACTCCGTAACTATATTGTCACGAAGTGGTGACTGGAATCCGGGGAGCAGACCGACAGCGAAAATGGCGTCTAAGCAAAACTCTTTATTTGGGCTGACTTGCACCCACAATGGACTGAATCACTCGGCGGCGACGTAGCAACAAGCGCTCTCGATGATCGTCGAACAGAATGCCCGCCGCTCTCGGCCGTGCTCAATATAAAGCTGGCAGCGAACCTTCGAGATACGGCGTGCAAAGCTACTACAACTTTCTGGAACAGCCTAGAATCGGCTCCGCCTGGGCGCCACCAATCCAGATAAATCTGCTGGTCGCGTCTTCCATCCCAAGCAGCAGAATTTTATTGGTCCAAGCAAGTCAAATCATCAGTGGCCAATGCTTCCATGATTGGCAAAACGCTGGACACCAATCAAAGTTTGTGCTTGTATGTGGTGACAAGCCAACCATAGGCCATCCTAAGGAAGGCCAAGCATGGAAAATCATTGGAGATGCCTTATAACATGAAAAAGCCTGCACTCTAACACCATGCTAAATCCAAGCAGTTTCTTGACTGTAGGCCAATCGTGTTGGCCAATTAATATTTTAGCTTTTTCCTAGCCCCTTTTTTCCAGTAACTGCTGCTGCTTTTAGCACCCTGGACCATTCTGAGATTTGTTAATTGTACAGAAGGAGTTTGCGGCCACCACTTGCCACATATCTCAAATATATACAATCCCTTCTAGGAGATGACATTCTCAAAAGACATCAATATCACCACTTGACAGCATGGTGCAAAATGCAGCAGTATAGCAGCTGACAGCTTTGCTGAAAAAAGACTTTTGCAAAGAAAGCTGCAAAGTACTATTTGGACCAGGCATCTAAAGAATTGCACATTTTTGTAAATCTATCAAACACTACATGCATCTATTTTTTCTTCGCATTTACAGTGCTATTCAAATGTAGTGAGGCAGCATGAATTCAAGAGCGGTTAGAACACTTTGTTTGCAAATGCATTTTTTTTCATGCTGGAATCTTATGCCACAGTTGCATTTTGTATTCCTACTGCTGCACTGAATGCCAGCAATCTGCAGCGACTTGAGCAGCGTCAGACAGTGCATGAGACGTCTTGTATCTCGTTGAGGGATGTTTTTCAGATAAACTAGAAAAAATACATGACTGCAAAGGCTGTAATCAAACTTTGTGCCATATAAAATTGACAGTCATTGGGTACAAAAAGGCAAAAGGGGCTAAAAGCAACAATCAAATGAAAAAAGCCCTTGTGCATTCAATAGCCTTGTATACAGGCAGTCACAGACATTGAGGTTCCAGAAGCAAGCAGACTTGCTGCAATTCTGCACGAACGAGTGAGGCATAACCACCTCTCTCGTTCTAGATTTGCAATTCATTACCTTCTATACCTGCAATAGTAACGTACGTTCTCATACTTTACGTTCTTGCACATATGGATGCCTGCACATCCGTCAGGAATATTATTTTGTACTCGTAGACACAACACATGCGCACTACAAAACACACAGCCACATTCAGGTAAAACATTCCCTTCATGCAATTATTTTGTTATAAAAGTCATTTTGCACGCTGGATGCAGCTAGAGTCACTGAATAATAGTAGGGTACCGCGAACCTTTTCCCCGCGCCGCTGCGCCAGCGATTGGTCAACGTAGGTCACGTGGTTTGCCGCCGCCCGCGGTCACTCACAAGCTTCAAAGCAGACGCAGCGTGGACGCCTCTTGCGCCAATAGCAGTGTGGGGATTCCTGCGTTTCGCGCTTGCCTCTCGGGTTTGAATGAAAAGTGTTTTGAGACAACATGCCAGGCTGCAGCGCTTTCGGGTGCAGCAGCCAGACAGACTCGGGGAAGGCTTTTTCCTCCATTCCGCGGGATAAAACAACCAGAAAGGGCGCCTTCGCTTGCTTCATAGGATCAGCCGGCAGAAGTTCGTGCCGACAAGAAATACACGCTTGTGGGAGGTAAGTTCGTGGTTCATGGCAGAAATCTTGCGCACAGCGTAAAGTGCATGAAATTAAGCTGTAATAGAACAGCTACCAAACTCCGTTACTGGAACTGCCACGCGGGACCTTCAGAATATACCTTTCAGCTTTCGTTTTATAGTTCACGTTTAATCCACCAAGCAAGCTCGAAATGTTGGACACTATTCCGCCAGGCACTGGAGCATGCTTGTGTCGGCTGTCTCCCACGGAGGTTGTTTTATTCTCGGAAGATCTCTTCTGAGCCTTTTCACGTTTTAGACGTGCACCACCATAAAAATATTGATAAGAATCAATCATGCATGTCTTTATGATAATTGAGGAAGGAAAGGACGTTTGAAAGATTTCAACACCACCAAAATAACGTAATAATAGTGGGGTGCTGGTTGTGTAAATATCTGGGGGGGGGGTGACCAAAGCCTTCCGCCCACCCCGCACTCCCACTCCGCGGATGGGGTTCGTGCTCGAGGGACAAAGGGAAGGGACGACAAAAGCGTTAACACTCATTTGCTATTTATTACAATTGCAAATAATACACAGAGCGGGCCAGCTAGCTACAAAACATCAACGAGGCATTCCTAGGAAGTAGAAGGCAACGTAAGAAGGACTTAATACTTACCGGCTGGCGCAGGGGCGCGACTTCGGAAGTATCGGCGGCGAACATTTGTATGTGCCGACAATTGCGGCCGGGTTTCCCCATGCGCGCCGCATTCTTGAGTTGAGTTGAGTGGTTGTAAACTACCGGTGGGATTAGCCTTGCAGTTGCTGCCGGCAATTGCTCCACCGTAGCGACACTTAAATAGAAATCACAGAAACGCTGTCCGCAAAAAAAAACAAATAGACACTCCTGAGGTCACCATGTGGAGGCCAAATAGGCAAAGCCATTCCCTAGCATTTGCTGGGGAAGGCGACCAGAGCGCGCGTTTGCTGCACTCGCTTTGCTGCCTGAAACCAAAAGTGCAGCGGCAAGGCACAACGGATCCCTGTGAGCCTGCCGCGGAAGGTGACGAAAGCGTGCGGCACCAACCGCTCCTGACGCTGGCCGGATCCCGTAGAGACTGTCCAGTCCCGCAGAATTCCGCGTAACCTACGAGGTGGCGCTCCCGTCGCCGTTCCCTTTCCGCCATGAGGGAGACTTCTCTCCTCGCCCAACCGGTGCTGTCCAGACGGCCAACGATGAAGATGTGCCGCATCGAAATGGAGGGGGGAAACAGGTTTCCACAAGGTTTCATCGATAGAGCTCATTGGCAATGCTGGAAATATCCTCACGAAAACTGCCGCCCAACGTTCCATACAAGCTTACCTCGTACAGTTAGCAATTTCTACTGTTTTCTGAGTAGAAGTTCAACGCCTTAAGGCAGCAGCATATGCAAATGTCCTTGCTGCATTCAAATTTTTGTAAACTTTCGGCTCGCATGAAGCCTAGCCAGACGCGCGCTTCAAGCAGTTTGCAAGCTTCATGGGCGCGCCGATCATTTTTTCCAGCACAAGGTTGGACCTTCACGGTACTCTAAAATTATTCAGTGACTCTAGAGACCGTGGTCTTGAAACGCCTCCTGTGAGCAAAACAAACAGGCATCGCGGCAATGCCTTCGATCAGCCTGCAGAAGCTGGCGCCACAAGTCCTGTTAACGAGGTCAACCAGCTTCTCGTTCTTGGGTCCCTCCCCTCTCCGCCCACCTCCTCATCCTAAAGCTTTTAGGTGAAGATGGGCAAGCGCGCGAAAAACGAAGAGGACGGTCCTACAATTAAGTGCGACAGCTGCCACCAATGAGCTTACCTGAACACGCAGCTGCTGCTGCGGACAAAATCTTCGTCTCCAAAATATGCCTCAAATCGACTGGCGGCACAAGACCAACAAACCCGGAAGGAACTTCAAAGCAGGGTAGATGTCTTGGAACAAATCGTACGGGAACTCGCCTCGAGATCAGTGCTGCAGGACGCGGTCACCACGTCACAGCAGGCACCGGACCATAGCTGCACACGGCTCGGAGAAGAGGATAAGCTGCCGGCTTCGGCTGAGCAAGTGACACCAGTTCATGCAAGTTATCTGCCAAACGCTTCACCAAATGATCAGTACCTGCTGACGTCCCAAAGAATTTCGGACGGTGAACAGGAAGTGAAAAGCAATTTCCAGTGTCAAGCAGAGGCCTCAACTAGCCAACTGAACGCTACAGTACTGGAAATTCCGAAAAAAAGACTGATCCCCAACAAAGTGTCTTGCGCAACCTCGACAGAGGTCGCTGACACCACCTGGCTGATCAATGTGCCCAATACGCCCCAGCGCAAATATGTGAAAGGTCTCCATGTAGGAAGCCGAGAAAGACCCTCGCGCAACCGTCAGGGAGCGCACGATTCAGTGAGCGATGCTGAACTGCGGGATCCAAACCAGTGTCAAGGAGACGAGCCACCCTGCGTCTAGTGTGGCTCGAGAACTCATCCTCGTCGGCAATGAGAACTTGGGCAAGCTGTCCACAGCCCTGCGGGAAGCGTTCGATGTGCCGCAGGCACTTTTGTTCTTGCATGGCAAGCGAACATCCACTGAACAAGTAATGGGACTTGTTAACCGCTATGAGAGCCGTGCCCGACGTATCTCGCGCCGCTACGTGGTACATTTAAGCCTCGCGGAAGTTCTACGACGAAAGCCAGAGCTCATAACACAATCTCTGGAAACTGCCTGGACGGGCCGCCAAGCAGGCCTCATCATATTCTCGGTACCCGAGATTACCACTCGTGGAGGGGAGATATGTGCGGCCATTCTGATAGCCAATGCACAGCACAAAAGGTGATGTAAACGCAACCGACATCGCTTCCTCGACCTGAGCAAGGGCTGCACCTCAGCAAGGCTGGATAAGAACTGCATTCCGTACACCGCTCAAGGTGCCAAGTTTGTTGCAGCGAAGGTGAGCGAAGCCACAAATTTGTTTTTAGCCCAGCGCCCCAATACGACCACACCGAGACCGCCACAGAACGCCTGGACATCGTCTGTCCGAAAACCACAGCACCACCAGCCTCTGTCCACAGACTGTACGACACAGAGGCGAACAACACGACACAAGCACCTCCAGGCACACAGCATTCATTTCAGCTGACACAGGGGGCAGCCGCAATTCCAACTTTCCCCCATTGTGGCACTCCAACCCCCCTATGGGGCCACCAAACCACCCTACCAGCAACGTACGGAGCTTTGGGAGAGCTCGTTCGACATCGCCTGATGCTGGCCCACCGACTGCCCCACTAGGACATCGACGGCATCACCCACGTCGTCGCTACCGCCCCGTCACTGTCAACGTAGGCTTCCTGAATCTCCACGGCGCACGGAAGGAGGCAAAATCCGAAAAACTATACCGGACACTCGACGTGGAGACCTGCTCCCTGTTCGCGGTCGCCGCGACACACCTTCGGTACGTAGAGGAACCCCCGGTCTACGAAAAATGGCACTGGGCTAGAAGAAATCGCGAAAATGGTTCTCGAAAAGCAGGCGGTGCCGGAATGTTATGGCGAAGCGACTCTGAATAGGAACCGTTGCCAGGCACATACTCTCAACACCTCTGGATGGCCGGCCAAATTCTAGGTATTTCTGTGATTGTCGGGGTGGTATACCTTGCCGTGACGCACGGGCAAAATGAATGCCCAGATTATGCACTGCCCCACTGAGGACATCCGGAGATGAGCATCAAATAGGGAAGCAGTGCTAATGGGGGACCTCAACGAGCATATTCATTCGCTTGATGGCTACTAGGACCACAATGGTGACATCCTGCTCAACTGGGCTCAAGAGCACGGCCTCGAAATTGCCAACATCCAGGCCGAATGCGAGGGACAATTTCCGTGGAGTGCCCGAAACAGTTTGTCCACCTTAGACTATGCGATTGTGTCACCTATATTAGCAGCCAGCATAACTAAGGTGCACACTGACGAAGATGGACTCAGCAGTGTCGGCGTTGACCATAATCGCACCTGCCTGTCGTTGGCAGCTTTCATATACGCCCCATTTCTGTGACGCAGAATCGAGATGCGGAACCAAGGTATCTTCCTGTGACCTCTTATAAAGCTGTGCCAGACGGTTTTGAGCGGAGTGCAGCACGCTTGGAGGCCACTTCATAAACCGAGTACGTCGGAGAATTACTACAAATCATGCGCCAGCATGAAGTCCGTGCTCACTCCATAGGAGGAAACCGGCGCAAAAAGTAGTGGGACAGGGAAGCCAAGACTGTTCTCGAGGTGCGGCGTACGGCTAACCGCCTCCACAGGTTTGCTCTGAAACATCTCACTGCTGAAGAATGCCGCCTGGCCTGGCAAGAGTATCTCCGTCGCAAGAGGGAAGCGCAACAACTTATCCAGGTGAAAATGGCAGCGTGCAACCACGAACAGTTACAGCAGACTAGAAGAGCGGGACACAACACCCCACACAAGTTCTTAGCCTATGTGTCCTTCTTGAACAGGAAACCACCATCCCATGTGCTACGGGACGCCGCCACAGACCCAGCCGTCACTAACCTAGAGCAGCACTTTACGGAGCATCTCCCGGAAATATATTGGCAGCCTACCAGGCCGGAGGAGACCTGTACTGCAACGGATGCCGTTGCAATACCAACACCATGTAGCAGCACTGCTCCATCCTCCGATTCGCGGTCGGTGACACCAGCGGCGCTGAAGCGGGCCATAGCACGTGTGGGGGCCAACATCGCACGAGGCTTGGATGGCAGTCCTGCTGGCCTGCTGAAATGCCTCGGCCTGGACGCACCTGAACAGCTTTCTGAGCACTCTAATGGCATCATTGTCGGTGACCCTATGCCCGAAGACTGGCTTCGAGGCAAGGTGTGCCTCCTGCTCAAAAAGGGCGGGGACCGAGGCTCCATCAAGCACTATAGACCTCTTACCATCTGCAGTGTGTTGTACAGGGTGTTTGCGTAGGTCTTCAAGGCTGAATAGTTGCATGGGCCGAGCCGCAAGGCCTGCTCTCGGAATTACAGAATGGATTCCGGCAGGGGCCTCGCCTCGAGGACATTTTCACACAGACACAGTGTGTAGAAATCGTTCGCAAGGAGTCACGGGGGCTTGTGGCGTGCTTCCTGGATGTAAACAAGACTTCCGACAGTGTCCCCTCCGAACCACTGCTTTATCGTATGGCAGCTATCAGAATGCCATCAGAATGAATCGGACGGCTTCGCACCTATACAGCACCATGCTGGCGTTCTTTGCCGACGCCCACTCTAAGCCTGTAAAGGTGCAGATCGAACTAAAACAAGGATGCCCGATGTCGCCGGTCCTATACAAGCTTTACACGGCCGAGCTCGGGCACCGCTTAGTTCGGTCAGGTTTTGGCTTTGCCCTCTCCTGTACACGGGAAGGCATCCCGGTGGTCTGGACTCTCCTGGGCCGTGCTCGCGGACGACATCGTGCTCTTGCCCGAAGATGAGGCGCAGCTGCAGCAGCTGATCGCACTGTCTGGCGACCATCTAGGACAGCTGAGGCTATGCTTCAACGCGAAGAAGTCGGCTGTGTTGCGCTTCGCTGGCAACAAGACCGACGTCTCCATGGTGCAAGTGCCAAGCGGAGAGCCCATACCACAGACCCTTCAATGCCGATACCTCGGCGTCGCTCTTAGTGCCCAAGGCGACCTATACGCTGCACACGAAGAGCGCATACGACTCTCCTCCCAGCGAGCATGCTGCATTCTCCGCAGATGTTGTATGTGGGAATGTAGTCGATATGTGATGGTTCGCGAGCTGTGGAAGTCCGTACAGGACCCGGGCCTAACCTTTGCAAGCGCCGTCGTGTGTATGTCGGCCTCCACACGTGCCTGGCTAGAGCGAGGACAACACGAAGCCGGCAGAGTGACCCTGGAGTGTCATGGTCGAGTCGCCGTTGAGGCAATCCAGGGCGACCTCGGCTGGTAGTCGTTCGAAGGTGGAGAAGCCAGCAGCAAAGTCACCTTCGAGGAGCGGCTGCGCATACTACCTGACACCCGCTGGGCTCGCCACGTGTTCCGGTAACTGCACTTCAAAGGAGCCAGAAAGTAATTGTGTGCTCGCGTCCAATGACTACGCGGCAAATTCGGTTTCTTCGCCAAGCCCGTCGAAGAGAACACCGAAAAAACCGAGCGCAAGCAGAGCCGCCAAATACAGGCCTAGGTAAAAGCAGCGGCAACCGCGCACTGGAAATCTGCTATGCAGAAGAAGGCGACGCTCCAACTATATCGCGCGCGTAAACAAGAAATCGCACGAGAGCCGCTGTACTGCAACAGCGGTAGCAGCGCTCTGCTTTTCCGAGGCGCGCGCTGGTGCGCTGCGCAAACTGGCGTACCGCCGCCGCTTCACCCCTCCGCCGATGTGCAAGCCGCTATCTGCAGGGCCTGCGGGAAGGAAGAGGAACTCCCGGAGCACTTGGTGCTCCACTACGCCACTGTAGCTCCACTGCGACGGGCTGTCCTTCCAGAGGGCGCCACCTTCCCACGTGCGTTGGGATTTGAGGCAGGCGAACAGGAAGACGAAGCTGAACGAGGTACAACCTAAAGTCCATCACGAAGGCTCGGCTACAACGATGGACCATGGTGGCTGCTAGCGCGAGGGTTATAGAGGTGTCCTGTTCCGCTGCCTACACTGACACAGACACAGTCGCGGTGCGCCTGTGTTGTGTCGTTGTGTTGTGACTCCTGGTTGTGTGTGCTTCTTTTTTGATCGGTTTATTTTTCTCGCTTCATTTTTATTTTTATTATAATTTTTTACTCCGGCTTGGGCACAAATCGTGTGCCCGCCCGCTACAAAGGGATATGCCACACTATCATAATCATTATTAAGCTCGGAAGAAGTGTACTGAACACGCATGGTACTCGCTTAATTCTGAGATGTGTAATTTAGATTCACATAGTTACTCAAGTATGCTTGCGTACAGATCGCGAAGATACATTTCTAAGAAACACGTGCATTCAATAGACACGCGTTTAATTATCCTCAAACGTAGAGCCGTGGCAGGTAATGCAGACAAAAGAAGCTGGGGTGCATGGCGGAGGGGAAGCGTCCCCCGTCTCAAACGCCCTGGTTAGATTCACGGTTTGACCGCCGGTTCTTTCATTCATTCGGTGTGCGTGCCCTCTCATTTTTACTCAGCCCTCGAATATTTCGGCGCATGCACAATAGAGGGCTGTGCAAGGCACGGCGAAATCGGCTTTCCACGGCGTAGTGAAGCTATCGCTTCAAAAAACTCTTCCCCCAAGGCGTCGTTCGGCAGTCTAGTGGTGCAGAGCTAGTACCTTTTTGCTTTCGTCAAAAACCTATCTTACATTCTTCGGGACCCGCCGCGTTGGCTCGAAGGCGCTCGTATAATGAGCCGAAGTCATCATCATCAGCCTGAATAACACCCACTGCAGGGCAAAAGCCTCGCTCATGTCTCTCCAATTAACCCTGTCATTTGCCTGCTGCGAGTACCTTGCAAACTGCAAACTTCTTAATCTCAGTCGCCCACCTAACCTTCCGCCGCCCTCTGCTACGCTTGCCTTCTCTTCGAATCCACTCCGTTACCCGTAAGGGCCAGCGGTTATCTTGCCTTCGCATTACATGCCCTGCCCAAGCCCATTTCTCCCTCTCTATTTCGACTGGGATGTCATTAACACGCGTTTGTTAACTCACCCACTCTTCCCGCTTCCGGGCTCTTAACGTTACACCTATCATTTTCTTTCCGTGGCTCGCTCGTTGTCCTTAACTTAAGCTGAACCCTTTTCCTTAGCCTCCATGTTTCTGCCCCGTAGGTGACCACTCGTAAGATACAGACACTTTTCTCTTCAGGAGTATTGGTAAAGTGATATTCATGATCTGAGAGAACCAGCCATATGCGCTCCACCCTATTCCTATTCTTCTAGTTATTTCCCTCTCGTGAAACGCTTCAGCTGTGACTACCTGGCCTAAGTAGACGCATTCCTTTACCACTTCCAGCTCCTCGCTGCCAATTGTGAACAGCCAATTGCAGTACATCTCCTGAGTGACTCAGCAAGGCAATGCCATCAGCGAATCGCGGGTTATTTAGGTATTCTCCATTAACTCAGCTCCATTATCTTTAATAGCTCTTAGCCGGTGTAGCCGGGTTTGAACCCGACCGCGGCGGTTGCGTTTCGATGGAGGCGAAACGCAAAGGGCGCCCGTGCACTGTGCGATTACCCTAGGTGGTCAAAATTATTCCGGAGACCTCCACTACGGCACCTCTTTCGTCCTTTCTTCTTGCCCTCCCTCCTTTATCCCGACACTTTCTCCTTGCATACTTTGTGAAGAAACCCCAAATGGGAAGCCAAACAAGAGGCTGAGGAAGCGGAGCAACCAGGTTGAAGGAGCAGCCGCTCCCGTGATAGATCCAGCAGCAGAAGGAGGGACCGGTCAGAGTCCTTCAACCGGCTACAAACCAGACAGCAATGCAAGGAGCCAGCTACAAAGGTGACCTGGCCAACTAAACTTTCCCAGCACTCCGAGAAAGTTAAACAAATAGAGAGCTCATTAAACAACAGGCAGAGCAGATTAAGAATTGATCTGATTATATTAAGAACAAAGAGCGGATCAAAATGCTAAAAACGACAGCTAAGAAACCCGAGAAAAACAAACCGCAACAGGAACAGTCAATGGTGCCTATGCAGGTGGAGCAGGATAAAAGGGTAGGTGCAATGAAGGTTGTAAAACACCCTTTAAAAAAGAAACGAATCAAAAAGTCGGATCTCGAGACCAAGTTCGAACAATTAAACGACAAACAGGAACAGGACACTAGCGAACGGAACACTAATGCAATTCATGAAACAGTTCGCAGAAACTATCGAAGTAGAATTTGAAAAGCCAGACGCTGCTCTCAAGGCGGATTTCGAGGAAAGGAACCAATGAATGCGCGCGGAATTCCAAGCAACTAAAAACGCTTTGGCTGAACTGCAGTAATACTATCTCGTGATGGAACTGTGGGGACCTTATGCGCAAACGGGCCGTTTTACAACCATTCCTTGCAAAAGGAAACAGACCAGAAATTATAGCTTTACTAGAGTGCGCGAACAACGCGAAGGTGCCAGGTTGCAAATCGAATCCGGGCCGAAGGAACAATACGCAGGTTGCCACCCACGTCAAACGGAACGTTACCGCACCGAAGCACGAGGCAGGACACGTCCAATTTGATCGCATTCTAATCGAAATGATACCGCGAAAGCGGAGAGAGAAGACCCTATATGTATAAAACGTATACAGCTCTCCGAAACAAAGAAGTGATTGCGGATTCGACACACTACGCGCAAAAACAAAACAGATCGCGGGAAAAGCCCGATCGTCATCGTAGGGGACTTTAACGCGCATCACCCCTCATGGGCATACAGCATTACGCACATCAAGTGCAGGGAACTCTGGGTCAGCATTCTACAGAATGAGCTAATCTTAATCACTGACCCTATCAAACCAACAAGACACGGCAATAGCGTGAGTAGGGACACTACACCCGACTTAACACCAACCAGGGTCAAATCGCGACCAGGTGGCGTAACACGAAAGAGAACTTAAGTGACCACAAAATTATTCAGATCGTGGCAGAAGACGAACCCCCCACACAATATCCCAAAAAGGTAGCAGCAGTAAATTACGATCTATTCAGGGCAAACGTTCCTGCCCAAGACGAAATCAGGGACATAGAATCTTGGGGCACAGATATTTTCATGGCAGTTAAAGAAGCCACTGAAGAGGTGGAGGCAGACGGAACGCAAGAAGAGGTGGTTAGGCGCATAATCGTCCTGTGGCGCAAGTAAAGAGACTTAGAAGCAAAACTTGCTCAAAACAAGGGCAACAGAAACATACGCAAGCTCATAATAAAACAGAACAGAGACATTCAGGAGCACGCGCTGAACTTAACTAGACAAAACTGAGGCAGCTTCTGCGAGCATATGAACCATAGAATCAGCAAACACGTGGAAAATGCTCAGACATCTCTTAGACCCGGACAAGGCAAAGTACGATACACGCCAACAACTACAGCAACTCGTATAAAAATACGAAAGCACTAGCGACCAACTAATCTCTGGACTGAGGGACAGGTACTTGCCATGCACACCCTTCCCCGAGTGCAGGGGCATAGAGAATCCCATTCTGGACGGGCCCATCACCATCGGAGAGGTTAGGGCTTAATTATACTCAGAGCGAAAACGGCATCAGGCCCAGACTGAATCAGCAATCGCATGCTGAGGAATTTGGATGATGCATCAATTAGCAACCTAACAGCGTACACCCAAAAATGTTGGGACTAGGGCCGAATCCCACCTACGTGGAAAGAGGGAAACATAGTCTTTAGTTCTATACCAGGTAAGAAACTAAATCTCGAAAAAATGATGCCCATTTCACTTACCCCATGAGTAGGTAAACTAGTGGAGCACGTCATTCAAACGAGACGAAACAGATTCCTAGAGGAAGAGAAACTTTACCCCGACACGATGATCGGATTCAGGACACATCTTTCCGCATGTGACGTTATGCTTGAACTTAAAAAGCAAGTGCTAGACCGTCAAACAGCAGATACGAGAGTAATAGTCGACCTAGACATGGCCTAAGTTTTCAACAACGTTGACCACGGAGCCATACTAGAGCGCCTAGAAACTCTAAATGCACGGGGAAATATCTAAAACTACGTCAAGGACTTTCTTACACAGAACAGTTATCAAAAAAGGAGAAAAGGGAGAGAAAGGCATAAGGATGGCAACAAAGGCACTTCCCAAGGCTCGGTCCAATCATCAACTCTTCAAAATTCCACTGATTGGCCTACCAGAGAAACTGGCGGGTATAGAAGGGCTCAACCACACAATATACGCGGACGACGTCACCCTCTGGGTTACCAGAGGCTGTGACGCGCACATCGAAAGTACCCTCCAAAGAGCAATCGTGCAAACTGAGTCGTACATAAAACAAGTAGGACTCAAACGTTCTGCCAAGAAATCGGAAGCGCTCTTCCATGCCCCAAAAAGAGACAAATAAAGCTTCATGAACATGGGATAACGCTAACGGTAAATGGGGCAAAACACTCTCAGTAGACATCATTTGAGTACTGGGTCTTAGGATAGTCAAACGGTAAGAACACCAAAACAATACAAAAACTCAGACTGTAGGCCAGACGAGTAGGCTATTCGAAAGAATAGAAATCAAACACGCGGGAATTAAGGTGAGGAACCTGTTAAGAAAAGTATAATCCTTCGTAATCAGCAGAATCACATATATGTGGCACCATACCTACGGCTAACCAAAGCAGAAAAACACAAGAATTAAATCCTCATCAGGGAAGGTGTAAAAACCGCCCTGGGCCTCTCCCTGTACATATCCACATACAACATTATGAACATGGCGATTTCAAACACACTAGACGAGCCCGTTGAGCCTACGAGAGTAGCGCAACAACGACTCCTATGCAGCCATTCGGGGCTAAAAATACTGGAAAAGCTAGGCTTCGAACCTCGAGCACGGCTCAAATACAAACAGAATATCCTAACAGACATGAGGAACAAAATCAGAATCCTACCAGTCTCAAGGAACATGCATCCGGTACACCATGAGGGTAGACAGGACAGAAAGCTCTACAGAAAAGGCTATCCAACAGACAGGACGTGCTTTACACTGACGCGGCGGAATACGAATGTGTAACGGGTGTAGCCCTGGCAACCAGGGAGAGCGCAGACCGAGTAGAGTGCTGCAGCATCCGACAGAGGGACACAACAGCCATCGCGCTGGCTCTAACTCAGCAGAATGTCAGAGTGATTATAGCAGATTCCAAATCGGCTATCCGCAGCAACAACCCAGGCAATGTGTCTGCCGAAGCAGTCAAAATTCTGACTGCCGGCTCGACACTGGCAAAGCTAATTGACCTAGTCTGGACTCCGGCCCACGAGGCCCACCGAGGAAACGAGACAGCGCACGCATTAGCCCGAGGAATCACACACCAGGATCCCAGTGTGGTCTCGCCGAGCAGTGAGCCTCTTCTGATGGACAAGGAGCTGAACACGTACCAAGATATTCTTAGTCATTACAGATTAGGAAGACAGACACCACCTGGAGCATGCAAGGCCCTCAGCAAAAGGAAGAGGTTATATAGAAAAAGTTACAAGCGGGGTTTTTTCCCGACCCACAAGCATCAAGAGATGGCATCCGGCGATCCAAGACCTGAAGTGTAAACACTGTAATGAAATTGCAGACATGGTGTGGACACACCGTAGCCACAACAAAGCAGAGAGGAATGTAGAGTCCTTGGACGCTTTAATAGACAGCCAGAAAGAAGAACAAAAGAAAGTCATCCGTCTGGTCCTGCACACGCTGAATCCCAAGCGATCCCAGCCTGCTGTAAGGGGAGGAAGATGGCGGTGGTGGAAAACATTTATGTGCGGATACACTTAAGGAGGTTATGCATGAACTGACCCAGAGGGGGCCAGCTCTTACAGCTACTAGGTGGAGGTCCCTAGTTCGGGACCCCAGTGGGGTCGGCCGCCACCCGGGCTCGCCCGACCAAGTCCCGTTGGGCCTGAAGGTCAGAGCAGCCGAGCAGGGTCGCCTCCCAGTCCTCCCGGATTGGGTTGGGGTGAGGGGGAATGAGGATTGGGGAGTCAGGGCCACACCATGTGGTAGATGTCGAAAGACTTCTCTGCACAGTGCGGACAGCTGCCCGAGAAAGGGTCGAAGTGTTTGAGAGCTGCCGGGCACAGCAAAGTATTAGTATGCAGGTGAAGCAGAAGCCGCTCTTCCGCCTTTGAAAGAGCTTTACGCGGGCGGGGATAAAGAGCGCGGCCAGATTGATTAAAACAAGGTCTTTGAAGGAATAAGCTGGAATGAATTCCAGATCCTCACCGTCGGGGTCGGAGGGGATTGCCCGGTGAGAGAGCGCGCGGGCGGCGGCTTCAGCTGCCTCATTTCCCTCAAGGCTCATTTGAGCAGGAGCCCAAACCATTTTCCATAGAGCGGGTTTTCCGGTGTAGACGCTGTTTTGGAGAAGGCGGTAGGCTAGGTATGGTACCCAGCCCTGCTCCACGTTCAGACAGGCCCCTCGCGAGTCGGAAATAATTGTTTTGGAAGTGGGGTCAGGCGCAGGCAACCCAATGGCGTCCTCCTCCTCGTGTTATGTCAGGGGCTCGGAAAGTAAGACTGTTCACTGTTTTAGATTGGTCGACGACTGCGGCCATGTACCAACCCTCATGGTGAGGGCCGGAGGCATCCACGTAGAATACGCCGGCTTTCGATCCATAGCGCTGGGCCAGGGCTTCCGCCCGCGCTAGGCGCCGGCCATTATGGTCCTCACGGTTCATGTTCGCGGGAAGAGGGCGCATCTCCACTGGGATGGAATATGTACGCGCTCTTCCATGAGAGTGGTGTTCGATGCGTAGTCGGGCAAGAAGGCGGTGTCTCGAAGATATCTTCGAGAGACGTGTGTATTGGTTGGTCAAGTGGACATCCCTGAGCTCCCGAAATGTGTTCACCATGCCCAGCCCCTGGAGGCGTTTATTGGAGGTGTTCGCGGGGAGGTTCGCAGCCCGCTTATTAATTTTGCAGAGGATGACTTCGAGTGGCATCCTCGTATTGCTTCCGCAGAGGGAGGTACGGAGTCGAATATAGAATTCGACTGCTTTCAAATCCATGCGCCAGCCACAAGGCGTCCTTGCATCGTAACCCCCCGCGCTTCTAAGAAACCCGGCGGACCATGCGGCCCAACTGGTCCGCCACCTAACGGAGTTTGGCCAATGCCGTTTCTGACAGTCTGTCTTGATAGATAAGAGCCTCAGTCCCCGGACTTCAATATTTGCAGAGATAGGACCTGTCTCAAGACACAATGCAATTTTGGCTGTGCACTTTGGTGAGGGGCGTATGTGCACAAATTCAGACTTGTGGGTAGAGCATTGGAGGCCGCAGCGGCAAGCATAACGGTTCACTATGGTCGCCACCTACTGCAGGTTGGCCTCTGTGTCTCCGAGGAAACCCTGTGTGGCCCACAGGGTGATGTCATCGCCATGCAGCGCATGCTGCATACCGGCGACAGCGCCCAGCTAGGCCGGTAGGTACATCATAGCCAGATTGAATAACAAGGGAGAGAGCACCGTGCTCTGTGGTGTACACCTGGTTCCTAACTGAAAAGGGCCATGTTCATTACCTTGGATTAGAATGTAAAATCGTCTGTCGGTCAAAAACTGCTGAATGTATTGAAAGGCATTTCTGCCGCAGTTAGTTTGAGAGGTGGCTGAGAATGATCTAGTGGGTAATGTTGTCGAACGCTCCTTCAAATCCGAAGCAAGTACGACCTTATCATTGTGGGGGCATACGACGGGGTCGACGACCGCCCGATTGAGTTGTAGCTAGATATCCTGTGCAGGTCTGTGTTTACAAAACTCGAACATGGTGTCTGCAAAAAAGGTGTTGGTATTCCAGGAACTCGGACTACCTGCCGCGTACCATCGTCTCCATGAGTTTGCCCACACAGAAAAGTCAGAGATGGGACGGAGGTTGCCCGTGTTGATGGCCTTGCCAGCATTAGGAGTGGAGGTGACCACGGCGGTGTTCCTGTCGATGGGGAGTGGCACTTCCCCAAGCCAGATTGAGTTAATGTAATCCAAAAAGATAGGCATGCTGGGTCGGGGAGGTTGGCTAACAATTTTTAATTTTTTCCCGACCCAGGGTGGTGCCACGTTTCATTTTTGCCAGGGCCGCCCTCAGGTCATGGAGCTGGACCAGTTGATCCACCTTAACGTTATCAAATCCTGCATAAGAGTACACCAGACCACGGGGCTCCTCGGTGATGCACAAGTACTGATCTTGGAGCTTGTGCGCCAACTGAGATGTGTTGCCCTGAAATCTGTGTATTGCTCTTTGGAGGTGTTTTTGAGTGTCCGTGCAAGTTTCCATTGTGTCAATTAGGGCGCGAAAGATTCGCCACGTGTTCCGGCTTGACATCTCCCGCGCAGCCGTATTGCATTCCATAGAGCATTGAAGCTCGCTTCGATGCCCAGTGGATTACCCCTTTCGGATGCTTCGGACATCCGCTGGTCGTCCAAAAATCACCGAAGGATTTCCACCGGATCTACGCAGGACTCCAAGTTGCAAACGAATTGGCAGTCCAAAGGAGCTCCAACGGACGTCGGAAGCGGATATTCGGATGTTATATGGACACATGAAAGCTATTGTGGTTACAAGGTACGTCAGACATCTGTAGCACAAACGGACCAGTAAAGGTTGCCTGGGGGATGCTCATTTTTTTTGCTTGGACCTACAGTTGTGCAATGATCACATCCCAAAAGCAGTCACAAACTGATCGATTAGTCCCACTGCTACTGGTGGGGCCTCACCAGCAGGCACATAACGAGGTGCAGGGCTAATTAATAGGTTTGCAACAGGTTCGTGATCGTTGCATAATTCCACTCCGAGCTGCACTGTGCAGTTGGTGTAAACGCCGTGGCTATCTGCAGAATCTGTGTGGCACACATGTTGCAGTATTGACATGACCAATGAAAATATGGCTTGCGCCCATAAACACAAATTCCATAGCCGAGCCACATTTACATTAAGAGAATTAACACACCCACATACACTTCTATTCATTTCTAGTACCAAAGCATAAGCCACAGCATAGAGAACTGCTTCTGGCACTGAAGCGTTTACAAGTGCCAAAGCACAACGTTGGTCACCTAACAAAATACATGCAAACCTCACAAATTCAGATACAAAAGATGCATATCAGTCATGCATTACAATAGGTGCCAACAACTTATCACAAATTCAGACAGAGGTAGCAGATGAGTGTTCACAGCGCTAGCCAAAAAACAAGTGCTGTAAGAGTGAACTATTTTTATGGAGGTAAAACACCAAAGCGCCCGTGTGCTGTGCAATGTCAGTGCCCATTAAAGGCCCCAGGTGGTCAAAATTTTTCCAGAGCCCTCAACCACAGCACCTCTCTTCCTTTCTTCTTTCACTCCCTCCTTTATCTCTTCCCTTGTGGCGCGGTTCAAGTGTCCAACGATATGTGAGACCAATACTGCGCCATTTCCTTTCCCAAAAACCAATTATTATTATTATTAAGAGTGAAATAAGGTCACAGATTAATTACGCATTGCTGTAGGTGATTTCGCTTATAACTTTTAAAACATAACTATATATAGCAATAACTTTTGAAACAACAACCAAGTCCTCACTGGCTTGCACCCATGTATGACAAAGCCATGTAAACTAAGACTGAAATAGACAAGCTTACGATGCACTGGAAATATGTACACTGTTCTCTCTTCTGGAAAATGTCATGCAAATAAAAAATGTAACAAGGTAATAATACTCATGCACCACAAGCAAAAACACCAGGTCAGACCAAATAGCTACAATGCTACACATGAAGTAAACAAGACTAGTAAAAAGCTGAATGCTTTTGCTGCTAATGAAAACAAGTACATTCAGCCCTCATGCCAGACGTGCTTGTGGTATCGGCCTGGACGGCCGCAAGAAGTGAGTCGAGACTAAGCAAAAAATGACGAATGATATTTATTATTGGCGGGATGGGTTTTTATATGGAACGATCACACGACAATCCAAAGTACAGATACGTTTCAGTTTCTGTTTGGTTCTACTTGGATTGGATTTGGCCTTGTCTAAGTACAGATGTACTTAGACAAGGCCGAATCTAATCTAAGTAGAACCAAACAGAAACCGAAACCTAGGACACAACATACTCCTTCGGGGAAAAGAAAACATTGGTGAAAATTTGAACTTGAATGAAAAATATTGAATACGAAGTTATACAAATACAAAATGAACAAATATCTGAACACAGAAATTACCTTACTCCTATGTAAGCTTTGAATCAAAAACAAAATTTCATACCTCATCCCGAAAGAACAATGAATGAACACGCTTAAAAAAAAACTAACATTTCACATTTTATCAAAACAATTCACTTCCTCAAACCACTGAATATCTGAATATCTTAAAAGAATAACGAACACTTAATACAAAACAATGAATATACCCATCCGAAATATATCTCCCCTTTTTTCTTTAGAAATAATGAGGGGTCTTAAATACATGGCAAGCTGAAATCGTCAACAATGCTCAACAAATGCTGGTAGGGCAGCGTCACTGAAGGCTACTAGTAATGTCAGATACTGGACCTTACGTGATATGATTAAGATTTGGATGAATTGTCCATTCCCTGAGCGTCCCCAGAGAATCTGCTAATGGACGTCCCCATGAACAGTGAATACTTCATCCAAATGAAATTATATCTTATAAATGCTGCTTCTTGCTGTTTTTATGAAGTTACCTTAGGACATCGGCTATTTTTAATTGGCCGGAAGAAACATCCTTCATCAATGAAAACTAAAGGTCCACATGACCATAGAACATCGGTGAGCTTTACTCAACCGGAATATAAATACATGAACATCGGCCAATTCCACTAAACCGGAATAAACATACAAACAAACAGCAAGTCACCTCCTAAAAAGTCACACGACTCTGATTGCAATGACATATAATGTCTGACATAAAGCAGTACTATAGGTGCATCTGCCTGCACGACAAAAAGGAAATAGGCGCAGTAGCCTGAAAAATCGTACTCATTTCTGAACAGTTGAGCATTACCTTTATCATGTTAGAATGTCACTTAGAAAAATATTCTTATTAAGAAATGCAACCTCATAATATAATACTGAATAATCCTGAAAATACAATGAAAGAAATATCAGAAGTATTGAAACATGTCACATCATAGTATCAGTATAATAGTATGCAGAGAAATATATCACATTCACATCCCATACAATAGCTACTGAGGAGAAACTGCGAATGACCGAAATAACACTGAAATACATGTGAAATAACTGGTTGCATTTCATGAATTATGTTACGTAAAGAATAGAAAAAATGCATTGCCCCTTCTTAAACAAGGAAAAAGAATGCAAGACAAGTTACTGGGACACATCGTCCTTAAACCAGTGAGGCTTGCGAGTGTTCCTTCTTCGTCGCTCCGGTGCCAAACTGGATTCTTGAGCAGACATCCTCACTCAAGGTTCCGAATGCTGCCGTCGACATCGGTTTCTAGGCAGAACAGCTGGGGCTGAACCACTTTCATCAGGCAGCACTGAACACTGGCACGCATGCCAGGAGGCACATCTTGCCTACCCAAAGATAAATCACTTGAACACTGAGGACTTGTGCCAGAAGGCACATCACACTCGTTCACAGGTAAATCACTCGCATCACTGCGGAGGTAGGACAACATGGATTGTCCAGCTAGTGGCTGTGAAGAAATGGTGAAGCGAGTTCTAGCTTCTGAACACAGAAACTTCTTGGGCAAGTAATGTAACTGCAGCCTGATACACATCTGGCACAGTGTCTCCCGTCTCTGTGGATGCTGATGCTGGAAGCGACGCAATCTCCGGTTGTATCGTAGTACATGCAAAGTAAATTCCGCGCCCTTCGTCCCCTAAATTGTATACCAACAATTTTTTTCTTTCAGGTGATGCTGAAGAACCACCAGTAAAATTCAAATAAAGTTCAAATGTTTGAATCGATTGTGCCCAAGGCACTGCCGGCCATCCCGGACTCTGAAGGAAAGATTCGGGTGCCCGAACTCCGGAAAAACCTTGCGCCGCATTCGACATTTTTTTTTCATTGATAATTTTGTAAACAGCTTGTATTTCCCTAGTGCAATCGTCTCTCCATTCAACTTTCAAACGTCATCGCCAGAAATGACGCATTGCCCTTTCGAAGCAGAACTCAATATGGCGGTTGAAAGCAGCAGCGGCCTCCCGGTCTCTCGCGATTGCCGATTACAAAAAATGGCAGCCAATGGTCTTCCTCCCTCCTCGTTTGTACAGAAAAGGTTGCACGCAGTGGCGGTAACTGCGTAGGTCCGCTAGGCTTAGCGACCTCTTCAACTGGCTGAACTCGAGATGTTTCAAAACATAGCCTCGCGCTTTTTCACAAGAACACTTTTCATGCGTCTAAGACACATCGTTGATGAACGCACTCACTCACTTTCTAAAGCTTCAGTACTCCAGGCGAACGAAGCTCCTTGGCAGTGGCCCAGTCCTGAATGACAACGCAGGAGGAGGAAAGCAGACGCCGGTCCAACGATGAAGAGGTTGAATTTGCCGCTGAAAATAGATAGAACGTGAAAAACAGAGCCGAACACGACAGAACGACCTCACATTTAAAAGAATTCATGATGGCCAACCCATGTTAAGGCACTGGGGCTAATAAATCCCATCCTCGTCGCCAATGTGGTGCCGGCCTGGACGGCCGCAAGTGAGTCGAGACTCAGCAAAACATGACGAATGACAGTTTATTTTTGGCGGGATGGGTTTTTATATAAAGCGATCACATGACAATCCAAAGTGCAGATGCACATAGACAAGGCCGAATCCAATCCTACTAGAACCAAACAGAAACAGAAACCTAGGGCACAACAGTGATGTGATACATGAGTGAAGTAAGATCACAGAATATTTCTATTGTGTTGTGTTTAATGGCGCATAAGAAACTAAGGCTATCATGTGCCAAGCTCAAGGTATAAAGAATTGTTTTCTGCAGATTTTCACAAAGCTAAAAATGATGGCGATGTAGAAAGGTTAAAAAGTTATTTCCTTCTACCTAGTATTTAGAGCAAGAACAAGATTTATAAATGGTTAACATTAAAAGTTGCAAAGGAGGTCGAGTAACCTCACCAGCCGTCCTTGGCTGGGAAAGGACTCGAGGACACTAACCAATCAATTAAAACAACCTCAGCCCTTTTCTTAGAATTGAGAAAGTAGTTGAAGTGTACTAAAATACAAACAGACCAGTGGGTAAAAAAATCTGTTGAGAAATCCGGTTTCTTTGAGGAAGCTAAAAACGCATGATATATCAACAATTGCATCATCTACTAAAAACAGTGCAGGATGAACAGAAATGCATTCGTTATAAAACTGAGTAAAGTACTTTTTCCTTAGTTTTTCTAGTTTTGCACAAGCGATTAATATGTGGTTAATCGTATCTTTTTTTTTTGATTTATTGATCTTTGTTGCTTTACAATTGTACGCAAACACTGCTCGGACCCATAGCCAACGGCTAGTAACGGGTCCAATAGAGAAAATGTATACAAGCATGCAGGCAACAATATACCAAAATAAAGTAAGCAAGTTAGTAAAAAAAAGGCTATACATCACTCTCAACACTCGTAAGAGTATCAACAAAAGAAACACATATATTACAGATTATATAAACTAAAAACTTACAGATCAAACAAAACGCATAGAACTTACTCAAAAATTAAGGCATCACAAAAAGCTAGAGGAAAATAGTTGTTAACTATTTACAAAACATCACAAGGGTACAACACACGAGAGGAGGATAAAATGATTTCAGTGCACACTTTTTAATCACAAAACACTTTTAGAATAGACGCAAATTTAAAAATCTATAAATAAATCAAGGTATCAGGTTTCTGCTACATGCAAATAATATCAGACGTCTAGAGGAAAAAAAAGAATGAAAGTATGAATTCAAAGTGTGTCATTCTTTATAAGGTAATAATTTTTTATTCCAATGGAAAAGTTGTAGGCAGTCTTTAGGTCATGTGGTAGATTATTCCAAATTTTTGCGCCCGTGAACTCTAGGAGACGCTCTCCATATACATTTCTTTTCACTGGCAAATTAAAATTGCCGTACGTGCGGCTCCGTGTTGAAAGTGGCGGGATGTTAAAGATTGATATATCAAACGGAAGGTTGTTTGTTACTATTTTATAAACACATTCAGCAGTTCTTTTCTCACGAAGTAAATTGAGTGGTAAGACGCGTAGTTTAGTAAATAGTGCCTTACTGTGTGCAGTGTAACTAGAAAATGAAATTATTCTAAGTGCTCTCTTTTGTAACTTTTTAATAGGCTCTAGGTATGTACTATACGTCCAGCCCCACGACTCGATGCAATATGAAAGGTGAGTATGTATTAATGTGAAGTATAGGACGCGCAGGATATTGGTATCAAAGTATTCGCGCGTCTGGAGAAGAGCATAACATCCGGATGCCATCTTAGTGCAAGTCGCCTCAATATGATGTTGCCAGTGTAAATGTTTATCCAGTGTGACTCCAAGGTAAGTAAAAGTATTTGTTGACTCAAGCTGGGTCTGGTTAATAGTTAATGTAATATCACTTGAAAGAATTGATTTTTTCTTTGAGTGGAACAGTATGTATTTAGTTTTCTTAGCATTGATTGTTAATTTGTTTGTGAGAAACCAGTCGGAGATTTTTTCCAGTTCTGTATTTGCTATGTTTTCAAGTTCGACCGTATGATGAGCAGTAACAACAATGGCAGTGTCATCAGCATACATGATGGCTTTGGATGAAGTTAATACTTTGGGCAGATCATTTACGTACAGTAAAAAGAGCAGCGGACCAAGAGTAGACCCCTGTGGTACCCCTGTGAGTAGGCGCTGAATGGATGACGATAAAGATTTCATTGAAACAATTTGTTGGCGGTTTGTGAGGTAGCTAGAGAAAAAGTCAAGCACCTTATCGCGAAGTCCATATATTTTTAGTTTATTTAGCATAATGTCATGGTTAACTGTGTCGAAGGCTTTTTTAATGTCCAGAAATATAACTGCTGCGAGTCTGTTATTGTGTAAAGCATCATTAATTGCCTGGGTAAGAGTCATGACTGCTGAGCTGGTGGAGTACTGAGGGCGAAATCCGTGCTGCTCTGGGCATATAATGTTATATTTCTGAAGAAACTGATGAATACGTTTGTTAAGAATTTTTTCGAATATGGTATTAATAACACTAAGTACAGAGATAGGTCTGTAACTGGAAGGGTCAGAGGAGTCGCCGTCCTTGAATACAGGAGTAACACGTGCTATCTTTAGGGATGATGGGTATGTGCTGTTGAGTATTGAATGGTTGAATAAATGGCATAATATGGGTCCTAGAACATCAATATTTTCTTTAATTACCTTCACAGGAATGCCATCGTAGCCTGCCGCCTTGTTTGTAACTAAATCCATAACAACACACATCACTTCAGTTAATTCGACTTCGTGCAGAAAGAAAGAGTTTAAAACTGGCCGCGGAAGATCACTGCTAGTACTTATATCAGGAAGTTTCGATGCTAGATCAGGGCCAACTTTGGTGAAAAATGTATTAAAGTCTTCTACTGTCTGCTCAGTTATATTGGAGGGAAGTACAGAACGTTTTTTAAAGTTATGTGTCGCCTCATTTACAATTTGCCACATTTCCTTTGAATTCCCAGTGGCGGCTTTAATTCGGCGTGCAAAATATTCCTTTTTGCGGGCTCTCCTTAACGACACTGATTTATTACGTGCGCATTTGAACTGGTACAAGTAGTACTGGTTACTTCTATGATGTAGCCATTTGTGATACCAATAGTCCTTCTTCTTTAATACGTTCAAAATTTCTTCTGTCATCCACGGACAAATTGGCTTGTAACGCCTCGAGGCTGTTGTACTTCGGCTACTGTTTTTTATTAGATCCACAAGGGTTGTAATCAGGTTAGAGAATTCTACATTAACATCTTCATGATAGATTAGGTCAGTATTGAGTAATAACAACTTTTTGCGGAATGATTCATAATCTAGCTTAATGTCAGTTCTCGATTTATTCTCTTTTATTGCAGGAGGTGTGTCTACGTTAACGAAAATCGGCAGGTGATCCGAAATTGGGGTTTGATATACACCTGCGTGTGCGCCTGTGTCAATATTTGTCAGTGCATGATCGATAGATGTTGCCGAAAAAGTGGTTATACGCGTCGGAGAATTAATCAAATTGCGAAAGTTGTATGACTGAAGTAGATATGTATAATCCATGGTGTTCCTAGAAAGTGTGTCAATATTAAAGTCCCCAACGATTATAACTTCATTATTGTAGTTCTTGGCTAAAGATGACAAGATTATTTCCAATTTGTCAAAAAACATGGTAAGACTTGAGCTCGGGGGTCGGTAAACTACGCCCACTACTAGTCCCCATTCAAGTTTCAGAAATAGTGCTTCAAGTTCGGGCGAACAAGATGAAACTGATGATAAGATAGTGTAATGCAGGCTATCTGTAACAAACATCGCCACACCGCCACCACGAAACTGCGAGTTCCGTGGTTGTGATAATGTCGTGTAACCAGGAATTGTTATATTTTCGTTCTTTTTCAGCCACGTTTCCGTGGTCGCTATGATTTCAAAAGACTGCCCCTGCTCAACAATAAACGAAAGTAGGGGGCTCAGGTTTTTGTTCAGACTGCGAACATTACTATGAAGTATGGATATGTTTGTTCTGGAAGCCATTATGAGCTCAAGTCAGGGTTATTATCGCTTTGTGCTTGTGTCCCTTGGGCCCGGGTTATTCTTTCTAGATCTGCTTCGCAGGTCACATGAACCACCTTCGATTTTTCTGCTTTCCTCATTAATATTTTTCCTTCAGACACCCAAGCAAACTTCCAGCCGACATCGCGTTTGGTTTGGATTGCTTTCCCCAAAAGTATCTTATTTTCTGGGCACAGTGTTCATTGACGAATATAGGATCAGTTCCTTCAAACCCAAGCATTGATACGTTTAGTCGTGACTTTTTCGCAGCAGCAAGGAATTTGTCTCGGCTGGTCCTTGAGGCAAACCGTACAATCACATTTGGTGGTCCTTTAGCCTTAGTAGCTACACGATGTGCAACCTCGATGGCATGGCTGGGTAGTTCTGTAGACAAGCATGAAGCGACTGTTTCAACAACCTTGTTAAGGTCCTCACTGTCAGCAACAGGTATGCCCTTCAGTTCGAGGTTGTTATTCCTACTGTACTGCTTTAGTTCAATTAGTTGCTTCTTGGTTTCAGCGAGTTCCTTACTTAGAATCCGGTTCTCTTTCTGACACTCAAGGCCCAGTTTTTTCGCATCGTCAAGTTCTTTACGGAGAGTCTGAACTTCAGTTTTGAATTCTTCGAAGTTTTCATTCATGAAGTCCATTCCTGTTCTGACCGAGGTAAGTTCCGTCTGAATGGCAGTATTTGATGACTGCAACTGTTTTACTTCATCTTTTAGTTCAGTCATGACTTCCACGAACCTAGAAGTCATATCTGTTAGAACTCTGACTATTTCTTTTATACTGTTTGGTGTTTTTTCAGCGAAAGTGTTGGCAAATTCGGCTAAAGGATCACTTTTGCCTTCCATTATGACAGGGTGTATCTCTCCCGGCCAATTCAAACAAGGGCAATAACACTTGGAATTTCAGAGCAGCCCGGCAGCCATAGAAACATAACAGATAATAGATTTGTGCGCCCACCTGCAACAAGTGAAGACAGCGATTTAGCAGAAGTGGTAGCCACGGCTGCCGGAACCGCTCTGAATGTCCCTTGACTGGCGCTCAGTCCCTTTATATTGGCGAAGATGACGCCCCCAGTCGCTGAACTGCCGTAGCACAATGACACCTTCCGTTGCGATGGTGTCCGATGCGCATGCGCACAGCTCCTGATGATTAGGCTGCTGCAGACGACCGCCTTTTATCACATGCCTGCAACAAGTGAAGACAGCGATTTAGCAGAAGTGGTAGCCACGGCTGCCGGAACCGCTCTCCGCATTCTTCGAAAACAGGTTGATCTTGTTTTGTCAGTAGGAAACTGTGTGCGAGGTGCGCGTGTCCTATCTGAAAACGGCCGATAATCACTTCCTTAAAATGTTCCTGGTGGGTGCTGGACTTCCATTCACTTATAACTGGTTTTACATTGTGGAGTTTGTTTTTTACTTTGTTGTTCCATGCAGACTACCATTTCTGTCTTATGTTACGATGTATTAAGTTAATGCAATCTTTTAACGGAATATTTACTTTCTTGATTTGTTGTCACGTGCTTGAGCAGCGCATAAACAAAATTTTAAACAACAAACAAGGCCTCACTGGCTTGGACACGTGTAGGACAAAACCAACAAAACAGTGTAAACTGAGACAGAAATAGGAAAACTTGCAATGCACCGGAAATACATACACTACTCCCTCTTCTAGAAAATGTCACGTGAAGTAAAATGCAAATAAAACTAAAAAATAATGCTCACGCACCACCAGCAAAAACACTAGGCCAGACCAAAAAGCTACAACGCTACACTTGATGTAAACAAGACTAGAATAAAGCTAACTGTTTTTGCTCCTAACGAAAACAACTATGTCCTGCCCTCATTCTGTACAATGAATTTCGCCACGTGCTGCTTGATGCGCTTAGTCCTTTTCGGGCTGTTGCTTTGGGTAGGAGGCGCTCAGGAGCATGCCGCAACCAGGATTTTATCGCAGCCTCAACGATTACTGGAGTTCTGTTCGGTGCTTTCCTTACAGCAACTGAAAAAGTATAGCACAATAAAACAACTCCATGCAAGCATCCCGTTTACTTCTGTGTGGCACTGGATTACAGAGGACGGGATCCTCGGTCCATGGCCGCAACAGTCGACTGCCATCAAGGCTTACAAGGCACTGTTTTGTTTTTTACAAACTGCATTGATTGACAGATTGTGACTGTGTTTCCCGCTCCTCTATTTAATCCCATCATTCCATTCCCCAATGCAGGGTAGCCAACCGGAAACCTTTCTGGTTAACATCCCTGCCCTTTCTTCATCTCTTTATCCGTTCACATATAACGAATCAAGGATATTAAAAAGTGGCATATCGGAGCTGGGCGAAACAAAGGACTTACTGTTCCCCGTCATGTGGCATTCCTCAGATTATTTTTAATTGAGTTTATTTTAAATAAAATTATTAATGCACACTTTCTATTATTCACACTTAGGATCATGTGTCTTTCCTTAAAATGTAGAGGAAATTGAGAAAGATCGGAATCAATTTTTGTAGCACCGTACCTTTTACGTTGTCCTTTTTTTCCAGCATTCAAAGAAAGCTTGCGAACTATTAAAAAAAAATGCACTCGTGCGCTACCATATTCCAGTGCTCCCAACCGTGACTGACCAAGCCCAAGTGAGCAGCCACTCCTGAGTTCGACAGGCTGCAAAATGATGAAAACAATACAAAAAACGGAGGCTGCCTTGAAATGCGTAACTTCACTGCTTTCCCTTCCATTTTTGTTTTGTCTATATCCAATGGCTCAATAGAAGCTGCGTCTGAATTGGCTATTCGTCGAATGCTTATACCTTATCGCAGATCACTGTGCGCGCTTTCCATGTTCAAGAAGAATGTGCTGACGTGTTTTCAAGACTATGCTGAGAGCGACGTCGGCCACTCGCTTCGATGTGGCGACCACACATGCTTCGGTCGCTCAGGACATGCTTGGCAGCGTTACAAAACGGCAACGCAAGAGCGCAATCACGTGGCTTTTTTCATAACTCAAGGGCTTTCTTTAAATGCTGGAAAAAGGACCACATAGAAGATCCGTCGACACAAAAAAATGAATGGGTTGTTTCATAACCACGTCTAGAACTTGTCCCAACTTTGCGCCAAACTGCCTGGCACGCCTTCAAGAAAAGCACATGACCCTATGTGAATATTTAAAATTTTCTTTAATTAACCAAAGCTAATTAACGAAATACACGGACCTTCAAAATATTCTAAAGAGTTCTACACGACTAGAAACTCTAGTTTCATCAACTTTCGGTGCATCGCGTTTTTTAGTCATTGGTTCCAGTTATGTGAAACACCCTTTATGTTACTGCATTATATGTAACATTGCTATATGAGCCCAGAGCTCTATACAGCAGTTACAGGCCTTAGAAATTATGAAGTACCCTAGATGTGCCCTTAAATGTAGCCGTAAAATCAATCACTGGAGCTACACTGATTGGTGCACGGTTTACATGTTGACTGCTCCTTACCTTGCTTGTCTAAACAAGCCTGAAGCAAAACGATGCTGAACACTACTGCACTGCATAACCCTTATTGCAAGCAGTTATTTCAGAACTTGAGCACTACGTTGCAATACGCACTGCAAAGCTTTTTTTCATAAAGAACCCATGTTACGATGAGATAATCGGAAAATGCATCTTGCACTTATAGGCAGTGATTCAAAGCATAAATCAGGTATTAAAAATTATATATTATGCGTATTAAAAGTTCATTTTTAGCAAATAGGGGTTATGAAAATGCCTCCAAATTAATAAGCAATCTTAAAGAAGTATTCCACACGTTTGAATACTTTGGCAGTTTTCAGGGCTGAGAAGTTAACTTTCCCCTCCCACCCTGTTCATGAAAACATTGTGGCACCTCATCTTTCATGCAGGAAGCCAGAATTTTTTTCGTTGCCCAATTTCATTCGCTGCCCCCAAGCTCCATGAAATCTTTAACCTCTTTACTCTTTAACAATATGGACACGGCGGCACAGCCGTGACAATGTCACCAAACGCACCCGTGCAGGTTTTCGCTGGCTGCTTGCTCTTCGTTTTTGGCGGATCGGCATCGTTCACTGCTGAAGGATGTTGCCTGCACCTTGACAGAATCAACGCGGCGCAATGGCCTCACGGGTACAGCTCGTTCTGCGCATCTTCATCCGACTTCGATATGTTCCGCCTCCCGCTCATGAATAAGGACTACAGCGCACTATCTTCGGGCACGCTCACGTCACGACACCATCATGGGACAGCAAGGCAAGCGGATATAAAAGGCACTCCTGCAAGCTCCTGCTTCAGTGGACACGGCGGCACGGCCATGACAATGTCTCCAAACATACCCGTACCTTTGCAGGTTGTTGATGAAAAGTGTGGTTTTCGTAGTGATAACCCTTGTACAATAGTGCTGCCGTGTCCACACAGGTTTTTGCATTATGTGTGTGACTGCTCTTCGATGGCGCTCCTTTCACTCGAGCTGTCTGGAGACATTGAATCCAATACTGGCCCTGTTACTGAAAAAATGTTCAATGAACTAATTAGCACACAGAAAGAAATATATCCAAAATCTCAGAAATTCAGCAAAATCAAACATCATCTGAGGCATGCTTTCTTGAAATGCAAATCAGGCTTCAGACTATTGAAAACAAACTGCAGAGCCTTGACGAAACACATAAAAGGCTTGACGACTTAGAAACTGCTGAAGAAGGCCATGGCATGACCATGAATAGTATTTACAGGCAGCTTGATGATTTAGAAAATCGATCTCGTCGCAAAAACCTCATAATTAGAGGTGTAAAAGAGGAAGGGCGTTAATCTGAGGAGATTTTGCTGAAAAAGGTAAATGACGATATATTCAGGGAAAAACTTGGACACAAACTAAATACTATCAAAAGAATTCATAGACTAGAAAAGAAAACGTCGGGCAAGGACCGTCCTGTTATGGTGAAGCTAAATGATTTTAGAGATAAGATGAAAATTATGCAGAACTGCCACAAGCTCAAAGGTAGTCAAATAACCATATCAGAGGGCTATTCTAAAAGAGTTGTTGATATCCGCAAAAAGCTGTGGAATTCATCAGATGTGGAGAGGATCAACAGCGAGATAGTTAAATTACTTTTCAATAAGATTGGTGACGACATTTATGTTTCGGATGAAGTAACCGGTCAGAGAGTGAAGTGCCATATCCCAGAAGAAAACGAGCATGTGTGAATCAATAATTCTCCCTACGCACGCTTCAAAGCGATGAATATATATGCCAGAAGCATTGTAAACAAAGCAACCGTCATTGAAAGCATTATCTTGAAACACAAACCACATATACTAATAATAAGTGAAACTTGGCTTCATCAAGATGTATCGGACGAGGAGGTCACGCCCCCAAATTATAAAATAGTGAGCAGAGATCAGATAGAAAGAGGGGAAGGAGTGGCAATCATAGTCAAAAGCAATATAGTATTTTCTGTGTTAGATGGTCCAAGTAACATTGAATCAGTATGGATAAAAATTAAGTTAAACAACCGCTCGGTGATTGTAGGTGGTATATACAGAGCTCCCCTGAAGACATGCTTGTTAGTTTATGAAATTTCATGGACATGAATTTAAAACAGGATGACCCAATCCTGCTTTTAGGTGATTTTAATTTGCTTGGAATTGACTGGAATACACTCTCCTTTAGTGCAACGGATATGGCGAGCAGTTAAGAATTGAGCTTGCATTTTGCCTAACTTCACTTGTAGCAGGTTGCACCAGAGTATGCGAAACAACCTCATTACTTCTTGACCTAGTCTTTGTATCCTCAGAACTGCTACCATATCTTTGTACCTGTGAACCCTACGAAGGTATATCCGATCACAAAATGGTAATAATGGCTTTAGATATGGTGCCAGATCATTCGCATAGTAAACAAAAGGTGTTTCTAAACTTTGCAGCCGCTGACAATGCTGGTGTGTTGGAATGCCTGGAGGGTTCATTTGATGATTTTATGCCTCTTGTTGATAGTGGTACTACAGTTGACAAACTGTGGGCTTACTTTTCAAATATGGTGGAGCACTGTATTAAGCACTCCATTTCCAAGCGTTCAAAATGTACAAGAAAGAATCCCTGGATAACAAGAGAAATCATACATATGAAACGGAAATTCAAATTAAAACGAAGGGCAAACAGAATTAAGTCTGCTCCTGGTGAGAGCAGTGTCATCAGTCAAATGAGTAAGTAACACAAGCGTCTTGTCAAGGTAGCTAAGGACAAGTTCTACAATGTAACACTGAAAAAATTTTTAATTGGGGCACCTAACAAATTTTGGTGCTATGTCATTCCTGCGAAGCCTCGAAGTAAAAGAGATAAAAATAGCACAGAAAGACCTGAAAACCTTAACGCATTTTTTTATTCGTCTTCACTTCTGAAGACGGCTTATCACCAAAAGTAACAGACGTGCCTGGTTGCTCTCCAGTTCAAGACTTAGAAATCACACAGCATGAAGTGCTTAACTTCCTGCTTCAATTATATGTAAAGAAAAGCCCAGGTCCTGATGGAATCCCTAACGAATTCCTATTCAGATATGCAGAGTGGGTTGCCAAATACCTAACAAAAATTTTTCAAATATCTATTACCACAGGTTTTCTCCCGTCCACTTGGAATTATGCCTAAGTTATTCCGGTTCATAAGAGCGGTTCAACATCAGTTGTCAATAACTTCCTACCAATTACTCTCCTTTGTACATGTTCTAAGTTGCTTGAAAATATTGTATTTAAACACCTTATGGCGAATCATGAAAATATTAACATACTTCATCCTTTTTAACATGGGCTCTGTAAAGGCCTTTCTACAATTTCCCAGCTCATAGAAACCGTTCACGACCTTTCCGAAGGAATAAACTGCCGTGGCAAAACTGACATATTATTCTTGGACTTTTCAACAGCATTCGATAGGGTATCCCATCCAAAGTTGCTGCTAAAGATTAATGCTTATTCAGGAACTCCAATATAACAAAATGGTTTTCTTCCTACCTCTCCTCTCGTGAACAGTTTGTATACCTCGAAATTTATCAATCGTCTTCTTCACCGGTGGTTTCAGGTGTTCCACAGGGAAGTGTCTGGGGCCCCCTTTTTTGACTGGTTTTCATAAATGATTTTCCCAAAATCTATCACACTTCCTATCAGACTGTTCGCTGATTATTGTGTGGTATACAAAATAATTAGGACTCCAAGTGATCAAGAACTGAATGCTAATCTGCATGCAGTAGAAAATTGGTGCGCTAAGTGGCAAATGGTGCTTAACTCTGACAAATCCATAACTATGTCTGTTATTAGAAAGAAAAATATAATGGTATACCCTTACTACATTGCAGGTAAACCAAGAGTACAACAGCATAAGTACCCCACCTTAACCTTCACTTCTGACCTATACTGGAATACACACTTAAATAGTATATGCTCTAAGGCACCGAAACCAATTTGGGCACTAAGACGCAAAATCCTTAATGCAAATTCCAATGTAAAAACACTGACTTATAACACCCTCGTAAGACATTTAATTGAATATGGCAAAATTGTTCGGGATCCGTACACCGCGTCTAACAAAATAAAAATTGAAAAAGTTCAGAAACTCGCTTCCCGTTTCATCTTCAATAAATATCGCCGAATTGATTCACCGGCCCAATTATATAAATTAGCAAGCCTCAACACTCTAGAATACTGCACAACGGTAGATAGGCTGAAATTTCTTTACCTCATAATTCACGGCCACTTTAATATCAACACATCACCCTATTTTGAAATTCACCCCAATGAGACATCAAGACAATGCCATAGCATCTACATTCCTGTGCCGTATTCTTATAAAGATTGTTTTAAGTACAGCTTTTATCCCCATGAAATTAAAGAATAGAACATGCTGCCTGATTCAATTGTTAATATCACTTCCCTCGATGCCTTTATAGAACGCCTGAAATCATACCTGGACCATAATACACCAATATAATAGTTCTGCCTCAGCACATGCATTTTCTTACCTACTATTTCATTTTCCCTGTATGTCTCTTGTGTCAATGTCTTAGCTGTGAAATGTACCTTGTTTTGAATGTGTATTTATTAGATTTTCCACTCCTGAAATAGCCTGAGAAAGGCTGACAATATCAATAAATGAACGAAGGAATACACACACAAGCACAACACAAGCAACAAGTAAAAAATGACCTGAAGCACTAAGAACACAATCGACTAAAAAGTGCTCAATATGAAGTGGACTCCAAGTAAATATCTCCAATCATGTATTTACAATAACCCTCATAACCAATAATTGTTTCTAGAAAATATTGTGTATCGTAACTCTGTACTTGACAACAATAGGGAATGAACCAGAAAAGATGTAAAAACATACCAAAGTGTCTGTTGCTTTAATGCAAGTCCATCATATATTTCAATTAGTTGCTCCAAGCAGCTGAAAGGCTGCTCAATCAAGTGTGTACACGATGGTGCCACTGAGGTAGAAGATACTGCCTTCAAAACCACATGCAATACTTCTCCCTGCTGCTGCAGCAAGCAACGAATCATATTCAACAGGCATGTTGTACGCTACTCAAAACCTGAAAGTGAGAAATTTCACAACCTGCAGAAGAAATGCACCAACCATAGCAACAAAATTAAGTGCATGTGGAGACTTTCGTCCAATACGGAGCACCTAGTAGCGTAATGCCGTATCTCATACAATTTTCCACATCGCACGTACCACTAATGCCTACTTGTACTCAGTTGGCTTTCAGCAGCAGTGAACATTTTCTCCACAGGCATTCATGCAATATGACTAATGGTAATGCATGCTGAAGAACCACATTGGCAATGCATAGCATAAAATCGCAAAAAAGGGCTATAACTCATACATTAATGCTCTCACATAGTGTTTTGCTGCTGGTCTGCACTCAAAATGCAGGAAATATATATATATATATATATATATATATATATATATATATATATATATATATATATATATATATATATATATATATGATAAAGGCAGTAGAGACGAGTGGTCATCTCATCAGGTTAGCCAAAGATTAACAATTGTAAGGCAGTGCAGCTATATGAAACCAACAACATACTGTTTGCCATTATGTAGTGCAGAGTATTTTTGTATTCTATCTACTTGGTTAAAGAACTACATTATATTATCCAAATTTGTCCACCTGAGAAGACCCACTGCTCTTCATGGCTCGCACCTTTTGTGTTCCTGTCGAATGTGATGATGTTTCAAGACTATGCTGACAGTGGCCGCTCGTTTGGGCACGGTCAGCATGCATGTTTCATTTGTTCAATATGCAGTTGGGAGCACAACATGGCAGTACATGACCGTAGCCATGTGGCATTTTTCGAATTGCACTGCCTTTCTTTAAATGCTGGGAAAAACAACCAAATAGGAGAAGCATTAGCAAAAAAAGCAGCCAGTTGTTTCTGAATCCATTTTATAATTAATTAAATTCACTTGGCTTTAAAAATAGTACAAAACATTTAGCATACTTGATCCTAGTTAAGTAACTAATTAAAGAACATAAAAGTACCCTCAGGAGTGCAACATGATGGCAAACATATGTTGCTGGTTTCATCCAGCTGCAATGCACTGCCTTCTTTTAATACTTGAATGAAGTTGCATAAAATACATACATTGCTGCCTGTCATGTTAGCCCAACATGCTTGGCAGTTCCTCCTGGTCTTTTTCATAGTCTGAAAAAACAATAGCAATGCAAAAGTTTACAGAAAAAATGCATTCCAAGAGACAACAAGAGACGAAACGACCACCAAGACAGGAAATATAACAATTTACGGAGGTCATGGCAGGCAGCCGGTAGTTTCAATGTGCGCAGGCACTGGGTTACTGAAATCACAAGAATACAAGTAAACTTCCTATCCAGCCGCTCAACTAACATATCCAGTTGAAATCAAGGTTGGGAATGAACTGCACCTGCAAGCCTATAAGAACCATTCTTAATAAAATTTTAACCACTGTCGCAATATTTACAATCCAAGGGACCTCTACTCATACTAGAGCTTATTTTCAAAGCGTGGTGGGTACAGCTTTGAATAAAATGCAGTTCAGGCTCATCAAACTGCTTGTTAGCTGAAAATTAAGTGTGCAAACAAAACGAAGCTTTGTGATGGCATGGTAATACCACATACACATGTTGCACGCCTATGTTCACTGTGTCTCTGCAATTGCATCGCACTGTTTGGTGAGCTGAAATTAACGTCTGACTGGCTGAAGTCCATGCTTCACTTGACATAAGCGCTTGACTGCCTTTATGAGTGGCCGAAGCTGATGCTCGTCCAAGTACAGGAAGGCCTAAGAAGGAAAATATTGCACTCATCACGTTACACATAAGTGTTCTAGCTCTACCATATTATGGAACCAGGAAATTTTCTTGCTAGTCATATGTTACAATGTTCCTGATAGATGCCATTATCTATTTCGTCCTTTATGTCTAAAGTTTATTATTGCTTTGGAATTACAGATGTACCACAAGAGTAATGACTCACAGGACGTGAATTCTGCTGTGGTCCCCGCAGACCTCTCTTGCCCAAGTGGACAAAACAAGGCACACATTCACAAATGATGTCAGACGGGCCAAGCAATCATAAACAGTGCGAGAGTTCAAAAGGGGACCTATCATATGAACAAAGGGTTGGTTATATTTCCATTACTGCTGCAATATTTTTTTCATGTAACAGAGCAGTGCTGAAAACACGCAACTTACCCTGGGGAAAGTCACGCAGAACTGCAGAAGTCTGCAGTTTTTTGAAATGCTTGGAGAACTCTCCGAGTCACTGTCATTCGAGTTCGTCCAGGCCAACGGTGCTCGTCGCCACTGTTTCTCGACAATTTATGGGTCCCTGCTAAGGCCAGATGTAAACTGAGTTCAGTTGAGCTTTTTACATGCCTGAGCATAAGAAGCTGAGCAAGAAATGATAGCATAATGGTTAAGTTTTGCTCTTATTACATTCGAAAAAAAACAACATGCCCAAACGTGGTACCTACCAAATAGTCCTTTAACAGAAATGTCAAACTGCTTCCAGGTTGATTCCACAGGTGAATTTTTTTCACCACTAAGACAAATTTTTGGAATTCAAGTGATCTGGCCACCTACAAGTGTTGTCCAGGACCCAACTTGTCGGCACAACCTCGACTTCTTCAGTTTTCGTGAACTTAACCAATGGGTATTGCATCTGGAGAAAGAAGACATACTTCAAGAAACTGAAAGCGTACAAAAATGGTTAATCCAAAATATCAGCACGATACAATATCTTTGGACTGCTCGAGGAATTTGAATCAGATATTCTACTGGCAAAGCACCCCCTATTTTGTACTACAAAGATGAACAAAAGTAACAGATCTTACTATGAGCTCAAAAATAGCCTGCCTGTACCAGCCACTCTAAGGCGAAAATAAATATTTTCTTAAAGGCCTTAAGTTATGAAACAATTGATTCACATTACTCAGCAAGAAAGATAACTCATAGGTATTTAACATACAACATTAATGCTTTTATTTCTCAAAAACCTCGCTGAAAATACAGTCTAGGCCTGAGAGCTGCTAATTCCTAGATTTCTTCAGTAATTGGAGACCTAGATGGTTACATAAACAATGAAATATACTCTCTTTCTGTCTAATTTTAAGATCCTTGAAACTCTGTCCATATCCTGTGTTGAACTGGTTTTCACATACTGTTTCTGTCGAGAAGCTGTGCTATAGGTTAAACTAAGTTCACTTCATACATCCACAATACCATCCATATGCTTGAGGCTATAAGTTATGTCCCAGTAAATTATTTGCTAAAAACAAAACAGGAAGATTTCAATTGCATAATTAGGAAAAACAAATACTCACCAGACCATATCTTGGAATAGTTAGGAAGCGTAAAGAGAATCATATAAAAGTTTTGTATGTTCTGTTGGCATAGGCGTGGTAGCAGATTCAGTGATAGCTTGGTACAACACAGCACTCATGGAAGAACCATAAAACTAAGTTTCATTGATACAATTATACAGATGATGTCTTAACACTCCAAACACAGCTTTCCAAAAAGAAACAAAGGTTAGATTGAATGCAATTCTGGAGTGACCACGAACCGATTCTTCCATGGAAGTCTGACCATTTTCCGACAAGGGCCACACTTTCAGTGCAGAAAGACGTGACAATATATATTCCCAACCCTGAAGACTGAAATCGCACTGCATATACATCTTCCTTCTGAAGGAACTCTTGACCAATGACACATAGCTTCTGAGTTGACTTCAAGCAGGCAATGTTTCTTACAATAATTTGTCCATTCAGGATGCAGCAATTGTCTGGTTTGTCCGAGCTCAAGATGATACTTGAGGATCCCACAGTTTGAAAGCATGAAAAACAGCACACAGAAGGAAGTGGACCATTGTCATGACGGCAACCATGTATTACAGCCGCAACTTCCTCACGAGGCTCTTCAAAACTGCTTGACTGTGCTTCAACTAGTCTCTTTCAAGTTTCCGCAAGGGTTGGCCATGATTGCAAAGCTGCTACTTGAGTTGCCTCATATTATGTTCAAAAGGAAATGCATTGAAGTAGTCCACTGTATCATGATATTTTATATCGTCAGGCAGGTGCAACAGGCAGTGCAGATTGAAAGACGTGCTCCTTTCCATAGAAATTGGCAAAAGTACTCACAAAATGCTTGAGGAGAGTTTTTGCATAGCATAATGAGCACATAGTGCCATGCTGGCAACAATTGAAAGTGCTGCATGGAGAAAAAAAAATTTTGTAGAGGTAATCTGGAAGAGTGAGTTTTAGTAGGACTGGCACTGTATAGAACAAAAAAGCTGGAATTCCACTGCCTTCCAATAATCTAGCTCATCAAGGCCCCGTGGCTTCGGTGTAAATCGACATGAAATGTGTGGACGCAAAGCACTGCTTTTTTCAGTGAACATGAGAACAGCAAGTGGACCCAGTCGAATAATCAAAGGTCCTAATACCCATGAAGAAAACAACTTCACAACACTCAGAAGGGCAACATGCATATAGTCTAACGGGACATCATGCACTGTATCAATGGGCAAATTAAGGTGAATAGAAGCTCCCCGTGATGTCCAGGATCATGTTGTTCCCTGAAGCTATAATTAATGCACCGAGGGCAATCTGAACTAAGAAACACAACCTTGCCTGCCACATATGAGTCTTCAACAGTGCACTTTGGGCAACAATTGTATCCACTGTGACCTTTCGACATCATTATGAAGGACAGTGCAGGGGCACCACATACTACTATTGCCTTCCATCTCAGTTCAATCTTTTGGCCATTGACAACAAGCCCATGCGACAACAAATGATGCAGTTCGTAAACAAAAGGTCTCGGAAAGTCATTTTAAGAAAGTGGCTTTGAAGTCCCCGCATAAGCACCAATTACAAATGGGGAAGTGTCACCACTGCAGTTGCTGACCTGGCACGGAATCGGCCACACTTGCATTTCGGAAGTCTTTGCGAGCGGTAAACCATCTACATTCACTGTCAACGTAAAAATACGTGGGAGCTATTTCAAGGCTCTCAGGGTGTGCCGAAAACCTGCACCAAAACCAAAGTGGCAATATTCATCTGGATTCAGAATGGTTGCCGGGTATTTCGCTTGCGTACAAGGTATTCCGAAAAGGATACGCGCGTCATCGGGAAGATCATGTTTAGAAAGCCCTAGGGATATCAGAGCTTCAATAGGCCAGTAAGATGAGCCTTCCTTTTTTATGTTGTTTTCCCTGCCCAGTGACGCAGGGCATCGCGAAAACTTTTTTGAGGAGTTACCGCATCAGAACCTAATGAAGCGACAGGCAAATTGGGACTGGAGTCAAGGCCGAAGTGGAAGGGAGCCATCCGCGCAGGCACTCGATCGCCAGGCGCAATACCGGACACAAAACGCTGCGGAAGCCAGACGAAGCATCAAGTTGCTCAACATTTTTGTCGGCGCCTCACAGAAGGTACGGAAATCTTCTGTGAATCTGTCTGATTCTGAGTCAAGTTTCTCAGCAATTTCATTTACGTCCACAAAATCTACGGTTTCCAAACGTCCGGACAAAGACTGCGCAACAGATGATGGACCGGGCAGAGAAACCGTTCTTGCACGGCGCGCACAGAATGAAGAAGCTGGAAAGCTTTTTTTGCCTCCCACGCCGCTTTCTCTTCAGCATATCTCTTGCGTGCTTTCTGCATAACTCCACCGCGCCAGACAGTACCTACACCACGCAACACCCAGCGACATGCGACCGCGAACACGCACTGCAGAGCAGCACACAGCAAGCGCGACAGTAACAGAGCACGCATGACTGTGATCAGGCACTTCAGCTTACCTTTTTGGCGGAGAGAATTCCACTACACGCGTTGCGTGCTTGCAACAACACCAAAGGAGCCACCTTAAGCACCTTTCGTGGCAGAAGGTAGCAAAAGCCCGAAGGTTGACAGCTGCAGCTCGCAAAATATGGCGCTTCCACACACGTAAAAACGCGCGCTTTCCTAGGTGTATGCGAATTTCCACGGATGTACGCATGCGCAAATCAAGGAGAGAACACCACGTGATAGACTAAGCATTACGGGAAAGAAGCCATCACGCGACAAGGCAGCAGTAGTTTCAGTTTCGCCTCTAGGGTTTCGCGTTCGCTCGCTACGCATCGCTACGCCAGCGCCTGAAATTTCAGACGCCCTTCGCGTGCAGCATGCGTGCAACCCAAGGTTGGTTGGTTGCGAAACTTTATTTCCAGCGGATATAGAGGAGCGACACGAAGTCGCCCCCCGCTTAAACGGCGGCCTCTATCCCTTGGGCAGTGGCGGCGTCTTCAGCCAGCTGGAGGAGCTTGATCTGTATCCCCGGTTCGGGGCTGAGCAATAGAGCCTCCCAATGAGCAGAGTCGGTAATGAAGTGACTCGCGGGTAGGGACTGCGGGCAGTTCCAGATCATATGATTTAGATCGGCTTTCGCATCACAATTTTTGCATTTGTTTGAGTAGAGTCCTTCCGAAAGAAGCTGCACAATTGGGGATTTGGATAGGTGTTAGTTTGAAGTTTACGCCAGGCTTTGGCCTGTTGCTTGGAGAGCGTTTTATCTGCTGGGGGGAATCTGAGTCTTGCAAGCCTGTAGTGCTGCAGGATTTCTCTGTAAGAAAACAACCTGTCCTTGCCAGAGTATAGGGCGGGTGGGCTGCACGACCCAGCTCGGCGGGACAGTTCTCGAGCTAGGTTATGAGCCGCCTCATTACCAGCAAGGGAAGCATGAGCAGGCGTCCAGATTAGGCGAATGCGCCGCGTGGGCTGATACTTTAGCAGAATCCGTGCTGCTTGTGGGGAGATTCTTCCAAGCGTGTAGTTACGTATAGCCAATTTTGAGTCGCTGACAATGGTTTCTGCCGAGGATCCCACAATGGCTAGAGCGATGGCTGTTTCTTCTCCAACATGTGTGTGCTGAGTGCGTATAGTGCCCCCAGTTATGAGCGTACCACGTTCCGTGGTGACCACAGCTACCATCTTGTCAGCCGAAGAATCTGCCGCATCTACATATACCACAGAGGTATCATTAATAAAGCGTTTGCCTAATGATTTGGCTCTCTCTGTACGACGTTCAGCGTGGAAATCTGGGTGCATGTTCCGAGGTAGTGGAGGAATGACCAGAAGCTGGCGTATATGTTTGGGAAGGTCAGTTGTGGGTCCGCCTTGTCGTTCGTATGTTATGCCTAGTGTGGACAGAATGTGTCTGCCAGTTGGTGTGGCCGATAGTCGTTCGTACTGCGAGACGGTTACCGCTTCAGGGTGTTATGAAGACCGAGACCTAACACTTTCTCAGTCGCTGTGTGCATGGGTAGCCCAACTGCCTGTTTGACGCATTTTCTGATTATGGCCTCCACTTTTTCTTTTTCAGCTGACTTGAGATGTAGGTAAGGGCATACGTAAGCTATGCGGCTTATCACAAAGGCTTGTACTAAACGGAGAGTATTGCTTTCCTTCAAGCCCGAGTGGCGGTTACTAATGCGGCGAATGAGTCGCATAATTTGCTGCGAGGTTCCCTGAAGCTTCCGAATTACGTCACCATTGAAGCCGTGTTCTTGTAGAATTAGGCCCAAGATTTTAATTTTGGGCACTCGAGGAATGGGGACTCCGCGAATACTGAGTTCGATGGCCGGTGGGGTTTGCGCAAGGGATCTGATGTTGCGGAATATGAGAAATTCAGATTTGGCTGGAGAGCACCGCAGCCCCCTAGGGTCTACATAGTTCCCCACGATATCTATTGCATGCTGTAGTCTCTCCTCGATTTCGGCATCATTGCCCTTGGCGGTCCACAAGGTGATATCGTCAGCATAGAGGCTGTGGTGGAGTTGCGGAACCTGCGCTAATTGGTGTGGAAGTTTCAACATTGCAACGTTGAAGAGAAATGGTGATAGGACCGATCCCTGCGGGGTGCCCTTGTTGCCGAGGGGGAAGTCATGCGAGTGGAGACCTCCTACTTGAAAATGCGCCTTTCTACCTGAGAGAAAGTCGCGGATATAGTTGAAGGTGCGGGCTCCCACCCCGAGTTCATGCAGGTTCTCCAAGATCGCATCATGTCTGACATTGTCAAAGGCCTTTTCCAGGTCAAGTCCAAGAATTATTCTCGTGTCCCGCGTTTTTGCCTCAATAATCTGATGTTTGAGCTGAAGCATTACATCCTGCGTAGAAAGTTTTGGTCGAAATCCAATCATGGTTGGAGGGTACAGCTCGTTCTCCTCCATAAACCGGTTGAGGCGGGTATGAACTACGTGCTCCATGAGCTTACCTACACAAGACGTGAGCGAAATCGGCCTGAGGTTCTCAAGGCTGAGTGCCTTCCCTGGCTTTGGGATGAGAATGATCTCTGCCGTTTTCCATATTTGTGGGATGGAGCCCTCCGACCAGCATTTCTGCATATACTCAGTTAGTAATTGTAGCGACACTTCATCCAGGTTTTTCTACCTCCTTAAGCACACCTTCCTATTCGAGCAATCGCGCGCCAGACTTTCAGAAGTGCATTAATTATCACGCTTATCAAATAATAATAATAATAATATTATTATTATTATTAATAATAATAATAATAATAATAATAATAATGGCAGCAAATAATATACCGGAGGCTTCGGCGGCATAAATTCCTATTCGTACCGAGGTGCATCAGGTGTTCAAGTTCCTTGGGTTGCGATTATTATTATTATTATTAATATTATTTTTATTATTATTATCATTATTATTATTATTATTATTATTATTATTATTATTATTATTATTATTATTATTATTATTATTATTATTATTATTATTATTATTATTATTATTATTATTATTATTATTATTATTATTATTATTATTATTTGAGAAGCGTGATAATTAATGCACTTCTGAAAGTCTGGCGCGCGATTGCTCGAATAGGAAGGTGTGCTTAAGGAGGTAGAAACACCAAAATTTTTTACACGAGTTCTTTTCCAGGCGACACTGTACATGAATCATGTGGAAATCACTTACAATAGCTAAATAATATAATCACAACTTTTCTCATGTGGTTTCGGTTTCCGTCTCAGTCGTTGATGAAGAAAACTCAAGAATAATCGTTGCTTATTCATTATCTGTGATTTTAACTTTTGGACAGGCTTGCGTAAGCAGTCGCGCGAATTGAAATGAACAAAGCTGCGATAAATATTGCACTTTTTTTACGCCTAAAATGAAATAAGCGTTTCTGTGACAACACAGCCATCTTTTGACACCAAAAATGCATGGCAGACAAAAATAAAGTATCAATTATTTACTGCATTCTCACGCAATTCACTTGAGCCACTCATGCTCGGTAATGTGTGGCACATGATTCCATAGACAGAATACACAACGAAAATTTAAGGTTTGCCAGCACAGAAAACTTCAGCGGGTCTGCGGATGTTAATAATAATGCAATGAGGCAGACACAAGCCCGGCAGCTTACAACTCGCGCTTGATTGTAGCTTCCCTGAATATACCCAATCCAGAAGCCCGCTTCCGAGCTAGGGTCCCTGCGTGCACTGGACCAGAACGAATACATTTATTGGCAGGCTGAAATTTGTTTATGCTCTTCAACGCTGCATATGAGGCGGGGCCAGGTTAAATTAAGCTAACAAACGTTGATGTCGATTCAGCAAAGGGTAACACTTTTCACATAGCTTGAATGAGCCCAAGGGTGGTTTTATATTTGGATTTGGGAGCGTAGAAATGCTCAGAAAAGGATCAAAGTTTGAACGTGACTAATATCCGAGCAAACTCTAGTTCGCGACATTAACGTCCATCTCGAACGACCTACGGGCATCCGCAGGAGAAAAAGAAACGGACTTCAAAATTAACGATGTTTAATATCCCCTGGATGTGCGCAGAACCACCGTTTCTGGACCTGGCCGTTCGGATCTTATCTGTACGTCCGATTGAGTTTCATTGCACATTGGGACCCAGTTGGAGTTAATTGTGGGCGATTTCAAAGCTCACGGTCGGATGTGGCGTTACTGCAGTGAAGAGAAGCGGGGACGTAGGTTGGCGGAGCTTGCGTCAACGCTAGGACTCACTCTCCGCATAGACCCAGTCCACCCAACTCGTATAGGCAACTCCATGAATATGGATACGTGTCCGCACTTGACCTTCACCTGCAACATTCAGTAAGCAGACTGGGTCAACACTGAGGAAACCCTCAGCAGCGACCACTGCCTCCTGAACGCTACGACTAGGACCCATCCTTTCACGCGACCAACGACACACGCCTGACTCGCAGATTGGACAAAGTACAGGCAAAATTATACCACTACGGCACCCATACCTGAGCAAGGCTACCATGCAGTCTTGGTCCGAACAATTGGTCTCTGGCCTTCGCTCTTCCGAAACGCAAATTCACCCTCTCAGAGGCAGTCTTTGAAGTGGACACCACTTGCGCCATCTCTGGGAGGCCTGGCATTGCGTTATCCGTCTGTGGCGCCGGTAAAAGCACAACCGGAAACTTAAGCTCGCATCGCTCACCCAACGAGCGGATAAGTGTGCGGTCAAACTCGCCGACTCCAACTGTAAGGAAGATAACGGCGGTCGAGACTCAAGACTTCATCGCCCTCTGATTCCTTCACGGGTGCCAATAAAGTTCTTTCATCATCATCATCCACTTCCGGCGCGGTTGGGTGTCCACCGAGATATGTGAGAGAGTTACAGCGCCATTTCCTTTCATCAAAAGCCAAACCATTCTTCGGGCATCCACCAATTGAGTGCGTATTTCTTAGAACTGTTTTTATAATTGTTTTTTAGGGGGGGGGGCTGGGAAAGGAAATGGCGCAGTATCTGTCTCATATATCGTTGGACACCTGAACCCCGCCGTAAGGGAAGGGATAAAGAAGGGAGTGAAAGAAAGGAAGAAGGAGATGCCATAGTGGAGGGCTTTGGAAGCCCTGCTACGGATGTCTACGGAAGCGTCTGCTGTCTACGGGCGAGACAGCAGCCAGGCAGACAGGCGGGCGTGGTCTCACTGGGCGGTGACTGTTCGTATCACTAGCTTCTGATTGCTTGATTGTCTTTCGCTTTTGCAGGGCGCTTGCAGGTCGCTAGGGGCGCATGTCGACGTCCTCTCCTGGCCAGGGGAACTCCCCCTGGTCGGCCAGCCTCCCCCCTAACCAACTCCCCCTGGACGCCTTCTTTCGGGGTGGCGTCGGCACTATTCCCGTGGCCTTGGTTCGATCGGATGGTGGCGCCATTCGACTCAATAAGCCGGATGCGGTTCAGACTGCGCTACAGGCGATTACGCCTCACTTCTTAAAAATCTGTGATGTCCGGCAGTACGGCAGAGGAGGCGTGGTGTGCAGGTCGGCCGACCAGGCCTGCATCATGGATTTGTTAACGTCCACAGCTTTTGGAAGCCAGTCGGTAAGCGCATTTATACCGCCGCACTTGGCGTGCTCTAAAGGGCTGGTGCGAGGGGTTGACCCACGCCTTAGCCCTAAGGAAACGCTAGAGAAACTCTCCTCCGCAGGGGTGATTTCTGTACATCGGTGCACTCGGGTCGTTGAGGAAACAAAACTTCCAACTGAAACGGTAATTGCCACCTTTGCGGGTCTCTCCTGTCCATCTGAGTTGAAGGTGTGGCCCCTGGTTTTCAGGGTCGATCCGTATTCTTCAAGGCCACTTCAATGCCGCAACTGCTGGAGGTTTGGCCACAGCGCGAACGCCTGCAAGTCGAGCTCAAGGTGCAGTGTGTGTGGTGGTAATCATGACCGTGTAGGAAGGTGTTCAAAAGATGAGATGTGTTGCTTGTGCAGCGGTAGTCACTCCGCCACATATTCTAATTGTCCTGCAAGGGCTGAGGAGGTTAAGGTGCTGGAAGTGTTAGAAAAGCGCCGGTGCTCAAGGCGCGAGGCTATGGCTATTGTTAAGGAAAGGACGTACGGGTACTCAAGTGTGGCAGCACGGCAGACGACTGCGGTCGTGGATTCAAGTCTGTCAGATTCGATTGCTACAGCGGTTGAAAAGGCAATGGCCAAGGTCATGGATCGGCTAGTGAATTCAGTAACAGACTGCATATCGCAAGTCATGGTGGCGCAAATGACCTCTTCAATAATGACCTCCAATGCTGCGTTCAAGTCATCCGTGGATCCTGCAGTACCTACTGAACTCAGTGCGGAGACGCCTTCCCTTGTTTCAATGCAGCCGCAAAAAGAGCGCACGCCTCCAACTCATGTACCTGAAGTCACGACCGGAGCAATTGATGGGTGTGTTGAGCTGATGGAGCTCGATGCTCGAGCTCAGAAACGTTGCCGGTCTCCTTTGGCCGTTGCTGGTCCGTCTAGCTCCCCTCAATCCAAAACAAAAAAGAGTAATTCAGGAAAAACTGGTCACCACAGCATTTTGGAAAAGCCAGTTGCTGCTGCAGATCTCTCGCCAGAATAGGGTCTCTGAGAGTGCTGCAGTGGAACTGCCGTTCCATTCAATCAGCTTTCACTGATTTAGTAACTCTTTCAAATCGATTTTCTCCTCATGTCATTGCGCTTCAAGAAACCTGGTTGTCGAAAGAGTTTTCATTTCAAATGGAACATTATCGAATTTTTAGAATTGACTGCCCATCAAGGGGGGGGCGGTTTGCTTCTGCTGGTTTCATCCAGATTCTGTCACAAGGCACGATTGGTGTTTCAGCGGGTGGACGCTCATTGCGAAATTCAGGCAGTGGATCTTTCAGTTCCTGGTTTCCATCCCATTACTGTCGCAAATGTATATTTTCCATCTGGGGTTCATGACTCACGGCCATTAGATTCCTTACTCTCTGTCAGCAGATCACATGTGTTGCTTGTTGGGTTTTCAATTCGTATCACTTGACTTGGGGTTATCGAACAGACCAGTGCGGTTTGCGTTTACGGAATTGGGCTTGTGTGAATAACCTAAACTGTCATAACTCGGGTTTTCCGACCTTTCTCCGTGGGCACTCCCGATCAGCATTGGATTTAACGTTTTCAACCCCAGGGGTCGCAGTTTCCTCCTGGACTCCGGTTGACTCTGCACCAAACAGTGACCATTTCCCACTCATTTTTGACATTGTGTGTCCGATGACTTCTATCGGCGGATTCAGTTGCACCCTAGTCGATTACAACAAGTTCAAAAGTTCACTCAGTTCAGAACTACACTCTTTGCCGAATTTGTCTCAGGAGAGCAGGGTGTTAGGCTTATGCTCTATTTTAGATCGGGTACGGAGGCAATCAGAGTTTACAGTGTGCGATAGCATAGGCACTTCTCAGAGCCCTTGGTGGAATGCAGAATGTTCAAAGGATTATAGGCGGCGCAAGGCAGCCTGTAAGAAACTTATCCATAATCAATGTCCCCGGAATTGGATCGATTATAAGTTTCTTGCAGCTACCTTTAAGCGCACAGTCGCTAGGGCAAAAGAAAAATATGATGAAGAGAATTATGCCCATCTATCAAAATCTAATAACAGACAAGCCCTGTTTCGCTTTCTGAGGTCAAGGAACAGGCTGCCACCGCCTAACAACATTCCCTCTAATGCGCTGACTCCAGTAGAGCTTGCCAGGTCATTAGAAGAAATTGGCAAAGGCTTGGAACACCGTTTTTCGGCTGCGCTCTCTCGCCCACAACTGCTTGGGAATCACTATGATGATTTCCTTAATGTCTCGGTTTCTGTGCTTTCCCAGGTGATAAATCGGTTACCTTCTGCAGCTCCTGGTCCTGACCGTGTCACCTCTGCGATGATTAAAATACTGTTCGACGAATCCCCCAATGCTATATTGGAGCTGGTAAATTACTCTATTAGAACCCCATGGATCCCGGATGTATGGCGTGTTTCCAAAATTATCCCGGTGCTTAAAAAGCCAGGCGAAGGGTTGGTCTTAGACAACATTCGACCAATTTCATTGACATCGAATCTGGTGAAATTGGTTGAACGCGTGCTGTATGGACGAATCATGCCCATTATTACTGAAAAGGGACTACTTAACCCCTGTCAGATTGGTTTCAAGCCTGGTGCTCTATATGGTGTGCGCATACTGACCTCGAAAGCCGTGTCCGACTAGCGCGCCGGCGTCGACAGTATGCTGCGCTGGTAACTCTTGACATCTCGAAAGCATATGACAGTGTCGAACATGGGCCTCTGATGTACAGACTACGTGCTCTGGGCTTGCCAAGTTATTTTGTGGAATGGGTGTCAGCTTTCCTGGCTGACAGAGAATTTTATTGTTGTCAACGCGCAGTTTCTACAAGGAAATTTCATCAATCTAGAGGTGTGCCTCAAGGTGCAGTTCTCTCCCCTGTTCTATTCAACCTCTTACTCAGTTCGATTCCGACTTCCCCTGACGTGACTACGTACGTGTATGCAGACGATATAGCTTTCTTTGCTGCTGCGAGTGATTTACATTCTGTGTATATGGTTTTACAGTCATATTTAAATTCCCTTGAACTATGGTTATCTGAATTACACTTAAGTCTTAATGTAAACAAGTGCGCTTTGTTGCCTTTTCCGGTTACTCAACAGGTACACATTTCATTGTCTTATCGTCATCATGTCATTCCTCAGGTATGTTCCCTAAAGTATCTCGGGGTAACTTATGACTCCTCTCTCTCTTGGCGGTCACATATAGATCAGGTTGCTGCGAAAGGGATTCGGGCGGTAGGCCTTCTGCGAAGGATGAGTAGCCCTCGCTGCGGTATGCGCAGACATGCTCTTCTGCTGATTTACAAAATGTATATCCGGCCAATCTTGGAATTCGGTTGCGTTTTGTTTTCTGGAGCAGCTGCATTCAAACTGCGCCCACTTCTGCTCTTAGAGCGAGAAGCTCTGCGCCTGTGTTTGGGTCTCCCTAAATACGTGGCAAGCAATGTTTTGTATCTGGAAGCGCGGGTGCCGTCTCTTACTGCAAGGTTTCGCCTTTTGACAGTACAAACGTTTTTAAAGTTTTGCGACTCGGACCAGCATGCATCCGAGTTGATCTTCCTAGGGCAGCGAGCGGAGTTCTTGGGTGTCGGATGGTCTCGCCTTCAAACTCCCCAAATCTGTTTCGTTGAATCTTTGCTGGGCCCACTCAACGTGCGAATACCTGAAATTGTTCCGGTGCGGTCCATCTCTGCAAATGTGTCTATCATCTACGAAAATATTTATCCACGTAATGCAAAATCACTGCCTTTCTCATGGGTAAATGGTATGTTGCAGGATTATTTGTCGACCTTCAGCTCATATGTTGCAATTGCGACTGATGGCTCGGTGTGTGCAGAAAAGGCAGGTGTAGGTATTTACTCCCAGTCCCTTGACTGGTCTTTTTCTCTCCGTCTCCAAGATTTCACTCCTATCTGACTGAGTTTCTAGCAGTGGTTCTCGCTCTGCGCAAGGTACCAATTTCTTTATCAGCAGTAATAATAATTACGGACTCGTTATCTTTATGCACTTCCCTCTCGGCGTCCACTGAATCGCAGCTCTTTCGGATTCTAAAATTCCTGATCCCTCCACACATCACATCAATTCGATTTATTTGGGTTCCTGGGCACAGGGGTCTTCTATTAAATGAATCAGCTGATGCTTTAGCGAAGGCAGCCCTGAGTGGACCGATTGTTGACCCGCTTCCAACAACTGCTTTCATCACAGCGGCACGCTTTCGACGGTACACTGTAATGAACGAACTGCGCGCATCAGCGCTTACTTCCTTGGACGACTTCCAGCACCTACTGTTCCCATGGAGAAGCCCAGTTTGGCGATCGCGCAATCTTGAAGTTTCCTTCACGAGGCTTCGTTGCCGAGTGCCGCAACTAAATTTTTACCTATACAGGCCTGGTCTGGCGATCTCCCCATTGTGTCCGTATTGTGCGGAGCCGGAAACAATAGAGCACTTTCTTCTTTTTTGCCGTCGCTACTCATCGATTAGGAGGCGACTATTAGAAGTTCCAATACAGAATCTCAGTTTGCGCCTGTCTTCTGTGGTTGTTCTGTCTCTTGGCGCTTCTATGCTTGGCCATACCAATGGGAATGTTTGCTCTGCCGTTCAAAATTATCTGCTAGAATCAAAACGTCTACTTTCATGAGCTTTAGTCCTGCCCATCCCATTATCAGCTTCTGTATTTCGGTTTTTACAACCACTTATAGTAATCCCTACCCCTTCTTTGCCTAAATTTTAGTTTGTATGACCCCCCTAACCTCCTGCAACCTCCTCGGCTACGAAAACTGTGCGATCTAAATTTTGGTAGGTCATCCCATGCTTGCCACATGCAACTGGTCATTTAAATAGTCACCGCCTGGTTATGGCCAATCCCCCTTGTGGGTATGTGCCATTGTGTGAGGTCAACAACAACAACAACAACAATAATTTCGACCACCTGGGGATCTTTAATGTGTATTGACATTGCACAGCACACGGGCGCCTTAGCGTTTTGCCTCCATAAAAACGCTGCCGCTGCGGTCGGGTTCGAGCTCGGGAACTCCGGATCAGTAGCCGAGCGCCGTAACCAGTAGTGGGAGGGTGACGGTCGGTGACGGGAGCGGTCGCAGACCGCGTCGGCTCCGTGACAGATCGCAATCAATTGCGATACACCAACTTTTCCCCCTGCAAGCCTGGTATCATCGTCTCCAGGAACCTCAGCGGCACCCGTCTACACCACGTTTTTTAAGGTGGGGCCAATTTTTGACTACTTTTCGGTCATTTGAAGCTTTCGTCACGCCACGGTGGTGCTAAGCCTAACGGCTCCGGGGCCTGCGATGGCCCCGGTCGGGGATCCCTCGGCTCTGGCGGCTCGAAATCAAGTCACCGGATACGACCCGCAGTCCTTGCAGATCGTAACAATGGATACCCATCAATCCGAGGATGCGACTCAAGGCGAGGATCCTCTACCAACCGAGGACGATTACCTCCAAGATCTGGTCCGCGTCTGGCGCGGAAAGAAGAACGCGGCGGCGGCATCGAGGGACGCTGGTGCTGGTGCCACCCAGCAAAAGGCGCCGGCTGGCTCTGCGCATACGCAGGGCGGGAGTGCGCTGAACGCAGCTTCGAAGAGCTCCAAGCAACTCCGGTGGCGGCCGCAAAACACGCCGCGCATTGAAAAAGATGACATCGTCGTGGTGCTGAAACCAAGAAACACGGTCGACCTCAAGGCAACTTTTGGTCCTGGACGAGCCGGCGCTGCAGTCCGCAGCATCCTCGGGGACGACGCAAATGCTGGACTTGAGGTGTGGCCCGTTTGGGACCAAAACGTCCTTGTATGTGCACTGAAATCTGTCGACGCCACGGAGAAGCTACTCCGGGATATTGTGCTGCCGGTAGGGGAACGCGAGCTACCGTTCCGGGGACACCCTAAACTCTCCGGTGCGTTCTGTCGAGGCGTCGTGACTGTTTCGCCAGACGAAACGTCTGAAAGCGTTAAACGAAAACTCAGTGCGGAACAAAATGTGGTGTCTGTGCGCAAGCTAGGGGGAACCCCGGTTGCGGTGATCACCTTCGCGGGGACCAAGATGCCATGGACGGTGCTGTACAGCTACGAACGGCTCCCTGTTCGCCTGTACAAGAAAACAATGCCAGCATGCCACCGCTGTGGCACAGTGGGCCATCGGGCCGATGCGTGCCCGCGACCGCAGCCGGGCTGCTGCAAACGCTGCGGAGTCCAGGTTCCCGATGCCACTCCTGACGGCCCGGCAGAACATGACTGTGCTTCGAGCTGCCTCATCTGCGGAGGCGGCCACCCTACCGGAGCTCCTGGCTGTGCCGGGCGGTTCCGGAAAGCCATCAAACCGAGCTCCCCATCCGGATCCAAACCGAAGACAAAGACGGGGCCCAAGCAGGCTCCTCCGCCCAAGGCCAAGTAAGCGCCAGCCGATCAGGAAACCAAGGCCAAACCCGGCACATCGAAACCTGTCAAGTCCGCGACCCAGGCGGTGCCCCCGGTCCTCAACGCCAGGGACTTCCCGCCCTTGGCACCCGTCCAACCACAGGTGAGCAGTTGGAGTAGGGCAGTCTCCGGGCCCCCTACCCGTCCCTCCCCTACCGAAACCGCCCTACAGCAGCAGGTAGAGGAGCTCAGGCGCCAGAACCAAATTCTAGCGCGCAATATTCAAGAATTAGAGGCCAAACAGGCTGGGTCATCCGAACCAATGCAAGAAGCTGAGCCAGATGACGAGGATGACGGATCATCCGTAACATCTTGCCTCACTAGCGTCTCGCGGCAGTGCGGGGACACGGTAGTTGGATCTGCTGGTCGCGTCGCCGGCCTAGAGGCACTGCAGCGCCAAACCGAGCAACTGGAGGAGCAAGTGGCGGCCCTCCCGAATCAAATCATGTCAGCAGTCCGCGAGTCCTTCCAGGACATGTTCAAGGCAGCTTTAACGCAAGCACTTCCCGACCTTATGGCCCAGGTCACTGACTCGGTCCTTAAAGCCGTGCAGCCCTGGGTCAGCACCCAAATTAAGGACGCCACTAGCTGCGACTCCCCTCACCTCAAACGTGAGACAGCCTCCCGCCAGGCAGCGGAGGAACGTGGTTCAGGCTCTGCAGCTGGTGGGTCGGTGCAGCCAATCGCTGGGGTTGCGCTGGCTCCCGGCCAGAGCTAGTCCGCTCGCCCGTAAATAAATAGAACAAAATGGCTAGCAGATCTAATAGGAATGATAAAAACCTTGAAAAATTCCAGATCATCCAATGGAATTTGCAGGGGTTTCAGAGCTTGGAAAAAAACGGTCACACCTCCAGCTCTACCTGCAGTCCCTAGGAGACATGCCAGCACTCATTGCCCTGCAGGAGCCCGGCATAGCCGCTAAATTATCAGGCTACAGCACCTTTCCGGGGGGGGGGGGGCGCCTCTACGGGCATCTTGGTGAATAAAGCTTACACCGTGGTTCAGGTCGACTTAGGCTACGCGGAGTGGGCTAACCACATATACAACATTCAGAAACAACACGTCACAACACTACAAACCACCGAAGAGATCCCCGCAGTGGACACCCACCTCCTGCATTTGTGGGAGGCGCGCCGGAGCTTAACTAAACGGTGGAAAAAGCAGAAAACTAATCGCAAATTACGCGACCACATAGCCAAACTCACAGAGCAGGCTGCAGCGTATGCTGCCAAACTCTCAGATTCAAATTGGATAGCACGCTGCGACGCCGCAGCTCATCAGATGAGCTCGAAGGGGACGTGGCGTCTCTTTCGCAGTCTAATCGACCCCTCCCAAACGAGAGGGGAGACGCAAAAGCAACTCCGGCGGGCTCTGCAAGGGTATCAAGGTACGACGGCGCAACTTGCGGACACTCTGTGCGACAGATATCTCTGTCGTACGGAGGACCCGCCTGGGCCTGAGTACATGTACTCTGGCAGGCCTAATGAAACACTTGATGCCCCTTTTGAGATGCACGACCTTAAGGCGGCCTTAGCAAAAATGCGCCGGGGTATGGCTCCGGGACGGGATCACATAACAGTGAACCTGTTGGCGAACCTACCGGACCCAGCCTACCTCCATTTATTAGAATACATCAACCAGATCTGGAACGGGCGTCCACTCTCTCCCGAGTGGAAAACGTCACTTGTGACGTTTATCCCTAAAACAGGTAAGGCCGTGAATACGGACAACCTGAGGCCCATATCACTGACCTCATGTGCGGGCAAGCTTATGGAGACGATGGTTCGGTATCGCCTCTCTCCATACCTGGAGAGTAAGGGCGTCTTTGCAGTCACCCTGTTCGGGTTTCGCCCCCACATGTCTGCACAGGATGTACTTCTCCAGCTGCACAGGGATGTAATACGACCCACAACTATGCAACACAATGACAAAGCCATCCTCGCCCTTGACCTGAAAGGGGCTTTCGACAATGTTAAACACGGAAGCATCCTGGCCAACTTGAGTTCTACCGATTGTGGGGCTAGGGCCTACGCGTATGTAAGAGATTTCTTGACTAATCGCCAGGCCTTCCTTCGGATTGAGGGCGAGGAATACGGCCCTTACATGATGGGAACACGGGGTACCCCTCAGAGAGCGGTGTTATCACCACTCCTGTTCAACATAGCTATGATGCGCCTCCCAAGCCAACTGGTCCGGGTAGAAGGCATTCAACACGCGTTATATGCAGATGACATTACAATTTGGACCACTGAGGGGAGCCTTGGGGACATGGAGGCCCGCCTTCAGCAGGCCGCTTCCATAGTCGATGCGTATATATGCTATGGACTGTGGGCTCCAATGTGCTCCAGCGAAATCAGAGCTTCTGCATGTCAGAGCGAACCCAAAGGATAGGACAGCAATTCACTTCTCTCTGTCAGGAGGTCCTATTAGAGAGGTGGAGGAGCTCCATATTCTGGACCTTTTCATTCACCACAGACTCAGACCGGACTCCACCATTGTTGAACTCAAGAGAGTAGGCGAACAGGTAGGGCGTATGATCCGCCGCGTTTCCAACAAGCGGGGCGGTCTGCGGGGCAGGGACGCGCTTCGGCTCGTCTATGCCTTCGTGACTAGCCGGATCCTCTACGCCATGCCACATCTCCGCACTACTAAGCAAGACGAGGCGCGAATAGACGCCATCCTCCGCAAGGCAACTAAGCGAGCCCTGGATCTCCCGGTGGCTACCTCTAATGCCAAACTGAAGGCATGGGGGTGCTAAACTCCTACCAGGAGCCGTGGGAGGCCCACCTCATGAACCAATACACGCAGCTCATACAGACGGCCCCTGGGCGCCGCCTGCTAAACCGCTTACACATCCAACACGACTGCACTCCAGAGGAGACGGAGCGTATCCCGGTACTGTGGCGCCATATGCTCTGGGTCTTTCCGCTCCCCCGTAACATGGACACCGACATGCACGAAAACAGACGACAAGCGCGGGCTCGGGCTCTTGAGAGACAACACGGCTCCCGACCCGGTGTATATTATGTACACGTAGCAGGGCCGTCGCCCACGGGATTTTACACGGCCGCTGTTGTTCACCATGAAATGCACGTCGATGGACTCTCTTTTCGAGCCCCGAATTCAATGCGAGCCGAGGAAGTAGCGATAGCGCTTGCTGCCGCCCACGCCAATTCGAGAATCATCATTACGGACTCCCGAAAAGCATGTGATCATTACTTGGCTGGGGAGATCTCCCCCTTAGCTGCTTGCATTCTAAGACGGACTGCAACTGATCCAACACCGAAAAGAATCATTTGGGCTCCTGGCCATCAGGGCGTACGAGGTAATGAGGCCGCTGACGCGGCTGCCCGAGCGCTTATTTACCGGGCTCATCATCCCAGCTCTTCTGGCTCGGAGACTAACCAGCCGCTGCTGCGATTCAGGGAAATAATAACGCATTATAGCGACCACCACCGCCTTTTCGCGGCCCCTGCCAAGAAGCTGAGTAAGACGGAGGAGCGAACTTTAAGGCGCCTGCAGACAGGTACTCTGCTCTGTCCTGCAATCTTAAAGCATTACGATCCTAACACGCATGGGCGATGCCCGCACTGTGGGGAGACCTGTGATATCTTCCACGTGGTGTGGGCATGTACTCAAAATCCCCACCTCCCCCCTTCCCCTACCCCTTCCAGAGAGGCATGGGAGACTGCCCTCCTCAACTGCTCCTCGCTTGAGTGCCAAAGGGCTCTGGTGAAACGGGCGAGAGACGGGGCATTGTCATGCGATGTCCCGGACTAGGGACGCCGACCACGTAGCGGGGCCACTCTGTGGCTCCCAAACTCTATTGCAGCAATTAGAAGTTTTCACCACCACCACCCTAACCAGTAAGCCACCGCGGCGGGTTGCGTATTTCTTAAAATCCAATTATTCCTCTACGGGTGGCTCAGCGTTTCGGCCGCTTGGCTAGTGATCCGGAGTGCCCGGGTTCGAACCCGACTGCGACGGCCGCGTTTCGATGGAGGCAAAGCGCAATAGGCGCCCGTATGCTGTACGATGTAAGTGCATGTTGAAGATCCGCAGGTGGTCGAAATTATCTACGAGACCTCTTTCTCTCTGTCTTCTTTCACTCCCTCCTTTATTCCTTCCCTTACGGCACGGTGGTTCGGGTGTCCAACAACATATCAGACAGATACTCCGCCATTTCCTTTCCTCCAAAACCAATTATTATTATTATCATTATACCCGTCTGCATTTACATTTATTAGCATGTATTTGTTTACAGAACTAAGCTGGAAACTAGCGGTTCTTATTAAATTGAGGAAACACATTGTTCAAAAATATGTGCGTAATCTGCGGCTATGATCATACATACAGATCACGCGAATATCTCGCAGACGATTGGCGTTTAAATGTGTAATAATTTCATGTATCCCTAGAGCCCTTGTGCGTGTTATGCGTAATAAAAATGATAGGAAACTGCTTTCAATCTGTCGGGACGTCAGCGATGAGTCACAACAGACTAGAATGGGCTGAACTGCGATTGTAGTGTTTTCTTAGGCCGGCGCGCATATACGCATCACGCACAGTGCGAACGTTCGCATCATTGGTTTAGAGTACAACGCTTATGGTGTTACCAATTCAGTATGGGACACCATACTTGACTTGATCTCCCGTAACTGTGGCAGCGATCTCTCGCCCACACGATCTTCAGTGGCCGCATATGGCATGTGGGGCATATCATACAGCCTGATTTTCGCTCTCAGCGCAACACGAACGGGACACAAGACGAAGGACTAGCACAAACAGGCGCTGTGTCTTGTGTCCCGTTCGTGTTGCGCTGAGAGCGAAAATGAACACTTACCAACTCGCCCAAATTTCCGCCATGCTCATACAGCCTCCTCTTCGTGTTTGTCGTGCGCTGCAATCTCTGCTGTGTTCATTTTTCTGGGGAGGCCGCACGGAGCTGGTGTGCCGCGCGGCGCTCGGGCAGCCACGTTCGAGGGATGGGTTCGCCTTTCCTCCTGTGTCCGTCTGCTGCCGGCTCCTAGCTCTCCGTTACCTTCACCATTTGTTGCGGGGGCATGAGTACCCGCCACGGGTACTCGCCTCCTCTTCCTTAGGCACGCGCCTCAGGGAATTCATCCCTGACGCATCAATAAATCATGGTCCGCAGGCTCTCCGTATGCCTGTATCCTACGTATGCAACGGCGGTGGCTTTCCATCGGCAGCAACCAGTCTAAATATTGTGTAGGCGGCATTGAGACAACTGCGTGTTACTTTACCGATCATCGGGCAGTGTTTATCTCTGTCAGAACAATTGAATAAATAAACAATGTGTGTCACCGAATACTTTTTCAATGCTTAACATTATAGTCACAACAACAAACTCGACAGCATGCTTAAACAGCTGAGAACTACAGCTCTCGCTATAGTATGCGTGTATCATGGCATAGCTGAGCTCAGCCACTGCCAATCTTTTTTTATCTAGCACTGGTTGTCCACGTAGCCACTTTGCGCGTCTGGTGCTATAGTTGCTGGTGCTATCGCTCTCTGGCGCAATCGCTGTGAGGCTGTTGCGTCAGAACGCCGTCGCCGTGCTCTTTTTTCGATCATGATGCGCCTTGGTGGGGAAGCTTCCTTTCGCAAGAGCTGTTTTTTTCTTGGGGAGGAAGAGTTCGTTCGCCAGTGGTCCTGCCCTTTCGTGTCCGTTTCAGACTGGCGCGCAAGGATCGTTTTTCGGCCGGGATGGTTCTTGTAGGCAGGTTGTAATTCTCGTTTCATGTCGCTTATTACTGTCGTACAGTGCACGTCAACAGCACAGCTATTCGCATTCATTCATTGCATGTATAAACGTTCGCCCAAAACACATTACAAATGCCTTTCCTGTCAGTCACTGTATATTCATACTCATTCTTACTATGTATTCATTGTATACACCTTCATGGACATCACTGCTCTGTTTGTGCCTCTTGTATATAATCATCATGACTGGCGACTAGCATATGTAAATAGTGAGACATTTTGTATTGTACTTGGGTGATGTGTACCCTGTCTTGCGTCTCGTTACCGCCCTTGTAATGTCAGTGTCAAAGCAATTGTCAATGTCAAATAAACTTTTTCTAACCCCAGTGTTTCTGTTCCAGGCCCGTTGTGAGAATGAGCGGAATCTTGACACTGCTTACGTCTGCGCACTGACACGCACCCACAAACACCCACGCGCGTATGGCAGCACCCGAAACGCTGTACTACGAATGGTTGCATCACGATTTTTTTTATAGCCGCCGCGGTCGATCAGTCGTTATGGCGCTCGCCTGCTGGCTCGGATACGCTGGTTCGACCCCGACCGCGGTGGACGAATTTCGATGGAGGCGAAATTCTAGACGCCCGTGTACTGTATACTCACTTTCGCTTGAAAACCAATTTTCGTATAAATATTGTTTGGTTTGGCTGGTTGGTTTATGACGGCTTTAACGCCCCAAAGCGACTCAGGCTATAAGGGACGCCGTAGTGAAGGGCTCCAGAAATTTCGACCACCTGGGGTACTTTAACGTGCACTGACGCGCACAGTACAAGGGACTCTAGAATTAAAGTAAATTCAATTCAAATTAAATTTAATTTCAGTTGCACGTTAAACCCCATAAACCAACCAGCCAAACCAACCAATTTTTATACGAAAATTGCTTTTAAAGCGCAAGGTTTACTACTACCCTCCGTAGCTTGTTCGCCGTGTGCGCGCGTTTGACCTTGAACTGACCTTGAGCCATGTGACAGCTGTGACGTCACTCCGCCGCCGCCGCCGAAACCTAGCGCTTGCCTCTGTTTCTATAGGCCGTCGGCGTTCATTGTGTTCAATGGCGTTGCCGTTGACAACATTCTAGACCTCGATGGTTTTGAGGAAAGGAAGGGCGCATAACTGGCTTCCAGTGTAACTGAACGCCTCAGTCGCGTTTTGAGGTACGTGGCGGTGGTGAGAGATGTGGGCTGCATGCATTAGCGCTGACAACATTTTGGCAAACTCGCGGCACTGCAGCAATAGGCCGCAGCGTTCATTGGGTGACCAACCTCTCGCGATCAACCATTAACTGCCACGTGCCAGGGTGGCGGGGTGGCCGCGCTGCCTATCCAGTCCACGGCATGCACTGAACGTTTAAGATGGCAAGCCGCGTCTACTTGCCGGATACTCCACAGCTTTCACTCTCTAACCAGGTTCAGCAGTAGTTAAACCGCAGCTAATTTTTTTTTCATAACAGAAAATGGCGCAGTTATCTGGCTGAAATATAGGCGGACGCCTCAAGAACGCGTTAAGGGAAGGTGAGGTAAAGTTGCTTGGAAGGTATAGCGAGGAACATGGACCCCAACTTCCACCGAGGCAGAAGAGAATCGAGAGCCGGATACATCGAGGAAATATACGCTCCTCAGGACACGACCGTGCATGCAGACGCGTCCTCGAGAGGAGAAGACACTAAAATTGTAGTGGCCACGGTGGTGGCTTCGTCTCTACATGAAATGACTAGCGCGTCTATGCGAGACTGCACAGCAGCAGAGGCCGAGGAAGTAGCCGTTGCTGTAGCTGTGGCGGAGGGCTATAGAACCGGGCATCGCTAACTATACTTGCGGACTCTCAAACAGCCTTGCGAAATTACATGAATGGTAGGATAGGTCGTCACGAGATCCGTATATTCCTTACAGTGAGCGACAAACTTAAAAACCATGAAGAAAAAGACACGCGCCTACCTTGTCCTCGCCCCTCGCGACTCCCCGCACTGAGGTTAAGACATTAAATTAGCAACACCCGCTCACTGAGGAAGGGGAAACAACCCGCCGGCGCCTATCCTAACAGTCCTCCCTCAGAAGGGTCGCACGCTCTGTGAGGTTGAGGTCGGTGAAATGAAGACCGGAGATTTTGCGAGAACTTTGGTAGGTTCGGGAACGGGATTCATCGTAACGCTGGCAAGACGCCGGTGCAAACCTGAACGAAGCGAAGGTAGCGACTCCCGATAGATGGCTTCAACGTGCGGCGGCGGTAGTTTTCATTTCGGCTGCTGCTAGACCGCACCGCTAGCTTGCAGAAATCACGGAGTCTGAGTATACATGACGTTTCGCGTCACTCCGTCCTATGACGTCAAAGAGGGCGGCGTGACGTCATAAGGCGGCCGAGTTTGAATCGGAGCGACGGCAAAAACTTTTTCAACTTCAACTCCAAATTTCTTTAGATATAGTGACAACAGAAAAGAATGTATCAGCCCGCCGAAATCTCGAGTCATTAATCATAACACATTTCTTTAAAATAAATGCTTCTTTCGCTCCCGGATAAGCGACAACACAGCCATTAAATGCCGAACTATCAGATTTTGCCAACAAAAAAAAATGATAGAGTTCTCACTGTCCCTTTAAAGTCCGGACGTCATTACAAACCAGATCAGGAAATGCCACTCGTTGTCAGTGACAATAACAGACGGGTCGCTGATGCAAACACGTTCGTTTTTTTTAATTAGAAACGCTTCTAACAGTTCGCTGTCGTGCCTAGACTTCCCGCGGCCGATAATGGTAGTGCTGTTCAGCAAAGTTGAGCAGTTTTGGCACTCCTTCACATGTATGGCCAGGCTGCTCCCTGTGCCAGAACGCAGCGTTCTGGCATGTTTCTTGAGTCGCTCGCTCAAGCACTGCCCCGTGTGCCCAATGTAAATTTTTCCACAAGAAGTAGGGATAGAATATACTACCCCACAGCAAATTTCGAAAACTTCATTTGGTGCTTTGTTTTGTAACCAGGTTCTCGCTTGGAGCCGGAGATGCGGACGCAAAGACTGGAAAGCTTTTTGGGGGCCGAAAACACCAAATTCAGTCCAAATTTTCCCTCCAGTTTTCGGCCCTGGAATGAACCCTGGTGGTCGAAATTAATCCCGCGTCCTCCAATAGAGCGTCTCTCATAGCCCGTGTGCAGCCTGCGGACATTAGACCCCCACACTGTACCATACCGCTCCAGTTTTACCTAGCTTCCACTGGCTTTGCTCCATGGATATGTTGCTGTAGTAGCTTTGAACTGTACGCTGGGCCTTCGTACGCCGAGTTAAGCAGCGAATTTGATGTGCAGTAATTTCACCGGAAAATTATTCCGACGTCCACCCCCCCCCCCCTTTTCTTTTCAGCAAGGCTGAGTGGTGGGCCTGTTAGTATTGAATGCTGAGGTTTTTTTTCAGGCAAAGAAGACGAATACAGAAGAGAGAACAGCACGGGACGAGGACAGCACTAACAGGTTAAAATTTTTATTGAAAACAGACAACTCAGTATTACGCCCGCGCTTGCGACAAGTCAGGATCGGTAACTAAACAACATCATTCAAAAAATCAAATTCCTTAGATGTGATAGCAAGAAATGGAGAACTGATATGCACGTTGCCATGTTTCGCTTTCTGGAAGGTCTCATAAATTTCACGTACTGCCTTACGTGTTTTTTCATGTCCAAGGATGGAAACTTCACAAAACCGTGGGGAACATTTCTTGGGACACCTGCTAGAAAGCCATGCAACATTATCGTCCTCAAAGGTGCCAACCGTAGTTCGGTGCTTGCGCACTCATAGCTGCAGTCACCGGTTCATCATAATTGACCGCACGTCACTAGAATCTTATAGATTACAGCCGTTGCGGAAAGAAACAACGCTGCACTACTAAAGATAAAAATATGTTTGTGGTATGTGAAACGGCAGTAATCTATCAGATCCCACTGACGTGCAGTAAATTGTTCATAGGACAAACGGGTGATTGCTTCAGTGAGCGGCTGCGCAAGCACCCAACTAAGGTTGGCGCCGGAGAGGACGGTAATTTTGCAATGCATTGTAGCAGATGCCTTAAGAAATGCTCCCAACGGTTTTCTGAAGTTTCCATTGTTGGACATGGAAAAACACGTAAGGCGCGTGAATATGATGAGACCTTCGAAATAGCGAAACATGGCGACGCGTGTGTCAGTACCCCATCTCTTGCTATCACATCTAAAAAATTTAATTCATTGAATGATGTCTTGGTGGGGCATATTACTGAGTGGTCCGTTTTCAAGAAAAATCTTCTGTTGTTAGTCCAGTCCTTGCCCTGTGTGGTTCTCTCTTGTGTATGCTTCTTCTTTGGCTGGAAAAAAATTGTTCAGCACGCCTTTTTTTTTATTGCCGGCTTAAGCAGAACGAACCAGGCGCCCTATTGTGAGCTCCAGTTTTGTTCCCAAGTAAACATTTCTGCTGGGCTAGTCAGTGCATCAGTCTATTACGTAACAATTCAGCGAAGAAGTGTGTCCCTGCTAAAGTGGCTGCACAGCGCTCTTCAGAAAAACCTCTCCGCCCACGTAAATACCTGCCCTATTTGAAGAGAACTGTATCCTCGCCTTCTGAAGAAGCTCCGGACATCCTCCCACCGTCTGAGGCCTCCTGGGAACCATGCATGAGTGCAGCTGAGCTGGGCACTGACGCTAGGCTTAGTGCCTCCGCTGCCACGCTGGCTTAGGAAGCTTTGCCGGTGTCTCTCGTGGCAGCGCCTGCCACGCAGTCGACACCTGATCTGTGGCGCCAGGTCCAGCTTTGTGCTCCCGGTTCATCGGCAGATGCACCCCTCCTGCCTTCCCGAAATGCCGGACTGCCCGTGAGTGATCTGCCACCAGCGTACATGGCCATCAACTCTGCACAACCGTGTGGGCCTCAAACCGCACGGCATGATAAACAGGGCATTCCAATGGACTTATCGGCACCTCTACCCGTGCAAAAGTGCCCTCGCGCAACTCACAAGCGTCCCTCACACGACAGCCAACCGATTTCGTCTTCTGCCAGTGATGGCTCCCAAGGTAAGCGCACTTGTCTTACGATCGAGAACTCGGTGGAGCCTACACCCAGATCGTCTTCTTACAAAGTGACCATTAAATCAATGGCCAACAAAAGCCTCACGGATATACCCAACAAGATTTTACAAGCTAACTTGGACGCGTGCCTCGGAACCAAAGGTTTTCGGGGCTTCACAGCCAGGACAAAGTCCAACACCATTGCATTGTGGCTTCCGACTCTGAATGCCGTAGAACGGCTGCAAACGCTCACCAGTATTTCACTGACAACCGAAATCTCAATGCCAGTACAAGTGCATTTAGTTGAAGGCTCCGACTTGCAGCGCTGCGTCGTCTACAATGTCGATATCACTGAGGATCAAGCTGCCCTCCAGCGTGAGTTGCACTGTCCCACGCACCGTGTCATCCAGGCCCGAAGCATGGGAAAGAGGAGCTCTTGCATAGTCACCTTGCAAGGCCATCTGACACTACCAGCCCGTCTGTACTATTATGGTTGTATTTTACGGCCTCGGCCATATAAACCAAGTGCGGTATATTGCTATAACTGCTTCAGTACTGGACATATGCGTAAATCCTACCCCTTCACTGCTGCCGGTGGAAGTACATCGGAAGGAAAAGTGGCTTATCGATGCGGCCTTTGTAAATCCGACGACCACGACATAACATCTCCAAGCTGTCCGACAAAACAAAAGGCAACACAACAGGCTCGTCATCGAATGGCTAAGCATTGGCCAATACATGACAGTATAACTTCATCATAGACATCCAACCGGTTCGCAGCTCTCCAGTGGGATGACGACGAGTGGCCGGAGCTTCCTGAGCACACCTCGCATGATCCTTCAGCTCAGCAGCCTTCTAATGATACTGTGCGAAAAGAACGCCTCCAAAAACAGCCAACAAAGCAACGCAGTGCCTGAACTACCGCAGGACGATATGGCCGCAGTCGACGAACAAATCGCACGTCTTTTAGCGGAGGTCACCAAGCTCCCGCAATACCGTGAACGTCTCGCTCGACGTAGACGGGCAGGGGAATCATCCGCCACATCTATCAATGGCGCAGCAACATCACCCTCCTGCCGCCCACCAGTATCATTTCCTGCCGCCTCTTCCCAGATTACCGCAATGCCACTGGACAACTCTGCGACTTCTTTGCTCCGGTTTATGGTCAACCAGTTGTCCAACATGACATCCGTGATTCTACAGCGCTTGGGCTAGTAACTATAAATGGCAAGTTCCAGTCGTGCTGGTGTGCTGCAGTGGAACTGCAGAGGCATTTCCACGAAGGTGGGAGAGCTCAAGACCCGACTACAAATTCACAAGCTCCAGGTATGGGCCATGCAGCTACAGGAAACAAACGCCTTGCCATCGATTCCAGGCTTCAGTGCCTACATGTCTCCTTCAATGATAGACCGTCGTGTACAAACAGCTGCTCCCCCGGGAAAGGCGGCGGTGTATGTGGACACACGTTTTCCGCATGTACGCCTTGCTCTCGAAAACTGGTGCACGTCGTATCAAGAGGTAGTGGCAGTGGCTGCGAAACTTAAGAAGGGAACCGTTGTGGTGGTTTCATTTTACGTTAGACCAGCCGGTGGTGCTTCCTCCCGTATTAATCTTGGCTGGTTAACAAGTGTCCGTCGATCGGCAGTATCCCGGGCGTCCGATTTTAGTCGGAGGCGACTTTAACGCCCCTCACCAGGATTGGGGGTACCCCACTGGAAACCCTCGTGGCAGGCATGTGCGGGACCCCTTCACGGATGCCCAATTTGTGCTGCTCAGCCATCCTGGGACACCAACACGGCCTGTGCGTCAAACTCGCAGTGCTTCCTATGCTCCAGACATGACGTTGTGGTCGGGTCCGGGTACTCCCTCCTGGCACATGGAGCCAGTCTGCTGGGGAAGTGATCATCACCCTATCATCATTAGTCTTCACACCTCACATTTCCGACCTTTACGCTACAAATGTTCTGTGATCAACTGGGACAGTTTCCGTTCCTGTATGGACAATCTCTCCTCAGATTCTTCGCCAAACCTTGTTTAGCGCATACAAACAGCGCTCAACAGTGCTACAACTACCACATGGACTGATGTTGGTCGACCGGCACCAGACCTCGGCCTTTTTAACTTGTGGGCGGCACGCCGTCAAGCCGAGCTGGCTGCTACGAGAGACCCTGCTTCGTCGCAGGCACGTATGCGATTGCACTATCTTACAGCTAAGACACGTAAATATGAACGCAACCTCTCTCGGCGACAGTGGCATGCGTGGTGCGAGCAATTTTCTGCAAAATCCTCGAATGCCTCTCTCTGGCGAACATTCCGTACAATGTAACGCGGTCGCCGTTCGACTGACGCAGCGGCAACTGCATGCTTCGCGGCTAACTTGTCGCCAGATGATTTCGCCAAAGAAGCAGCGCGAAATTTTTTCTCGAAATACGATTCTGTGCCTTCTTCATCCGCTAGTTTAAATATGGCAGGCATCCCAGCGCATCTATATCAAATGCCGTCTAATGTCGACGTAGATGGAATTGCGTGTCTATTCTCTATGCCTGAGTTGCTGGCTGCAATATAGATGATGCGAAACGGAAAACAGCGCCCGGCCCGGAGAATATTCAGCACCAGGTGTACAAGAACCTGAGTACCGCTGCACTCCAATAACTACTTGACACCATAAACAAAGTATGGTTGGATGGCGTAGTGCCCGAGAGCTGGAAATCCGCTGTCGTGATTTCTATACCGAAACCAGGAAAGCCTCCGACGGACCTTGCCAACTTGCGACCTGTCTCCTCAACTCCTACGCTGTGCAGGCTGGCGGAGAAAATGCTAGACACACGATTGTCATAGTGGCTATAGAGCAGCACGGTTTTTATCACCCAGCACAAATCGGCTTTCATCCATATATTGGTAGTACAGAGGACGGGTTGGCTGTCCTAGCATCTGCAGTTTTGTCATCTACCCGCAGCCGCAATGTGTGTACTGTTTTAGCAATGGACGTTGAAAAGGCATATGACAACATTAGTCATGCAGCCATTCTGAACTCCATTGACATGCTTCATCTCCCTCTGAGAGTGCGTAGTTTTGTCCAATCATTTTTGGAAGGCAGAAAATTTGCAATACGCCTCAGCGGCGAAGCGGTCGGTTCATTTGTTCCTCTCTGCGGCGTGCCCCAGGGATCAGTATTGTCGCCGACGTTATTTATTATTGCTTTCATTCCGCTGTCTTGGCGCTTACATGACATCCGTGACAAAATTTCTGCAGTACGCTGACGACATCACGGTGTGGAATACTCACCAAGATCTCCGTACTCAGGAGACTGCCCTTCAATCTGCCTTGGATGTTACCTGTAATTACGCATCATCCATCGGACTTGAGTTATCCGTGCATAAAACAACATACACGTCAGTCGCCAACCGCTGGGGACGCCGTAAACTTGCTGCAAGTCCAATCCGTTTTTTTTTCTATCAGGAACCCCACTACAGGAAAGTCCGAGTGTAAAAATCCTTGGCTTCATGATTCACCAATCAGGGTCAGCGACTGCATGGCTTTTTCAGATAAAAAGGCAAGCTATTCAGACGTTGGGTTTGATTAGAAGAATTGACCCTAAAACTGGTGGCACAGGTTCGTTCGTTGCACGGCAATTGGTGAGGGCAGTTCTGCAGTCACGTATTGTTTATCAAGCCTAGTTTCAACATCTTACAAGAGCCCAATGGGATCGCCTTGAAGCCGTGAACCGAGAGGCTATGAGGACCATTATGTGCCTTCCACGCATCACACCGGTCATAGCTTTACAAGAGAATGCGTAGCTCAATACCATTGATGAGCTGGTTTAGCAGCGCCTTGAAGCGCGCAGCCTTAATGCCAGTCTATCGCACTCCACGCATGCACTGAGGACTTATGCCACGTCACACTCCATTCTTCAGCCGTCAACGCCAGTTCTTCCCCCATGGAAGTTTGTACAGCTCAGCGACAAGAATACAACAGATAATCGCCGGCCAACATCTGCTCATTCGGCATCGTTGCTTCGCCAGAAATTTGGGGAACAAGATGCTTGCCTGCCTGAAGGATCCATTGTTGTCTACGTAGACACAAGCATACAAGACTGCAAAGCAACAACAGCTATCTACTGCCCGTACAGATCTGCCCTGAATCAAACCTCTTGGTTTCTGATTACGGAACCCCCTTCGTCCTTTTGTGCTGAGCTCGTTGCAGTTCAAGAAGCACTCTGCTCTGTGGCCGACATAACTATGCTCCCTGCGGCCCGCGTTGTCATCCGCACTAACGCCCTTCAAGTTATCCGGTTGCTACGACGTGTTAGCCGCTGTCCCACGATATGTCAGGACATCTACCGGCTCGCGGCACGCATCCCGCAGCCAGTACGTATTGAGTGGGTCCCATGGGATCTGCTGACCTATCAAAGCCAGGCAGATTTAGTGACCCGGCTTGCGAATACAAACTCATCACCGCCTCGGCTCCTTCATTTGGACAATTTTACCCTCTTTTCATCAAGAAAGGAACTCCTTCGGCACCGCACACGTGCTCTCATCCCTCCGTGTGCGGTAACCTTCTCCCGCGGTCTTAACTCGTGCAGCGTGCAGAGGAGGTTGCGCTTAGGAGGATCCGGGTCGGGGTTGCCCTCACACCAGCCATCACTCGGAAGTTGCCTCAGTACCGAGAATTGTTTCCTTGGCCAGGGTGTCTGATATGTAAACACGAGGACATTGAGACCGACATTCATCACTTACTGTGGGACTGCCCAGCTCTCAAGCCTACATGGATCCGGCACCTAATGGTAGCAGGTCTTTCACCAAGCAGCCCTGCTTCATTCATTGCCTGGACGCGGGGACCGTACCATCGTTCTCTACTGGACTTCATCAAATCAACTAACCTTTTTCCATTCATTTAATCTCTACTACATCATTCATCACACCTTCACCCATCATTGATGGCCTGGGGCAATAAATTTCGCTTAAAAAAACAATTCAGCGTTGCATATAACGTTTATAAGCGAGACACAGAAGGCCAGGCGCTACTGACAACTGACATTTTTTCAAAGGCACATAGATTATACAGGCAGCCAGTCACAACGCTTATCATTTGCAGAAAACATCAGAATGGCGCGGAGGACCATAAAAGAGATAAAATTAACACGTTTGACAAAGATAGGGGAAAACTGATAAAAGCGAAGGATGCATGTTTAAAGGATATTGGAAAGTAATTTAACGCGTGGTGTATATAAAACAACAAACAAGATCGACTGGATGAGGTTATAAAGGAGAAAATGAAAATAAGGTGATTTAAAGGTGATAAAGGGTATAAATTCTACAGAAATGGTTGCATGCAACAAACTTTCAGGCTTGCGTAGACAGCAGGTCAGGTACACGTGGTCATTAACGCCGAAAAATCTTTTCACAAAAATGTCCCACTTCTCCCTTGCCTCCTTATAGTCGCGCTCTGCGAGGTGACGTTATCTTTTTATTTTCCTGAAATTGGTGGTGCGTGAGCATCTCATACGTTTTCGAGGCACAGTGCTTACTTTGTGCGAGCTATGTCGTGAAAAAAATCTGCACGTATGCGCATTGGCAATTCAACGTGGCTTGTCCGACGTAAAAAGCGTTTCAACGCGGTAATGTCATGCACCGAGCAGCTCTAAGTGCAGCGCATGGTGCCAGACATTAGCTTTGAAGCAGTATCGGAATAATTAATGGAAAACTTTGCCCTCGGTGTTCTTTTATGTCTGAATGTAAAAAGATATTCATAGTCATATTCCGGTGCCCGAAACAAGGAAAAACATTCTGAAATCAGCGCAAAAATTTTGTACGCCTGCAGAGATCACTTTTCACGGCTTTCGAACCGACCCTAGAAACAGGATAACATCTAAGTCGTTCATCTTAATCAGAAACATGAAAGGATGGTCCACGCAAAAATCCATAGGATCGCCAGCGATCGAAAAAGCGGGTTCGGGAACCGCGTTTGCTCTCGCCGCCTCGGAGTCTGTGCCGTCCTCGTCGACCTGGACGAGCGACTTGTGGATCACCTCAGTGACGCTTGGCCTTCCGGTCTCGAATGCTCCAGAGAGGTCGGCCTTGCCCGGCGTGAACAAGTCCTTGACGCCGAGGTCCTCGAGCGTCTCCCGCAGAGCCACGCTGTGCTCGATCCTGAACTTTGGAACACTGAGTTCCACGGCTTGAAGTACATCTATGCTTGCTAGAAGTTCAGACAGGTTGGCTGGAGTCAGGCTCTCTTCCAAGTCGCGAAGTCCCTGGACGTCGTCCGGAAGGAGGATGACCATCGACATCATCCGACCCATGTATGGGATCTCAATGGCGGTTACGCACAACTCTTCGGAGCAGCCTATCTTGAATATATTGCACTGGTGCATCATGTTCACTTGCACGGCTTTCTTGTGGTTGAGATGGAACAGCTGACGCGTCGTGTAAAGCGAGCGGAAAGGCCACTCCCAGAAGCCCCTGAAGCAAATGGCACTGAGGTGAATCAATGCCGTGTCAGCGTCCACACTTCCGGAGTGAAGAATGGCGTGGATCTTGGAGGCCGTCTGCTCCGAAACCCAAGCGTTGGCTTCCTGCCGAACCGACTCATGGCCGTTTTCGAAGTCGACCGACTTCATGGTGGCACCGTATGACGGTCCTAGAAGGGCGCGGTAGCTGCCATGAGTGGTAAACTTTTGGTCGCTGTAAATCCGGTTGGCGACGTGAAACGTGACTTCGGGCGTGTATGCCGACAGGATAGGCAACAGATTGGCGAACTGCTCTTGAATTCGGTACTTGCTCGCCTTGAGGTTTAGCGCGGCGAAGATCTGTTTGGCTGTGACGTTGCAAGCGCCACTGGCGAAGCTGGCGAGTGCGCAGGCTATGCTGAACGGCGAGCATACGAGGTTTTCTTCGCGCTGCCTGTTGTGGGTATGCAGATGGTGGTACATACTCAAGGAAAACTTGAAAAGAGCATCGCGCTCCGTTTGCGAAAGCATGCCTGGGCCGATTCTGCAACGCAAAGAGAACAGGAAAATTAAGAAGAGTCGGGAGGAGGACCTTTGCTTTAATGGGATTACCAGATCACTCTGAAACATCAAAAAGGTTAGCACTGCGCAAATGCGGCACGACAGGAGAACGAGGAACAAAAACGACAACACAGGAGTTAAGGATCCTCCTTTTCCTGTCGTGTCTCATTCGCGCAGTACTAACCTTTTTTCTGCAATGAACCAACTAGCCCGCAAGAACGTTCTACTTCGTCACTCTGAAACTTTTTAAATGATGCAACACTGGTAGAAACAATGTGATCGAGTTGTAATCTGAGCGCTGCTGACCTAGCAAGAAAAATTGTCCAGGCGCTTCTCCAAAATTTCGGTGCTCTTCTTATAGACGGTAAGTCTTTGTACTTGATTGCAAGTTTCTACGGGGCGAAATTTGTAAGGCAATTCTTATATTTCTGCTTGTTGAAAAAAAAAAACGAGAAGCTTTTTTCGTCTAATCACGTAGAAAAAAAAAGAGTAATCAAGATAGGAGAAGAACGTTAATAATACAGGAGAGAGAGTAAGCAAGAGCTGGAGGAAAGGCCAATAGCAGAGCACGATAACCATTGAGCCACCGCAGCGGCCCGTCGTGAGTTTAATTTTACGGCTTTTCGTTAGCCTCTAAGTTTCTGCCCAAAATAGCTGACTATCCCCTAAGCAACGCTGGTGTTTCTCGAAGCTTGTTCTTACATATAACTTCGAAAGGTAGTTTATGACCGAGAAAAAAAAGCTGCCAAAGGAGATACTGACACTAATCAGGTTTACGTTGGCGAAACAGGAAAGTTCTCCAGAAGGCTTAACGACCACAAACGTGACGTAAGATATAATAATCACACGACGAACGCCATTGCCGAGCATGTGCAATAGCATACTCATACGATTGACTGGGACCGCGCCACTGTCATTGCGAAGGAAAGGAACGTGTCATCTCGGCGGTTGATGGAATCTCTAATCATACAATCGACACCAGCTACCATGAACCGGGTGCAAGGAACCATGCCACCCATCTACGCACGCTCCTTGCGCCACGTGTTACATATCAAAGTCGCGACAATTTCTTGTACCGCTCAGTGATCAAGGAACCCGTACGAGGTTCCGAAACGTCTTTGAATTTCATGACATGGTCAGTGACCGCATTCCTTTTTCTTTAACACAATGCCTGACCAGACGAACTTTCGTCGAACCATTGATTATGATTAATCAGGCTCTGCGTACAGCGACGTCCATCACTCATGCACGTTCATCGTAGGCACGGTTGTTTCAACACGGGTCAAGCCAATATAAATCTATGCAATATAAATCTGCTTCTGGCACACAACTACAGTCCAACAACGCAGGGCGAAACTGGCACAGAAATGCGTGCTCACTTACTGCGCTTCCGATTTGCGAAGGATCTTTGCTGGTGGTCTTCTTACCGCAGCTCCCACAAAGCATTTGTTGCTGTTACTGCAATTTATCGCCAGACATTTGTCGGCGTGCAAATTCTGTCCTGCGCGAGGGCGAAAATGAGATATAATTGGGAAAACGGCTAAGAGCACAATTAAAAATTAACCGCCGTTTACATTGCTCGTGTGGCACAGTAACAATGGAGCAGTGCTAAATCTGAACGCGCGGGAAAGTGTCGCGGTTGGCCACCATGTTTTTGTGTTTTTCACAGATTATCTACAGATGGCGACACCGCCCCACGTCTTAGCTAGCGCCGCAGCTGCGGAGCGCGCGAACTGAAATTCAGTTGCGTTCTCCTTGTTCCAAGCGGGAACAAGACGTCGCAGACATCTGTTCGAAATCGCGTTTTTAAGGCGAAAGCCTTTAATGGCTCATACTCGCGGCCACTACCCTGTTTTTTCGTTGCGCTCTTCAGCAACTCAATACGAAAAAAATACCTTTCTGCGCGATAGGATAAATTCTAACCACCATCCTTCTATTCCGCAGCCGAGCGCGCTGACTACTACGCTACTTCCTTTTTTTCTTTATTGCGTGGAAATAGTGCCATAAAGAAAAGTCTAAGCACGCTTACGCCACAAACACCAGGCCACCTTACTCCTGCATGTACCCTAGCTCCTTCCAAAACATCAAAAGTCTGGGAGGCACACACATGCATCCAGATAGGAGAGGGCTAGCTAGGCGGCTCTTGCAGGGTAGCATATATACTCCCCGCACCAAAGCAAACTGTTCACGAAACAAAGATTTCGACGACTGTGGTGATTCGGCCTGGCGGTCCATCATGCGGCTCTTCCAGAGACTAAATAGTCCCAGCAACATTAATAGATCATAATGGCACAGCACTGTTTTTCTCTGCGGGCAAAAAACTAATACTGTAAGGTGTGATGCCAATGTCCTTAATTATTCGGTGTAAAACGCCCCAGGAAAAGATAGCATCAATACACAGAACAAAACATGCAATGCTCAATTGTCTCTGGTGCATTGCACAGGCGACAATATTTTGACCGTCCATGGCGCAAGCATCTCCTTAGCATGAAGCCATCCATGGCTTCACAGGCAGCGTTGACATGTGCAGCTTAAAAAAGTATGTTTTCGCGGCAAAAGAAATGCACATTCGCCCAACACGTTTTAAAACAATGGTGTCAAGGAACTCCAGACAAGGTTGCTGATACAGCAGTACAGGGAACAAAACTGTGTCTGAGTCATCTGCCTTCTGGCGAGGCTATACAGATAGTCTGAAGAAAAGCGCACAGTGAGGAAATTGAAGATGTCAGCAACTTCGTTAAGGAATCCCATAAAGGCCACTCACGAGTGTGTCTCGTCAGTGCGAATAGGAAAGGCAAATGAGCACTGAGACACCTAATAAGCACGGCTACTAAAAAGGGTGGTTTGAAGATTTGAAAACAAAAAAACGCGAGACAAGCTGATGCACAAATAAGTTAACAAGGCCGGTTCCACTAGACCCTACAGAAAGAAACAGGTTATCGCAACGCATGTGTTCCCATTGGGAATGCAATACGAATGTAGCAAATATTTTGTGCATCGCCTACACTTTCTTCCTCGCACAGTGGAGAACATATAGCATATAGGCGAGTTTTGCAAATAAAAAAATGTTGCAGACTTGAGCCCGAGTGAACACTGATAGTTACCTACCCATCCAAGCCAGAGTTTGTCGCCTCATGTTGACTATCTGAGAATCCCAGTAGGAGCCGCTGTTGCGAATTTGGTGAGGAGGAATGCCTAGGTAGTGAAGGGGCCCGCAGTCCCAACTTATGCCACCATAATGACTTGGCGTTGTACCCCCATCGCCTAACCAAAACCCCTTAGATTTATCTAGATTAAGCACTGCACCTGATAGCATGCAAAACTGTTCAGTTGAATGCAATGCCCCAAGCACACTCTTTTTGTCAGAACAAAGGAGGGCGACATCATCTGCATAGGCTAAAATCTTAATTTCACACTGCGCCAAGGAGAAAACGCGGATGGATGCGCAGTTAATAATACTGAGGCAAAAGGGTTCAAGATATAGGGCAAACAACAATGATGGTAAGGGACCGCCTTGGCAAACAGATAATTACAATGGAACTGATTTGGTTAGCTCTTGGTTAACAATTAGCCTTATATAGGACTTCTTATAGCCCAGTCTTATACCCTTAAGCAAAACATCTCCAATATTTGTATGCTCTAAGGCCGCAAACACGAAATCATGCCGCACTTTATCAAAGGCCTTGGCAAGGTCAATATGAATTAGAGCTACTTGTCCAATCTCATCTGATACTGTCTCCACTACGGAACATGGACATGGGTTTGGATGCTGCGGCCTCTGATACTGCAGACATGATGCGTGCCTATTAAGCCCAAGTAACGCATACTGTTGCTTTAACTTTGAGTGAATGTTATAAAGTGTGTGCAACGTTAAATAATATAGGTGTGTAATTGCTAAAATGTTACAGGAACATTGTCTATGTCTACATAAAAACGTTTTTCCATGTTGCTAGCCACATGATAAGGCAACATTTTTCTATGACAAATGCAACGTAATGAGGTCAACAGTTCGAAAACATTTAGACACAGACAACATGTCCAATTGAATTTGAACACCAGCTGAAAATACTATGCAAACGTGAAGAAAGTGCACAGGTTGAAAGCCACACAGGTTGAAGGCCAAACTTCCAGCTGCTGTTTGGTTAAGGAAACGAACCACTGAGAAAACTGAAATCATGGGAAAGGAAATGTTTGAACGCAGTGCAATGTAGCAGTGACATCTTCGCTACACAACCATAAATCAAAAACGCGAACTCCTTCATGGATAAGAAAAGCAAAGGCACAATAAAATATTGCTCATTGCAATGTTTAATTCTGTAGGTACCTATTACCACCCAGTTATGCCTGCTCTTCCTGCAGATAAATGAAATGCTGTAAAAAAGCATCAAGCAGCCATAATTACTGAAATGACAAGGATGATATGCACCGTCAATGGCAGAACGCAGTGTTCCCTCAGGATCCCGAGTACGAAATAATCCCAGTTTTTTTGGAAAGTACTCTGAAAGCAAGAATTTTCTATCCCCCTTTGCATTAATTGACACGACTCTTTCTGTACTCAGCAGCTTTGACAAACATGTGGGTCAGCTGACAACCTCAGAAAACTGTAGCACCTTGCTAACTTGCAGATCAAGGCTCAGAAAGAAAAAGCTAACAAAAAAATGAGGCATTTATTTATTCGCACTGTATTTTACATGGTACTAAGAATGCGGCTAAGACATGGCATGAACATTGTTTTTTCTGCTGTTACAAAATTTCTAGCCTGTGCTGACGTATCACTGCAATGTAAATAATTAAAAAATACCTGCACTGTACAACATGCTGCAAGACTTACGAAATACTCCACCTACAAAGCTACCACACACCTTTTACATGCGGTAGTTTATATCGGCCGAACTAGCTAGGCTGCCAGGTGAGGAGACACCAAGCCTCTGACATCTGAAGATGTGTACCTCCCATGTAATTAGAGTGATTGGAGACGCTCCTTTTTGATGACACTTCAGCAGCTGGGAATGGAAGAACCAGATATGAAAGGGAACAAGATATCTAGTTTTTAAGCAACATCACGGTGAGCAATGTCCCTTGGCTTTTCTTCTGTCTTTAGAGGAGTTTCATTTTCCATGTTGTGTGTTCAATAACTGCTTGGGTGTGCTCATTATTGCTTGCTTGGAGGTGCTTTTCAGCGTTAAACTACAGTTTTAACTCTGGCCTCAGTCCTCTGCACCTTTTATGCTTTTTGCTAGTGTTCACTGAAGCTTAGGTTGTGTACCAACTCGCGCAGACCTCCATTTTTCTACATTTCCAACTGTCTCCGCCTTCGCCATGTTCACCTCTGCACCCGGCGCCTTCAAGTCTGGTATGTATAATGATCTTAATTAATCTGCCTATAGCAAATGTATTTTTGTTAGTCACCCACTCCTCTCTGTAATGCAAATTGGCCCCGAGAATAAAAAAATGAAATGTAGCCTAAGCTAAGCCTGAGCAAGCACACATTATATTCAGTTTATTTTACCATTTGACCAATAGAGAGTGGAGGGAAAAAGCTGCTAAGTTGAGCTTGACACGCTTATCACCCCTACACTGGAGCACAGCAGGCGCCAAGGCATACATAACCACTAACGACAACAGAACATGCCAAGTGTGAAGTAATCCAGTAACGTTGCTCGTATTTATCACAGTGCATACTCGCTGCTCAGTAATTTATTACCCCCTTAGACATCCTGCAAGGGGAGTGTACAATGTGATTTGTTTCAACATGGCACCGCAGTACAATGACAATCATTAATCCTGTGCGAACACAACAGCAAATAAATTTCTGCCCAATGAATGCACAGTTTACAGTGCAGTCAACAGGCGAGTATGGTCAACCCTCAAGATAAAAATAATAATGACATTTGAGCAGCCGCTCATTACCCACCCCCCTCCCTCCCTAAAAAAATGAAAAAAGGGTGTCCTTCAGACGGCACGTTAAAACGATGCGGTTGTAATATTTGCGACAGATCAACTACGTCTGAAATTCAGATATAAATAATTAACGCCCATGCATGCAGTTCGATTCGAGGCGCCAGTGCGCGGGCAAACAGTAATCGTCTTCAGGTATAGACTAGTGCCACCTCCTGCTCAACGAATGCCACTCATGGCCACGTTCACATCTAACAAGCTTGTATCAAACATTAGACAGGTGTTTATATCATAATGCAGCAGCAGTTCATCAGTGCTGTTGGCCAGTGCCGATTTTTTTTGGCGTGATAAACGGAATCATCCTACGAAACGCGCGTCAACTGTTCCCCCACAGATTCTTGCAGTCCCACGAGGGAGAGCAGCTTTTCCGTCGGCTTCAAGTCGACTCTTTCGTGCAGGGCCACTGGTATTGTAGCGCACATTCCACACGGTCGTTCCACTGTGCATCGACGCCGCATGGGACACCAAGTACGGTTGTAAAATCCAACGCGGCGTACGGGCCGCACATACACACACACACTAACGACAATACAAAGCACGGAACACACGCAGCGAACACAGAAAAACAAAAACTTCTCCAAAGCACCTATTCCCCACGCTGTTCCCTGTTCACTGTGTTCCGACTGTGGGCTTGGCCAGAGCTTCGACTCTGGTATGGCCATGCCGCAGCCGTGATGGTAACAACGTTCATGCAGCGAAAAAAAAAATATAATCTTTCAAACCATTGCGGTTGTAAGCTAAAAAAGCTAGCGTAAAATAAATACTTAACTTTGCTTAAAAACATAACGTTGCGCGTCTTTGCGACGCCAACGACGCGAGCATGAACGCAAATACGCGAATGGCGCTATGAATTTGCTGTGCTCCTCTGTAGCTCTGTAAATGGCGCGCTTACACTTATTCTCCTATATTGTCTCCCGATTATTTTGTTCCTTCTTTTTTCTTTTAAACTAATTTGAAATTTCACCCAAGGTTCATTAAATAGCTTGACGCCAGCTTTTCCTATTTATGGGGTATCCCCTCCGAACCCTGGCCAGTCCCCCGTCGTGGGTATGTGCCATGCGACCAAGGCAACAACAACAACTTGTCGAAGTGAACGTTTGTCGGTGCGAACAGTTCGAGGTTTAATCGACTGAAATTGCTCAGGGAAAGTAAGCGGCATTGTATTTCTCGTTTCCGTGCATCGCGGGTGACTTTTGTGGCAGCCACATGGCAACATCTCCGGTTTGGCGAACTTGTGACAAGGTGAGCATTTGTTCACAAATTTAGAGAGCGTTTTTCCCCTTATTTAACCGCGCAGTGTTTTTGTTTGTATTGTAACCCTGCGTATCGTCGTATGTTATGATCATGATAACATCAGTACGACGTGCATGCGCTTTCCGTCTCTAGTTGAAGTAACATTAGTCAATCAGCATAAACTTCTGGATTCAATTAAGCACAAACTGTCTGTGTTGGTACTGCTTGTAGGATGCGCTTCGAGATGACTCTGCGCACTAGGTGGTCTTCTGATAGTTTCTTTATTACCAGATATAGTCTAGAGGCATGAAGCCATCCATCCCACTGCAACAACGCTGAAAAGCTGTTTAGTGTTCATGCCTCAGCTCTCCTTACACTTAACCTTTCGGTAATCATTCGCGTGGTTCCTTTGGATCTGGACAAGTGGCTACTGTTGCTAGGCACGCCTGGCAACAGAGACCCTGGGGACGCCCAGTGGGTCAGCTGCTTGTCCAGGTGCCACGGTACCAAAATTACCATTCCTGGCTTTTTCTTCCCAGTCCATCAACCTCATATTCCTCGCAAAGATTACATTGTGTAATCAAGCAGTGAAAATTAGTAATTTCTACATATTTCAGGACAGTTCAGAGAAATGAACATGCAGCATCAATTTTCTCTTTGTAGACTTTCTATGACCTGGATTCATTTCTTCTTGCAGAGCGGCAAGCAGTAGGTCAATTGCTCACAAATTTGTTTGCCTCTGGTGCAAGTAAGGAGTGCAAACATCAAAGGACAAGTCTCTAGTCTGTTTCATTCTCACTGCATATGATCAAATTTTCTAAGAAATTTTAAAATGGCACCACTAAAAGTTAAAGAGCTTCTATACTTCACCTATATTCGGCCAATATTGGAGTATGCTTGTGTTGTTTGGCACCCCCCTACTTTAAATTTAACAGACATGCTTGATCGTATTCAGAACTTTGCCGCTCGGTTTGTCTCAAGTAATTATGATTTTAACAGCAGTGTTACTAACATTAAACTAACGCTGGGATGGGAGCTGTTACGGAAACGCCGTACCAACTCCCGGTTAGAAATGCTGTACAGAATCTTTCACCGAAAAATAAAAATAGATAAAGAAAATTATTTGCTTCCACCGCATTTCAGGTCAAACAGACTTGACCATGGGTGGAAGATTAGAGAAATTAAATGCAAAACTAACACTTATCAAAACGCATTTTTCCCATCTAGCATTCATGACTGGAATCGCCTGCCCCATGAAATTGTTGAGTGCCGTTCCGAGTCTATGTTCCGCGCGTTACTGTCGGATGTATGAGTGTGCAGTTGGCTTTCTTTTGGCTTTTTTAATCACGCAGTCTTCGTTCTTGTTGGTCCAGCATCATTTGGTCAGTTGGCTTTTTTTTTCGTCATGTCTTTTTGTTGTTTCATATTTCATTCATTTTGTACTTGCTGTGTCATGCCTTGTTGTATTGCTTTTTTTTTCCTCTTTTTTTCTGGCCTATTCTTCTGTTATGTATCCTCATCCCCCCTGCAATAATGCCTTCGGGCGCTGCAGGTATTTCCAATAAATAAATAATGTGAAATGCTGATATCTCCCATACCCTACAGTTTTCTTTACTTTGAGCAGTAGGTATCCACAATGAACAGCAAGGCAACTCCACTTGCTGACGATATTGCCTTCAGCAGCAATACAGGGAGTATGTTACCCCATGTGTTATCTCAGCATAGACTCAAAACTTCGGTGGACAGCTGCGTCCACAGTTGCAATCACCTCTCATGAGCATGCACCCCTAAGACACATAGGGGTCATTCAGTCTAGAAATTCCTCTTCTTTGTCCAGTAAACCCTCGCACATCATTTTCAAGCCACTGAGTCATGGCTCCTTTCACTTCGCATGCCCCGGGCAAAAACTACAGTGTTTGTCATTATCAGCAGCAGCAACCTATGTCCACTGCAGAACAAAGTCTTCTCCCATACCTCCCCTGTTAACTCTGTCCTGTACCAGCTGTGGCCATCTTATCCTCGCGAACTTCTTTATTTCATCCACTTATTTATTATGCTTTCTGTCAAGGTGCACCACACCATGAGGAACTTCATGTACAGTGCAAATATTAACTGGTATTCAATCTGTCCAGGAACCTCGAAGTGCCAAGGGATGGATGGATGGCAAACAAATGGCACATGATGCTGGATGATGTGAGTTACTTTTTAGCACTTTGAAATGGAAGTGCAACATTTGCGACTCTTTCATAAAAGGCCTGTTCTGGCTAATGGCATTTTGCAAAACTTTGTTGCTTTGAATGCTTCTAAGACTAACTTCATTTCATTCAGGAGCATATATATTTACAATAGCTCTTAAAGCCATGATTGCTCACATTAGCTCTTTGTACTTCACAATATAAAGTTTTATGCCTCCAGCATCACGGACTTGTATCACCTGTTAAATAGAGTAGTAAAATGCTCACTATTGGTTTAAACCACTACTCAGCATGGGGCTGTGCACTTTTTGTTGTGTCGCATGAAGTATACTTATCTATGAAGCAATTTCTTTCAGGTGCACTTCACATGATTTAAATTCTACCAGAAAAAAAGGCTGTGATACAACATTAGTCACTAACTGTTTCTTTCCCAGGACATAACAGGCCATGGTGAGATATGAACAAAAATGATGCATTTATGTGTTGTGCGCATGAATTTTGTGTACTACCAACACTATGATGCAATTAACTGATGTCATGGAAGAGAGAGCACATAAAGCATTTTTTGTATATATTGCAGCATGCTTAAGTTTTAAACTGACCATTTAGCTCATGACTCAGTAACTGCTATGTGTGCAGAAATTTTATAGACCAAGTGATTTCCACTAATTCAACCTATGCCTTTAATTGACAAGCTCTTGTGTCCTGTGAAGCATATTGACTAGCGCATACACAGACAGGTGCCAAAGTAAGAGTAAGTGACAGGACACACGCTAGACTTGCAACTGGATATTTTACTTGAAACACAGTATTTGCACACTTTCCTTCTGCAGCACCAGTGCCCCCTATTAGTTGCTGTCGTGTCAAATGACGATGAAGAAATTGAAGCTTGATGGAACAAAATGAACAAGGCACATCCACTCGGGAGCACTCCGAAGACAGCTAGCAATACAGCATAAGTGCCCACAAACGCTTACTGCTAAAGACCCGAAATTTACAGCTCGACGACAAAACAACTACATGGATCGAGCAATTCCTAACCGATCGTTACCAGTCGGTCAAAATTGAGAACCTCATTTCTAAACCCACTCGCGTATTATCCGGTGTCCCACAGGGCTCAGTATTAGGGCCATTACTTTTTCTAATTTATATAAACGACATAGCCTCTAATATTACTTCATCAATACGGCTTTTCGCAGACGACTGCGTAATATACAGGCAGATAACCACCCCGACTGATGCACTAGCTCTCCAATCAGATCTAACAGAACTAACTGAATGGTGTTCAACGTGGCAGATGGATATTAACGTCAGTGAAACAAAGCATGTAAGATTCTCTAGCGTAGCAGCAACATAATAGTGGAATTGACTCCGTGTCGTGTATAAAATATCTGGGAGTGTTTTTCAGTCAGAACTTAACCTGGGATGCTCACATTGAATACATAACTAATAAAGCCTTTAAAAAAATTGGTCTTTTGAAACGCCGTTTACCCCTTGCGAATGCTGAAACACGGCACAGCGCTTATACAACGCTTCTCAGATTATCTGTTGAATACGTTTCTGTTATATGGAACCCCTCCCACGCGATTCTTACAAATGCTCTAGAAGCAGTGCAAAATAAAGCTGTCAGATTCATACTGTCATCCTACTCACGTCATCAAAGCGTATCAGCAATGAAGCAAGCCATGAATCTTCAACCTCTTGCTACACGTAGAAAGTTTGCCCGGTTGTCATTATTTCACACCTTATACTATAGCGAAACGCCATTCTCCCGAAATCATATCTTTCATGCACATCATTGTTCAGCTCGCCTGGATCATGCGCATAAGGTACGTCCGATTTTCGCTCGCACACTAAAATATCAGAAGTCACCGCTGGTTTTGTCAGTAAATGAATGGAACTCATTGCCACCCAGCATTGTCGGCCATACTGAATTATCATCTTTTCAAACAGCTTTACTAACATTTCTGAACACGGAAAATGTGTCATAGAGTGCTGAATGATTTACCGTGTCCGTGACTTTTTGGTGGTCCTTTTTTGCTTTGCCATTTCTTGTGTGCTGAACAGCTCCGGAGCCTCTTTTATGTGCCATTGTATTTTTAGTTACTTATTTTGCCCTAATTATTACTCACTTGTTTGAACATGTTGAATTTTGTGGTTTCAATATGTTTTACTGCACTTGAACAAATGTTACCCAAACTCTGCCCTCTGTATATTTACCATCATTTGTTATGAGTTGATTTGTTATCTGTGCTTTCTTTTCATCATTCCCCCCTATGTAATGACCTCTTCTGGGTCTTTAGGGTAAATAAATAAATAAATAAAATCTAACTTGATAGGGTGCTTTATGTGGTGCGAAACACAAACATAAACGAGGAGGATCTAAAAGTTAAACATAAAAAGAAGTGTGTGGTCTGTATCAGATGAAAACTTATCAAGAAGCTAAAGTAAAATAAATGGAATACTAAACACAGAAGACACATGGACTCAAGGTAGTGTAAGCAAACTTACCAATCACACATTGGACCGTGAAACATACCTTTCTAAATAGCGCATTTCCTTCTTTGTTAAGGCCACAGACTGCTTCGCAGCCTTCCCCTGCCTTGGCAATGTGAAAGGCTTCAAGGATCTCCCTTCCATCTTTCGTTTTCAGGCTTCCTACAGCCACAGTCTTATCTCATTCTCGTATGCATGCTGGCTTGTATGGGCACAGTTTGCAATGTTCGGCCAGATGGCCTTCTATGGCAACTGCTGAAACTTTCTGCTGATGCTCCTGCAGCCGCTCATTCAGGCAGCGCCCAGTTTTCCCCAAATATCACTTGTTGCAGGGCAAGGGGATATTATATATGACGTCCTTTTGGCACATGACGGGTCTATTTCGGTGTTTCTTGGTGCAGGCACTGCTGTTTCCACACCATTTTTCATCGCCACCTTTTTGAGCCGGTGTGACAACCCGTGCATGTACGGTACAGCTGCCCGCATCTTGTTGGGCTCAGACTTAGCAACGCCGTTAGAACGGTCACCCTTTATTACCTCAATTAAGAGGCCTTCGGTAACAGATGCAATCAGTTCATTCGGGTATCCGGACTTACCCAGCCTGGTCACCTGCTTTTCAAGGCTGTCGAGAACCTTGTGGGGGCAAAACTTTGACAGGGCACCACGCATGCCGTTTCACACTATGCCTCTTTACACTAATTTTGAGTGGGCTGAATGATAAGGTAAAATATCTGTTTTGGTTCTGGGCCGATACATCCAGCACACATGAGGCCTAGAGAGGAAAATGCACACATCCAGGAACTGCAAACCTTCATCAAGGGGAAGTTCATACGTGAACTTCAGCCCTAGCACCCCTTGACGGAAAACTTCCAGTACGCTCTCCACTACTACCATCACCGGTTTCTCTGGAATCGATTGGAACAATATCAAATAGTCATCAACGTATCTAAACACTTTGACAACCCTGATATTGCGAACTCCTAAGCCCTTTGCGATACGCCTGTCACTACATGCTAGATAAATCTCTCAGCAAGGGACCGATGCACGAACCTATGCACACAGCATTGTTCTGTACATAAAAGTTATCATTGAAACGAACGTAGGTGGACTGAAGATAACACCCTAGCATAGCTGTAAAATTGTCAACAGACATACCACTAGCATTCTGGAAGCCCAATGGATCTGACTCTTCAATCCACTCTTGCACAGCTTCCAGTAGCTCTTTCTGCAGGATAGAATAAAATAAATCTTCTATATCTACAGAGAACTGAGAGCATGCGTCACCTTGGGTATTAGTAGCTGACAGGAACTCAACCACTTCCCCTGAATTCTTCACTCAAAAGGGGTCGTCAACCCTGAGGGTTTTTAAATGGTTCTGTAAAATACGGGACAACACACCTTGCCAGGAATCTTTTTCTGAAACTATGGCCCTCAAAGGGATGTCTTCTTTATGTGTTTTGGCTGAGAAGAAAATGCAAAGACCATCTTTCAACTTGTTGGAATTCAAACTCCTGCGCAGACTACCTAACAGTAAATCATCGCGTAGTGAAAGGGCTTTTTCAATCCTGCAGACGGCTGCTTCACTCGTTTAAAATTCTTATCTATTGCTAGCATAGGTTTTTCTGAGTACAGTTTTCTGCTCATGACCACGAAGCCACCTTCTTTATCTTCCACTAACAGGACTAGGTGATTGCTTTGCAAAAAGCTTATGGTGTTCATAACAGCATGATCGCATTTCTTCCTATTGTGCAGTTTGCAGTACTTCAAAGAATCAACGCCTTCAGCAATAATGGACCGTTCTTCTTGCTCAGCAAGATTAGCGACTCTTCTTACTAGTGACAGTAATTCAACAGGATTCCGTGTCGGCTCATTACAAAACTTCGGACCACAACTCAATACAGTTTCTACTTCATGAGGTAGCTCGACATCGTCCAGACACTTAACTTTCTTGCAACCTACATCACAATTCTCTTTCACCCTCTTCCAGGAGCACAGTGCCGGCAACAATTGATCCCACAGAAGTTCAGATGCCTGCTGAACTTTCTGCAACCTCGACCTGAAGACTGATGAAGCGGGCAGCTGTACCGTACGTGCACGGGTTGTCACACTGGCTCAAAAAGGTGGTGACGAAAAATGGTGTCTCGGTGGTGTTGACAGCGTCCAATAAACTGGGCAGGTTGTGCCATATCGTGAGCGGTGACAGCGGAAACAGCAGTGCCTGCACCAAGAAACACCGAAATAGACCCGTCAAGTGCCAAAAGGGACGTTGTATATAATATCCCCTTGCCCTGCAGCAAACGATATTTGGGGCAAACCGGGCGCTGCCTGAATGAGCGGCTGCAGGAGCATCATCGGAAAGTTTTCAGCAGTTGCCATAGAAGGCCATCTGGCCAAACATTGCAAACTGCTCATACAAGCCAGCATGCATACCAGAATGGGAGAAGACTGCAACTGTAGGAAGGCTGAAAATGAAAGATGGAAGGGAGATCCTTGAAACCTTTCACATTGCCAAGGCAGGGGAAGGCTGCGTAAGTAAACAGTCTGTGGCCTTAACAAAGAAGAAAATGCACTATTTGGAAAGGTATGTTTCACGGTCCAGTGTGATTGGTAGGTTTGTTTACACTACCTTGAGTCCATGTGTCTTCTGTGTTTAGTATTCCATTTAATTTTACTATGTTTGACAAGTTGTGTTTAGGGCTTTCTTTGATGTGTTGTTTTAGGACCATGTGTGATCAGCTTTTATGACCACGTTTGTTCGGGTTTAGTGTACCATCCAATTTTGCTAAGTTTATATTGTCGTGTGTAGGCCTCTTTAGAGGTCCCGTTTTTATATTTTTTATTCTCTCTGCCCTTTGGTGTGGCCTTCTTCATTCGGTAGGCCCTGGTGTTCCTTTATCTGAACTTTGGTGCTGTTGGCATGTGTTGTTGATCTTTCTGCAGGTCTCTCGTGCTGGTTTTAGCTTCTTGATAAGTTTTCATCTGATGCATACCACACACCCCTTTTTATGTTTAACTTTTAGATCCTCCTCATTTATTGTTTGTGTTTCGCACCACATTAAAGCACCCTATCAAGTTAGATTTCACTTATGCTGTATTGCTAGCTGTCTTCGGAGTGCTCCCGAGTGGATGTGTCTTGTTCATTTTGTTCCATCAAGCTTCAGTTTCTTCATCTTCATTTGACGTGATGGCAATTAATAGGTGGCACTGGTGCCGCAGAAGGAAAGTATAAATACTGTGTTTCAAGTAAAATATCCAGTTGCAAATCTAGCATGTGTCCTGTCTCTTACTCTTACTTTGGTCCCTGTCTGTGTATGCGCTAGCCAATATGTTTCACAGCTACAACCAGCTAGCCCAAATGAAGGCCTTAGCTTGTGTCTTGTTGGGACAGTTAAATAATGTGCACTACAGTAAGCATATGCACACATTCTAGTACAGAGGTCTGCCAGTCTAAAGAATGTGCTGTGGGTTGGCATGGCGAACTTACCACAATAAGCCTATTTTCTATTTCTTTGCTTTTTTTAAGCTCGCTGCATGTGTGGTTGATTTGTACATTTTTTTGTGTAAAGCGGACACATACAAACATGAACTCTATGTTAAGCAGACCCCGGTGTCCTCTTTCCGAGACTCATTTTGTGCTGCAAATTTATTGCCGAATTGTTCTCTTAGCACTCAAATTTGACAGCTCTGCAACGCTTGCTACCCAGGTCTTCTTATTAATGTGGTCCAGGTCATTGAAAATTGATGGACAAGCACCGGTGGCATGAATTACTAGCAAAGTGATTATGGTCCTTGATGTTTGTGTCTAAATTTTAAGCGGAGTAATGCAATAGAGCAGCATGTTTTTAAATATCAAAACGCGTGGTTTGAGAGGTGCAGATGCCCTTGTACCATTAAAATCCATCATGAAGTTCATCTTGTTGCCCTAAGAGACCATTGGTGATTCATTCTCTGCATTGTATGCCCTGCCCAGGTTCATTTTCTTCTTTTAATTTCTGCCAGAGTATTGACAATTCAGGCTTTTTTTTTTATAGCGTTCTGAAATCAGTGTTGCTATAGTTCAGTCTTATTGCTAACATTTTCATCTGTGTGGCCTACTATTCTTCCTGCATTTAATCTCAAGCCTCATTGTTAGCATCTAAGTTTCAAGATGTGGCTTTTCTTTTGAGCGACATCATTAGGCTGCTTCAGAACACAAGAATGCCCACCGAGTTCACTACCGACAATTTCTCGTGATCTAGCTCTCAAAACTCTACTTGGCTTACATAGAGCTCCCTTACCACTTCTAATGTTCCTCTACTCATCATAGGCTGTTGGTTCCTTTCGAGACTATTGGTCTTCACTTGTGATTTCTGCTTACTCTTTTTATGCCTGCAGTTCTTTCTCTGCTTAGGTCCTCAAGCATACACTGCAATTCATACTCGTAGATACTTAACAGCACCATCAACAAATCGGAGCTTACTTGCTGCCTGTCTCCTACTGCTTATATTTCGCTCCTGCATACTCTCTGCTTGTTGCTGCTTTTAGGTTTCCTCCACGACTTTCTGTTTGCTTAATCCTGGCCTTGATATATTTTCTTCTACTGCTTAGCTTCGAATTATTGGCTAGGTTTGATGGTTATATATTCTCCAGCTACCCTGCCTCTTGCTTTTCACTTGTTCACTTCTTGATTATTGTGGCAAGTTCACCATTCAAAACCACACCACATTCTCTGCTATCTGGCAGACCTCTGTATCGGAATGCATACATATGGTTCACCAGTCCTCCTAACTGCTTTGATATGCAATGCCTAATAGCTCCGTAAACAGCACAGCTAGTCCAGCTACGGCTCGAACAGCAGGGTCCAGAGATTCTTAGCACCCTCCACTGCTTTGCAGTTCTGGCCGTGATTTATTTAAAGGGGTGGAGGCACCAAATTTTTGGTTGACGTGTTCTTTGTTTCAAACATTGCGTATTGCCCCAGGACGCGTGATACAGGCTGCGCAATTCATATAAGTGCGGTAAATAATTTATTATTGCATTATTTATACTGAGCGATTTCGGTTTCTGAGTGCTGGGGCGTGCTCACGATCAGGCCGTGACGATCAGGGAAGAGCAGCAACCCTGGTCACATGGGCCCCAAAAGTTGACGCACGTATTGCGTCGTCTGCTCTTGTACACATGCTGTGCATAGCAGCGCCTTTAGAAATCATATGCCGACAAACTTGGTCGGTATTGTGATGTGCTGAGAAAAGCCAAGCGAGCGAGGAACGACACTGAGTCCTGAAACCAAGCGGCTCGCTTCGGCCAATCTCAATCGCCATACCGCGTATGCCAGCGCAGTTTCTGCGTTGTATTTCGCTTTGCCACGCCGACACCGATGCTCGGCGGACGTCTGTGTCGGTGGCCCGTAGCTGACCCTGGTCACATTACAGCGACACGATGCCTCACTTTTCCTACTGACCAATACCCGTCTCTGTCTTCACTTCGCCCCGCCCGGGCAGCTGCGCTGCGAGACTGCTCAGGGCCCCGTGGCTGCTGATTACGATATCTGCTGCTAGCTTAGCAAACAGTCCATGTATTCGCTAAATGAATGCTTCTAGACAATTGTACAGGGTTCAGAATTAACCGCACAAGTACGTAACTCCTGCAGGAATGCGCCCATGGCAACGACTGCATCTCGGCGCTACTTTTGTTTACATATCTGTATCTGTATACAGGCACCAATTGGCCGCGTTAGTTCGGCATGAATTGCAAGCTGCATTCCACTTAGGTTAAGCAAGCTCATCTCTTTAGTGCTGTTTGCAGGTTCACTTGTTTCCACAGTGCGATAACTGTGCAAGAATCGCCGAAGAATGCGAGCTTCAGCCTGGGGAATGCTTCATACCCAGGTTGTTGACGTGTAGGACCAGCGTTTCTGACTCGTAACTGCTTTTTTGCTTTTTCTGATGTTTCCAATACTTCAATTTAAATGGGCTTATCTAGAGGTATGTTCGGCACCATTTGAGATAAACAAAATGGCTTAATTTGTTGCCCTCAAGCGACGCCGGCGACTGTAGCTGCCGTCGCGGGCGCCTGCAGCATTAACCGAAAGACTGGGTCACACCGCCTAGCAGCGGCGCTTCCCGCTTGATGCATTTGCGTCCTATGATGTAAACAATCCTCCATTTAAGGTTACTTTTGTCAAAACTATGCTCGATAACCATATGTATCCGCTAAAACTTCTGAACTCTCCACAATCGCCGACATTGCACATATGAACACGGCGGACTCGCTAGGCCTATTCGTATTGCAGGTGAGCCGAAGGGGGAACATATGAAATGTAGTTGCTCATATAATTCGCTTATACGTATTACGGTGAAGGTGCAAATAACCCAGGTGAAAATTTTAACTTGGATCATATGGTTCCAGTTAAAGTGGTTTAAGGAACAATTCTCCACCTCAGCTGGTTCATTTACAACTGGTCCCAGTTGAACTGGAAACTTGTTCCTCAAACCGGTTAGCTACTGGTCCCAGTTAAACTGGAAACTTGTTCCTTAAACCAGTTGGCAACTGGTCCCAGTTGAACTGGAAATTGGTTGTTGAAACGAGTCACTGGTGGGCTCTTTGGGAAGCACGTCTTGTACGTACAGGCAGTGTAGTTCACCAAAGCCAGAGAGCAATTTTGCACTTGAAAATTCATGCCTGATGTGCCCAGCATCTAATGGGCTACGCTGCCTGCATGTTCACAAAGCTTGTCCCTGAACGTTTAAGTGATGAACACACAGTAGTAAAAAGATCTGCCTAAACTTTAGATTTATTTGCTCCATAATGCCTTTAAAGTTTTGCTCATGCAAGATGCCTTTCAGCTTTTATTGATTCCTGAATCTTATCTGTTGGGATTGCTGTCAGGTCCTGCATTGCTGGGGAGATGTCAATCTGGTGCAACATTTCCCAGTGGGACAAGGCTGCTGCAACAAAATAGCAAAATATCTCAGACTTGATAGTATACTCATCAAAGTAGGCTTACCTGTAATGACTGACTTTCTCTGAGGCAATAGGTCAGGGTTGCTGCAAAACAGCAGAACAGTTCATTTTTATAGGTAACAAGAGAATAGCATACAGCAACCACTACAAACAAGCCCAGTAATTTACTTTACCGACGCAAGTCTATGAGCCGTCAAGGGATGCTTTTGTGGCACCAAAAAGCAATTGTGCTGAGCGGAGTTTGCTTCCACACGCACTTTGGCACATCATCCGAACGCGTGCCAATTTTTCGGTTGTAGATCTTATTTGCACACATCACCAGCCTTTGTTTCAATGCACAACGATCGAGTTTGGCAAAACAGCCAAACGAGAGCATAAAAATATAACGTGCCGCTAAATGCACTATAATTTTTACATTACCAACACAGCATAAAGTTCACTTCAATTGGCGAACCGAGTGCATACCTGGAGTGGCAGATTTCATCCGGTAAAAATGACTTGTAGTCGTAATTCGTACTGCTGGGTCCACTTTGCCGAGTAGTAAAAACAAGTAAACTCTCTTCCTTCAGCCTCGTCAAGAAAAGAACTGTTGAAAAATCTCGCCAAGAATAGTAAGGAAAAGTTAATTCCATGAAGAGGATCTTCGACCACAGCGTTCCCATGGGACGCAATGAGAAATCGCACACGCCGTCCTCGTAACCATTGCTGCCATGGCTACCTTAGCTCATGCGGAGTGTGCGAAACTGATGCTTGTTATGTATCCTCTCCTTTTATACTTAGTGCACTGCTTGCTATGACACAAAAAAAAGTTAATAATTTTTAAATTGTAACTCATTACTTTTATCACAGCTGTAACCGCCGTGCACAGTGTGCGCTATTATTGATAAAATACGTTACGAACTCTAACGCGATGGCGGCGTAGAGATTGACACCGCGCTATCTGTGTGTGTGCTAGGCTTCGTTAGGCTTCGTGGCGTTCGTGGCGTCCGTTCGTAGCTGCTGCTGCTTCATAACCACCTGCCTGCTTTGTTTCCTGCTGGTGCCGAGCGTGTCCTTTGGTTAGGCCGTTCCACGCTCGTGGGGTTTTTGCCAGGGTTCAGGGTAGCTGTGCTGTCTTGGGTGATGTAAGGTTGCCGGCGCGCAGTGTGTAGGCATGTCTTTCACCTCCCTGGGAGGAGGCTCAGCAGCCTGGTTTGCCAGCCTGCCGGCCGAAAGCTTGCCTTTAAATTGTTTTCTAAAAAATGGGATTGATACAATCCCTGTGGTGCTTGTACTGATTGGAGATGGATTTCTCAAAATGAATCCAAAATCAATCCAGGAACAACTGAAAAATCTAACCGGTCACTATCTCGACATCTCGGAAGTGCGAATTTTTGGCAGGCATGGCATTGTTTGCAAGTTGGCAAACATTGAGTGTGTGTCAGATCTGCTCCGATGTAAAACCTTCGCTTCTATGCCAGTTAAAGCCTTCATTCCTGAGCAGCTTGCGTGCACTAAAGGCATTGTCTGAGGAGTGGACCCGTCATCTTCAGTTCAAGAAATTTTGGAGGAGTTCCAAGAAGCCGGGGCGGGAATTATTGCTGTATACCGCTGCTCTCGCAAGATGGCTGGAGTACGTGTAGCTACGGAGTCATTCATAACAACTTTTGCTGGATGCACATGCCCCTCGGAGTTAGGTTTGGCCAATTGTCTACCACGTCGACCTGCTGCATCGGAATTATTGCTGTATACCGCTGCTCTCGCAAGATGGCTGGAGTACGTGTAGCTACGGAGTCATTCATAACAACTTTTGCTGGATGCACATGCCCCTCGGAGTTAGGTTTGGCCAATTGTCTACCACGTCGACCTGCTGCATCCTCGACCCCTACAATGTACCAACTGTTGGAGATTTGGACATAGTGGTAGAGCTTGTAAGTCGGCGACCAGATGCTGGGTGTGTGGTGAAGGTCACTCTTCCGATAGCTGCACAGCTGAACAGCCAAGCTGCTGTTTATGCAATAACAGTCATTGCGCCGATGATGCCACTTGTGAAAGTCGGTCTCAGGAGCAAAGTTTATTGGAATTAATTGAGCAGAATCGCTGCTCACAGGCAGACACTTATGCACTCCTTAACCGCAGGAAACATTCATATGCAAGCATAGTGTGTTCCTCTACTCCTGACCTCGAGGCCACATTGTCTCAATAGTGGCAACCGTCGAAAAAGCGCTCTCAGTGGTGGCGGAGCGCATGCTCAGCAGCTTCACACAGGCCTTGTCTGATATTGTTACAAATCAGGCTATTTCTCAACCTCAGCTTGTAGTTCCACCAGCTCCAACATCACAGCAAGCCTGTGCTCAAACTTTCGTTGCCACGTCATCACCCCAGGTGCCGTCTTGTGCGGCCTCTCGACAGTGCCCCTGTAAGTCTTTCTCGCAACACTGTGTACTAACGATATAGAAATAGCTTGTCCTATGCAGGAGCGTCGTGCTTCAACCTCTCCTCCTAAGTCCTCTGTTCCCCAGATCAAGACCAAAAAAGGCTCTCCTAGTGTACCTTCCAAGTCAGATATTCTTCAAGAGGCTGTTTCAGCCTCCATTCTCGAATAGGCACCATGGTGGGTATAAAGGTTCTACAATGGAATTGCCGCTCCATTGCATCTTCTCTTCCTGATTTAAAAATTCTATCTTATAATCCAGATATGCTCCTGCAGGAAACTTGGCTATCCCCTATTAAGTCATTTGCTTTAAACAGGTTTGGTGTTTTCCGTACGGACCGCATAAATGGTAGGGGCGGCGGGCAGGTGACCATGATTTCGTCAAAATTGTGCCATCGAGCATCAATAACTAAAAGAGTAATGGATTCCGATTTGCGAGCTTCTAGCTATAGATCTCACTTTGCCGCACTGCTCTACAGTCACAGTTGCAAACGTCTATACCAAATGGAGTATGTAGAACAGACCACCTTGACAGCTTACTTGCAAATTCGAGCAGGGTGATCATTGCTGGGGACTTTAACACCCACCACGTAGTCTGGGGTTCCTATACTGATTCACGTGGCCATACGTTATGGGCATGGATGTTTGCAAATGATGTGCGGTGTTGCAACTCTCGAGCCATAACCTTCGTCCGCAGACACTCGCGCTCAGTTCTCGATTTGTCCTTGGCAACAAGAGGAGTAGGTATAGGGGCATGGTCCACGATTGACTGTGGCACATCTAGCGACCATCTGCCAATTACTTTCACCATATTGGTGAGCCCCTCCGAGAGCATGGTTCTGCCCGAAAATTAGTTAAATCTTGCAGCCTACACATCTTCTTTGCGCGGCTCCCTTACATCTGATCCTTGTTCATGTAGGACCAGCAGGGCTCAGCATGTTTCCTTCAGTTTTGAAGGCTACGGAGAGCTCCCAGTTCGCTCTACGTTTTGCTGTTTGCAATAAATCACCATCCCCATGGTGGAATAATGAGTGAGACAGCTTTCCGTCTTAGGAAAGCAGCGTGGAGGTCTCTATCGCATAATCAGAGCCCAGAAAATTGGTTCAGCTACAGATTTTTCTTGGCATCATTTAAAAGAACTATAGCAAAAGCATAGGATGACTACAATCAAAATTTGAACACATATTTGTCAAACCCAAAAATAAGAAGGCCTTGTATCACTTTATAGAACGTAATGTGAACACTTCAGTCATGCAGTTAACCAGCTCGGTGGTGCTCCCTTCACATGAGGTGAAAGTTGAGTTAGAACGAATTGCCTAAGGGCTTGCTTCATGTTTTCAGGAGCAGCATAGAGTCCCTCTGTTCGCCCCCTACCCCTGCTCAGACTCTTTTCGTTGATAAATCAGAATTAATAACTGCAGTTTCTTTAATGCAATCCTCAGCTCTGGGTTGGGATGGTGTTACAGTCGGTGTGGTGAAAATACTAGCGCAAGACTTCAATCACGACCTCCTCGACCTGATTAATACATCATTAGAAACTGCATGGCTGCCACACTTCTGGAAGGTGGCGAAAATTATATTTCTCTTAAAAGATTCAAAGAAAGGCTTACATATTGATAACATTCGGCCAATAGCTCTAACATCCAATTTGGTAAAGCTCATAGAAAGAATTGTGCACAGCCGCTTATCCGCACATATCTCAGTAATGAATGCATTGAGCTCTGCCCAGCTTGGCTTTCGCTGGGGATGCTCCATTTGGTCTGCCCTTGTCGATTTGGAGAGCAGAATCTGCCTTGCTATGCACAAGAAGGAAGTATCAGCATTAGTGACGCTTGACACTGCTAAAGCATACGACAGTGTTGAATATTCTATCCTCTCTAAATTGGCATTATTACGCACACCGTACTACATTTATGCATGGATTCGCGAATTTTTAACAGGACGGCAGTTCTTTTGCTCCAACGGTTCCTTCACTTCAGACACCTATGCCCAAACCAGAGGCGTGCCACAATGGTCTGTACTTTCGCCACTTCTATTCAATCTGTTGATGTGCGACATTCCAGTTCGCCCTGAAGTTCCATTATATGTTTATGCAGATGACATAGCCTTCTTTGCTTCTGCAGCAGACATTCATGCCCTATATCGCTCTCTCCAGGATTACCTTAATGTGCTTGAGGTTTGGCTTGATACATTAAATTTGGTATTAAATGTGCACAAAAGCAGCGTACTACTTTTTAAAACCAACCTACCTCTGTATATACCACTACGCTATCGCTCGGACATCATACCTCAGGTAGACTCAAGGTATCTAGGCGTCATTTATGATGCCACTTTGGTTTGGCGGCCCCACATCAAAACTGACGTGGAGAGAGCAGGGCGTGCACTAGGTAGGCTACTATGGATAAGTAATAGGAAATTTGGTATGTGCCGGGATACGCTTGTACTTCCCTACAAAGCCTATATCAGACCCATTTTGGAATTTGGCTGCGTACTTTTTTCTGGCTCCCCTAAATTTAAACTTCATCCGTTGCTGCTGCTAGAAAGGCGCGCACTGCGCCTCTGCCTAGGTCTCCCTCAATCAGTTTCTGCCACAGTTCTGTACTTGGAGGCTCGTATTCCTGACCTTACCTCCCGGTTTCACCTGTTAACTGTCAGGACTTCTTTGCGAGCATTTGAGGCGGCTCCTGGTGTGGCTACTCCTATTTTCGTCTCTCACCCTGCCCTCTTTCTCACTCCTCATTGGCCAAGGTTCCGCCTACCTCAGGTTGTTTTTACCCAGAATCTGTTATCCAATATTGGTGTGCATCAAGTTTGTATGTAGAGTTGGTTGGGCGGCGTCCCCTGTGGATATTGCTTTTGATGTCATTTTCCCACCTAATGCGAAGCATCTGCCTGCAAGGATATTAACTGGAATTCTCTTGTATCACCTTGCCCAGTACCCGCAACATACTGTAATTGCTACAGATGCATCTGGGGTCAAAAGGAAGACAGGGGTTGGTATTTTCTCAGAGTCTCTCTCGTGGAGCTTTTCGGTCAAAGTCCCAGATTACACAACCATATTTCTAGCAGAGTTTATGACTCTGGGGCTGGCCGCTTTGGCAATTCCCACATCTGTTTCTCAGGTGATATTCCTCTCAGATTGTCTCTCTGTTTTGCTGGCACTGGAGTCCACACGAGACGCTTTTTTGAGACGCTCACTGAACTTTTTCTTCCTGGATGGGCGAAAGAGGTGCGCTTCATTTGGATACCAGGCCACAGCGGTATTTTACAAAATGAAGCAGCAGACTTTGTGGCAAAAGCAGCTATAAATGCACCAGTTGTCAGTAGCGTCCCTAATCTTGTTCTCTTTGCAATGACTCGTTTTCAGTTTATATCCACCGCATGCAACGATCCCTTACTCTCTACTGTCGACTACCAACATCTCATGTACCCATGGAAGACTCGTGCATTTAAAACCCGACAGTGTGAGGTAACAATGACACTCATGCGGTGCAGGATTCCCCGTTTAAATCTGTATTTATGTAGATGCAGGTTCAGTCCCACAAAACTCTGTGCGGCTTGTGGCGAAGTAGAGACATTGGAGCATTTCTTACTCTCTTGCTGGAGGTTTGCACATCAGAGGAGAACACATCTAGAAATTCCCATTACAAAATTGGGTCTCACCTTGTCAGTTCCTCTCCTCTCTTTCAGCACGAGCGCCAGGGGTTTTGCACTGCATCAAGTTTAGAAATACCTCCACAATTATATAACAGCTACCGGCAGATTCCCTTGCTAAATGTTTTTCGAAAAATTTCCGCATTCAAAAAAGCATTTGGGAATTTCATATCTTTAATTTTTTAATTTTCAAATATTCTCTCCCGATATTTTGTTCCTTCTTTTTCTTTTAAATTAATCTGAAATTTCACCCAAGGTTCAATCTTTAGCTTGACTCCAGTTTTTCCTATTTTATGGGGTATCCCCACTGAACCCTGGCCAATCCCCTGTCGTGGGTATGTGCCATGTGACCAAGGCGACAACAGTAACAACCTGCACTGCCGGCCCATGCGCGGCACAGTCACGGCTTTGATGGCATGTCACAGTAGTTGTAGTCAGTGAAAAGTTCATTTTGATAGGTGAACAATTATAAATAAATAAATATAATGTTACCCTGCCCGAAGCGCCTATGTCACAACGGGCTAGAAGGCGGGCTTAATAAAAAAAATAAATAGCTGTAATAATAATGCCGGCACACGATATGTTCACGCTGCAGCGCAACCCATGCAAACACGCAATGCAGAGTTGGAAATTGTGTTATTCGTCAGAAGAGCATCTACGGGCATTTTAGCATGCAGTGCACACAGTGCGAGCGGATTGATGTTGGCCGATAAGGAAGCTAATTTCACAGTACATACACATAATTCGGTGCCTAATGACTACACGATGTGCTGAGCTGCAGCAGCATTTATTTCATTCTCGATGTCCCTCCAAGCAGTAAAAAATACTTCCCATTTGGTTTTCACCCACGACCATTTCTGCCCAGTTGGCCCTCAAATGGGAATTTTTGCTACCCACTTCACCCACAAATAGAACCACATCCCGGTTGGTGGTGAACTGGAACCATTTGCCTCCCACTTGTCCCCAACTGGGACCAGTTGCGTTCCAACTGGGTTTCAAAGTGGTACCAGTTGGCGTCCAACTGCAACCATTTGAATTCCAACTGGAACCATTTGAATTCCAACCGGAACCAGTTACTCCCAGTTAAGTTTCCAGTTGAAGTTTTTCAGCTGGGAAGAGAGTCATCGTCTCATCAACGTGAAGGGTTCGCTTGGCCGCCTATATAAGGTGCCGGCTGATGTGTCAGCAACGACATATATGCCGGTGAGCACACTGACAGATGAGTCGCCGAGCAGCGCCTCTCCCATGTCGCGTGTCGCCTTTCATAGTATGTCATGTTACTGTGTTGTGATGTCACTACTATTCTCTGATATCGTTCCCAGGGCTCTACATCACCACCTATAGCGCTAGCGATGGGCCTCCATTGTGAGAAAGAGCACTTAGGGACTCTTTGGTGCTCAATTAAAATACATTTTAAGCACTTGTTGCATTCAATACTTCACCGTGGGTGACCTTACATACAGGAGCCCATTCAAGCTTACTACAGCCTCAAAATTTGATGTACCAACCCCTTTAATAGCTGCTGGAGATAAAGAATCAAACAAATTTAAGCTTTATTAATGCCCAGAATCACTGTTTAGCAAAGCAGAGTTGAGGAACTTGAGGCATTATTTCAAGAAAAACAAACATTTGTAGCTTTGGCATGCTGTGAACAGGGTTATCTGAAGGAAGCGAGATTAAAGGTTCCTGAGGCAGTTAATTATTTGTGGTTTTCTGTTCAATCTGTACACAGGAGTATTCACCGACATGACAATGGCCATCATTAGTTGCTCGTGGAGCATGCCTTAAGGCCGCTATGCGTGTCTAGTCGGCTTATCCTCACCAGATCTGGTCTGCTCCGCTGAAGCTACGTGCTGGACAAAAATGGCACCCATGTCATTTGAATACCCCTTATCCAGTTTTATACATTTAGTGGTGAAGTGCCTCCTCATTTTGGTGTATTTGAAACTCAGTGGTTACGGTGTTTGGCTGCTGACCTTAGAGATGTGGGTTCAACCCCACCTGTGGCGGTCGCATTTCAATGCAGGCAAAATGCTAGAGGTCCATATACTCTGTATTGTCAGTGAAATATTGTGCAATGATGTTTCACAGTACATGGGGTCCAGGTGGTCAAAATTATCCGGAGCCCTCCACTACGGCGTCCCTCATAGTCTGAGTCACTTTTGGACGTTAAACCTCACAAATCAAATCATAAATGGGACTTCTTTCAGGACGAAAAAAATTCCTAATCAAGAGACCAGCTGCTTAATTAGAACTGCTACTTTCTTTCAGTGTACTAAAATGTATTGCAAACAGCTATGCTAGCATAGTTCCAGTGTGGCCGAAATGTTGCAGCAGCTTATTAGGCATTTTTCAGGGAAGTGCTGCCAAATATGCATTTCTCTCCTCAGTGCGTCTGTGACAATTCTTTTGTTTTGCTATTTGTGCAGGACAAGTGTTCCTCTGAAGACTTCATGGGCTTAATGTTATGGCTGAGTGCATAGATTAAGGGGCAGGTATATCTGGGCCAACAGACAATAAATGCTGCATGGCCTTCATGTCATCTTTTCCACTTTAATCACGTGGGCTTTGTGTGAATTTTGTGCCGAACTGCAGCGGTATGCTACCATAATTGCTTTCAGCTCATAGGCCTGCTGTGCTGTGCAACTCTTTCATTTGGTGGCACATCATCAGTGGAGCTAATAGTAGCTGCTGTTGGTTAGCTTACCTACATTTTACACATACAAGCACTCCCTTCTGCTATCTGACACTCCTCAAATCACTTATACAAGAAATTGCTCAGCAGCTTTTGCATATGCTTGCTGGCTTTCTGATGAGCATCGTCAGTAGCTTATTAGGCATTTTTCAGGGAAGTGCTGCCAAATATGCATTTCTCTCCTCAGTGCGTCTGTGACAATTCTTTTGTTTTGCTATTTGTGCAGGACAAGTGTTCCTCTGAAGACTTCATGGGCCTAATGTTATGGCTGAGTGCATAGATTAAGGGGCAGGTATATCTGGGCCAACAGACAATAAATGCTGCATGGCCTTCATGTCATCTTTTCCACTTTAATCACGTGGGCTTTGTGTGAATTTTGTGCCGAACTGCAGCGGTATGCTACCATAATTGCTTTCAGCTCATAGGCCTGCTGTGCTGTGCAACTCTTTCATTTGGTGGCACATCATCAGTGGAGCTAATAGTAGCTGCTGTTGGTTAGCTTACCTACATTTTACACATACAAGCACTCCCTTCTGCTATCTGACACTCCTCAAATCACTTATACAAGAAATTGCTCAGCAGCTTTTGCATATGCTTGCTGGCTTTCTGATGAGCATCGTCAGGGGCCAGTAACAATGGGCAAGAGCTGAAGATGCAGTTAAGCTAACCATTATGACCGCCACCCGTAACATGGTGCTGACGCTGCATGAATGTTAAAGGTGTATGTTACCTTTAACGTAATTATCACTAAATTTAACATTGTTAAATTGTTACGTTATTACATATTACAGAAACGTTAAGAGAATGTTATCCTTTCTTGTGGAACGTTCCTCGAAACGTTACCTTACAGTCAAAAGGAGTAAACTATTAACTTTCACGTAATGTTACTGGGCAACATTTCTTACCATTCATATAAAATTGCCACAACGAATTGCGTTACTTGGGAAATCAGTGACAACTAGCTGCAGAGGATTGCCAAGAACCTTTGCAAAAAGTTTGTAACATACATTACAGAGGGAAATTGGATGATATCCCTCAACTGTTTTCAACTGATTTGAATCTGCTCTTTGGAATTAATATAGTATGCCCAGAATAGAAATTGTGGGGCAAAAAACCAACATCGTGAGAAGCCTGGAAAACCTCTGTCATGACAGGCATAAGGCAAGTGGAAAATGTTTTATAGAACTCGCTAGTAATGCCGTCTGGCCCAGGAGATTTCTGAGCTGTCAGGTCAGAAATGGCAGATTTAATTTCGTCCAAAGTGATAGGCCCCTCCACTAACGCACGCTGCTCATCGTCAAGTCGGGGCAAGGCTTTGAATAAGTGACTAACCTGATTTCACATTTGTGCCTGCGCAACTTCCAAACAGCTTCTGATAATAGTCAATGAAAGCCTCAATAATACCAGGACCATGGCTGCGTGTGCAACCACCATACTGAACTTTTAATATTTCTTTACCTAGAGTGGTCTGCCTTTCATCACTCGGGGCCTGACGAGATGATTGCTCATTCAGAAATCTACGGGTCCTGGATCTTGTCAAGGCCCCTTTGTATCTTTCGGTTTCAATCCTCTCTAACTCGTGTAGCTCAACAAAAGTACAGCCGAGTTCTCGAAGGTGATGTCTCTTCAAAAACGCGATTCTTGCTGAGGATTCAGTAGCAGTGTTTGTTTCTTGTTTAAATAAGTCCCATTTTTGCAAAACTGAGAGATCACCACGTGTCCTTCAAGCAAGTAGACACAGCACGTTTGAAGATTTCATCTGAGAGCAGGCAGCTATTCAGCTTCCACAGCTCCCATCGAGGATGGAGAATGCGCCGACTGTACAACCCTATCCGAAGAGACACCATGCATTGATCACTGAAGAATATGGGTCGCACCCAGTAACCAAAAACACTGGATAACATGTCTGCTGAAACGTAAATCTTGTCAAGCCGAGCACCAGACGAACACTGAATATGAGTGAAATGAATGCTATGTCCCTTATCTTGCCCAACATCCCCCAGGTTGTATTTGCATGCAAAATCAATAAGTAAAGGAGCACTATGGTCATATCGCTTACTTAACACTGCTCGGTCTTCATCCCTACAAACACAATTGAAATCACCCAACAGCATAATTTTACGATCCGTGGACAAATGGTCAACTAATGACAAAAAAAATAGCCTTCTATCACTCTTCTTTACAGGGGCATAAACACAAACAATTCGCCACTGTACACCTGAAATTGCGAGGTCACAGCAGATAAGTCGCTGTCATCATCTGTGCTACACAACACGGCAGTTATCCCGAGTGTGTTGGCCAGGAATAGCATGCACCCACCTGATAAGGCTCTCAAGTGACTAACGACAACATTGAATTCTGACAAGAAATGCTCGACCGCAGCTTCAGTCTCCTCATCAGAGGACAGCTTGGTTTCCTGGATGGCTGCCACACTCACCCCATTTGTATAAAAGATGCCATAACTGATGTTGCCTTCGACGATTACACAAACCCCTAATGATAAGGGTAGCGACCTGAAATGCCGTGACACCCGCCATTTTTGGTGCTTGTCTTATTTAAGGCCATCCCGTGTACTGGGGCGGCTGGCCTGGAAATCGGCGGCCTGTAGGGCAGGCATCGCCCTGCGTTTTGAGGTGACCCTTCCCAATGCCACCACAACAGGTGTCTTCTGCACATTGCCATCGACACACACATCATCAGCAGGACGCTTCAAAGGTGCGCTGTTGTCCATCGCCTCTTCTGAGACAGCCAAAGCTTCGGCCCATGAAGCCGAGTGGGCCACGTCACTCGCAACCACGCTGACAGCCGACAGGGCACCGAACACACTAGAAGCTGACACATCAGACGACACACTGCTGCACTCCGGCGACGAAGGGGCATCACCGGCACAGAAGGCATGTGGCACATTCGCTGGCTGAAGCACCTTCACTGACTCTACAGCAGGGGCGTTCTGCTCTCGTGATCATTGGGTGACAGGTGGCTCCTGAGCAGCAAGCACAGGACTCAAAGTAGCAGACCCGGGTCCGGTGGCTATGGCTCTCGACACGGGGATTCCTACGCTTCCTGCCAACGCATGTGTAGTTCTCCTTGCCTATAGGACGCTGCAGAGTGTTTGCGGAAAGGCGTCGAATCAGACGGATGCGTCCCAAATGCCCTCCATTGTCTCCAGCATTTAAAGTAGAGACACCTAAATTTTGGGTGCATGTTTTATTGTTTGTAATGATGCGCAAGGCATTATTTACATGGATTACCACCTCATATTCTCCTACGACCACTAAATAATTTATGATCGTATTTCTTTATCGTGGTGTTTCGGTTTCAACAGCCGAATGAGCACTGTGACGTCAACTTGTACTTACAGGTCACGTGAGACATGAAAAAAAGGTCCATATCACCGCTGTTTTCACACTCATTTTCATTCCGGCTCTTAAGGGCCGGTGTCGCAGAAAAACCGGTGTCGTCAGCGGCGCTGGCCGTGAGCGAAAAATCCTCCTCGCAATGTACCCCACTGCCCCAACAGATAGCGCGCGACGGCAGCGACTCCCGCTCGTCTCGTTCGGCCGCAGTGGGGCCGTGCAGGGATGCAGGAATCGTGTGATGAGCAGCGAACAACGCAGCGCACATCCAAGGCGCATTCACCACGAAGCTTGCGGCTTGCTGCCCGTTTATTCGGCGCGGAAGCTATGCTGGCGTTCGTGGCATCGGGTTTGTTGAGAATGTTCGACAAACTACGCCTGCAACTTTAGTCGCACGCATTTCGGCAGGGTACCTGGCAGCTCTTCTGCGTGGTTTGCTGCTCCGTGCATCTGTTACACAGTACATAGTAGAGCGATTTGTCGAGCGGGCAATGCGTCGCGCCGAACGGGCGATGGCGTTCCGTGGACTCCCTGGTAGTGCTGCAACACGCTGTCGCGTTCCACTCTTGAAAGTGAAGCTTAAGCGTCCTCAAATTTTTTTCTCGATGCTTGCTATCTGTTAGCTTTTATTCCTTCTGTGAGTTTATTGCAAACAGCGGGTGGTCGGTGGTGTGACCGGAAGATGCCCGCACCGAAGGCTTCGACACGAAGAAGCTTCGGGAAGCGAAAACACACCATGAAATCGAGAGGCCTACACAGAGCTGGGCGGCCGCCACCAAGTCTGTTTGAGTGCTTGCCTGGCGCAAGCCTGTTGCCGTCAACTGAAGCGATCCTTTCAAGCTCCAATGTTGGTTCATCACCCGAAGACCGAATCTGCATCACTAAGAACTGTGGAGACTGCAGCAGCCTTGGCAGTAATAGAAATTAATGAGGAAGCACGTCCAGCGAGCAACCTATCAAAGCATTTCACAAGAGAAGCCAAGGACGATAGGCAGCTCTAAAGCTGAAAAAAAAGGCTTGAAGCATTTGCTGCAGAACAGCATCGTGTTGAAGAGCAGGACCCAACCTAAGGAGCAGGGCACTTTAATTTTTTTACCCCAAATTAAAGTAGCATGTTCTGAAATCTTTGAACTCATTTCTCTCAGTTTTCAGTTTTTGGGAAAACAAACCATGAGGATAACTATAATTTCCAAACTGCCTCTCCAAAAGCTGCTTTCAAGGTGGTTTCTTGACTGAAATTTTCTCAAGAACAAGATAAGGTAAGGGTTCAGCTTAAGTTGAGCACAATGCAGCGAGCAATGGAAAGAAAAATGATGGGTGTGACGTTAAGAGACCGGAAGCGGGCAGAGTGGGTGAGGGAACAAACGTAGGTTAATGATCGACATCCTAGCCGAAATCAAGAGGAAGAAATGGGCTTGGGCAGGGCATGTAATTGTGAAGTGAAGATGACCGCTGGTCCTTAAGGGTAATTCAGTGGGTTCCAAGAGAACGCAAGCGTAGCAGGGGGAGGCAGAAAGTTAGGTGGGTGGATGAGATTAAGAGGTTTGCGGGGATACGATGGCCGCCGCTGGCAAAGGTCACGGTTAACTAGAGAGACAATGCAGAGGTTTCAACAAAGGGTACTCACACGCACAGACAAGGATGAGAAGGTTAACATCTCGTCCGTGTCTGTGTGTGCGCAGTACCCTTTGTTGAAATGCCTGACCAACTCGGCCAACGCTTTCTGTTAAACATGATAGAGGCCTTTGCCCTGCAGTGGGTGTAGTTAGGCTGATGATGATGACGACATGCTCATAGTGTGCCATTCTGGTCATTTAATTCCTGATTGAAACATATTTTACCTGCCCCCCCCTGAGGCTTTGTTTAAAGAGTATTCCACTGCATTAGCAGTTAAACAATCACGCAATCCGCACAGTTTACGTAGTGACTTCCACTAGCTGGCACTAGCAACAGCTCCTTTTCATTTTAGAATTCAGATGTATGTGCAATGTGACAAAAACAGTCGATTAAATGCAGCAATGCACAGAAGGTTCAATACAATGCACCACTTTGGCACATTTCTTCGACAGCACCTAAGCCGAGTGCAAGATTTGAGTACCCTTGCTGCTGTAAAAAAAAAACAGGTAACAACAGCTAGCAGGATTTGAATTCACCATCAATACACAAGACATGTACCACACCACTATACTAAAGCAGGTTTTTGATTCAAAGACAATGTAAATTTATTACAAACATATATACAGTTCTGTACAGAGCTAAGCCTGAGGCATGGGTGCTACTCAAGTGACTGGGCAGCACAAATGAAAAGTGCAGAGGCAAACAAACCAACACAGATCAGGACATATGTCCAATTTATAGCACAGCAATGCCTCAAAGTGAACAGAGGAAACAAAAAGACAAACGAAAGGCTTTGTCACCGACCATGGCTAGTCAAGTTCTCCAGTCAGTAGATTTTACCAGATGCCTTCATCTCCTCTCAGCGAACTAGAAAGGCTTGAATCAACTCGGATTGCAGTTTGCTGATTCGAAGCCTCTGCTGACTTACGGCGGCACTATGTGCCTGATGAAGACATTGCTTTTGTGATAAAAAAAAACATTGTGACTGTGAGTAAGTGCTTGTGAATGACCCCTATATGTAATGACCCTTTATGCCATAGTATAAAGAGCTTGTTGGGCCGCCTAGCAGCGTGTGTCACACATGAGCCGCTGCCAAGTTTTAGGTGAAACCTAAGTAGCTCGTTCAGCCATTTTCATGGTGTCAGTGTTGTCTCCTATCACAGCATGGCTGATGTGTATGATGAGGTGTATGACTAATCACGACACATGATGTGTGGTCAAACAAGCACGCCATGTCGTGTGATGCCACATAACACGAAACTGGGAGTTGCATTGCAAACCGGAACTGACAACTAGAAGTGGTGTCGTTCAGCAAGCAATGCTCCGACAACACCTTGGCAGGCTCCTTGTGCCACTGCAACCCAGGTTGGGCCGCTAATTTTTCTGCGGACCGAGATCGCAACCCTAAGCCCACGTCCAGTCCTTCAGCCGGGGCAGCAACGTAGAAACCAGGCTGTCGGCGACATTCATCCCCGCTTTGGTGGCATGCAGGCAGCTAGAGAGAAGAGAGCAAGGCACTGCCAATGACATTCAGCCTGTAACTCTGAACTACCAAAAATCTACAATATGAGAAGACAGATCATACAGGCACTCTTCCAACCGCAAACCTCACTTCTCCTCCTTTATCATGAAGGCACTGTGATGGCACTCAATACTTTATTTTAGTGTTAAGCTACAATGAAATTCGGCCCTAGTGAGTGAGCATTGTTGCATTTTTTCACACCAAAGCAATCAGCACAATGGCTTGCGCAGTGAAATTTCAAACAGCATCCTGCTGGATGGGTGACTGGCATAATCTACTGGCAGCGATGAGCGATGACAGCCTAGTCTAATCCGTGCCTGTACTTGTGCTGAGCTCAACCATGAGCTGTAATAGCCACCTAATGCTTTAAATGGTCATACGAAAAAAAGGACAAACAGCTCCTCAACACACATAGCAGGCCTTTGAAATATCTCAAGTGCATGGCAACAGAAGGCTACCAAGCATGTTTTTTGGTCTACTCAGCACCACCACACCACAGCAGCAATGTTGTGAAAAACTGTTGCCTGCCATACTCTGCACCCTTTGGAGAACTTTGTGTTACAAGCAGAAAACTCCAGCAGCAGGCCTGTTTCTTGGGCACCAAACTTATGGAAACGCATGTGTTGTTAAAGAAAAGTGAGAGATGGTATTTCCAACACATCTGAAAGAATGCAGGCCTGCCTAAAGCACTCGACTGCTGTGATTGACCCACCTGTCATCGAGCACCAGCAGCCCCGCATCGATCAGCCGTGCTGTCTGAGCGCAGCTGGTGAAGGTGTCAACCAGGCTCACACCACCCGACACAGCGCACCACTCCTGAAAGGAAAACGAAAAAAAAGGCAATGTAAGACTGGCCTTAGGCTTTAGAATCTTCGGACGCTGGCGCTTAACGAAGACGACGACGAGAAGCGCCGAACGCTCCGAAGCTTGAGCACCGAACGCTCCGCCCTTCGCGCGTGCTCTGGACTTACCACTGCCTCTGGTCTGTGCCTCGACTGTACCGCTGGTTGTTTGCGACACTGTGCTTTGCAAGACGTTCCTTATTACAAGTGGTGGAGGTGCCAATGATCCCCTCGCACTGGAGCTTCGCACCCGCGCATTGCCTACCGCTTCTGCAATGCCTGAGACCGTCATCCAAACCGCTTCATGGCTTCCGTCGGCTGTCTTCGGTTCCGGCGCTGCGTGGCAGTGTGGCCCGGCCATCTTCAGCGGCACAGATGACACGGACATGGATGATTGGTTGGCCTCTTATGAACGCGTAAGCGCATACAATAAGTGGGACGATAGTGTCAAGCTCACCAACGTTATCTTTTATTTGAGCGACGTAGCCAATCTCTAGTATTGAAACCACGAGGGTGATATCTCAAGCTGGGCAGCTCTAAAAACCAGTCTGATAGAAGTCTTTGGCCGCCCTGCAGCACAAAAGCTTCACGCCGAGCAACGCTTGCAAAGTCGGGCCCAGCAAACCGGTGAAAACTTCACCAATTATATAGAAGATGTCGTCGACCTCTGCAAGCGTGTCAACCCTTCTATGAGCGAGGCCGACAAGATCAGACATATTATGAAAGGCATTGAGAATGATGCCTTCCAGATGCTCGTCGCCAAAGATCCCCAGACTGTCTCCAGTGTCATCGGCTACTGCCAAAGCTTCGATGAGCTGCGCAAACAGTGTCTTTCTACCCAACGTGCGGCTTTCAGGGGGCTACACTTTCCAGCTTGGCTCTTCCAGGGGACGGTGCTCTAGAGCTCTAGACCAGCAGTCGCTCCTCCAGCGCATCCAGCAGTTCGTACACGAGGAAGTCGCACGCCAGTTATCTTTGTCTACCTGCCCGCCTACGCCTGCGCCGTCACTCACTCCCAACCTACAGCGTGTCATCGAGGAGCAGGTTGCTGAAGTCCTGCCACCTCCTCCTCAGTCACCCCTAAACGCGGCTCCTCTGACGTACACCAATGCCGTGGTGCGGTCGCGGCCCTCACCTGCTGCTCCTGTCTACAGGCCACCTACCCGGCAGTTAGAACCCCAGCGACCTGCAACCCCACCTTACCATCTGGTTGGCCGCCCCTGATCACAGCCGCAGCCACTCAACCCCTGGCGCACGCAAGACAAACGCCCTATTTGCTGCGCATGTGGCGTCGCTGGTCACGTGGCTCGTTTGTGTCGCAGTCATGACCACCGTCCCTACGATTATAGGCATGAGCCGACGTACAACCTTCCGCCGTTGTCCTCGCCTGCGTCAAACGAGCCACCTCTGGATTCTTCTTCTCCTCGTTACCATCCCCGCTCCCACTGCTTGCCGTCTGCCGGCTGCCATTCCCGTCCTCCGATGCTCTGCCGCAAACCCGCCGTCCATAAGGAAAACTAACAGCCGCAGTTCTGGAGGCAAGAACTGCGTCACCAGCGACTCATTCAAGACCTGTTTCTGTGCCTGTCAATATTATTACCGTGTTCGTTGAGGGAGTTGCTGTCGACGCACTTGTTGACACTGGCGCAGCCGTTTCCGTTCTCAGTCACACCCTCTGTCGCAGACTCAAAAAAGTGACGACGCCCCTTCCTGCCGTTTCTTTCCGCACCGCCAGCGCTCGGGACATTTGACCGTTAGCCGCCTGCACCGCACGCCTGCTCATCAAGAACACAATCAAGTTCATTGTCCTCGCCCGCTCCTCTCACGACGTTATCCTTGGTTGGGACTTCCTCTACTCACATCACGCTGTTACTGACTGCGCACGTGCTCAGCTTGACTTGTTGCCCTACTGTCATGCTCCCTTGAATGTACCCGGTGCCGCTGTTGCTACTGTGGTCGTCTCAGAGGACACAGACATTCTGCCTTTCTCTTCAGTGCTGGTGCCTCTTTCTTGCGCTGGTCCCTCAGATGCAACTGTCACTTATACCCCCTCTTTACGATGCACTGACCAGAAGTCTGTTTTGCTGCTTCATGCCGTGCTGACAATTGTCCATGGCTCCAGCGCTATTTATGTGGCCAACCCGTTCTCCTGCCCTACCACTTTACTCCATGGCCAATCGCTTGGTAGTGTCACCTTTCTCGATTCTGCCTCAGCATACCCCCTTGTCGATAGCATGGCCGGCCTTCACGTCAGCGCCATTATGCCTGTTCCCATCAACAATCAGTATTCTGTCGATATTTTTCACCGTTCCATCGATGCCGCTCTGACGCCTACCCAACGAGACCAGCTTGTCGCAGTTCTGCACCGTTTTCAAGCTTTGTTGGACTACCAGCAACCTTCCTTGGGCGCACCACTACCGTTACCCACTATGTTGACACTGGAACCCATGCCCCTTTGTGCCAACGTCCATATATACTACGTGTCAGCCGCTGAGCACCGCATCATTGACGAGCAGGTGACCAACATGCTCAAACGCCACGTGATACAGCCGTCGCACAGCCCGTGGGCATCGCCAGTGGTCCTGGTCAAGAAAAAAGATAGTTCCATCCGGTTCTACGTGGACTACCGTCATCTGAACAAGATTACACGCAAGGACGTTTACCCTCTCCCCTGTATCGACGATGCCCTCGACTGCCTGCAGAGCTCTGAGTTCTTTTCTTCATTGTACTTGCGCTCTGGTTACTGGCAGGTGCCGATGGCGGAGGCCGATCGCCCAAAAACTGCATTCGTCACACCCGACGGGCTCTATGAATTTAATGTCATGCCCTTCGGCCTCTGCAACAGACCCGCCACATTCGAGCACTTGATGGACAACATACTCCGAGGGCTCAAATGGCACACATGCCTTTGTTATCTAGATGATGTGATATTTTCCCCGGACTTTTTGTCTCACCTCCAACGCCTTTAGACTGTTCTTCGCTGCCTGGCCGACGCTGGCCTCCAAATCAATTTGAAAAAGTGCTGCTTCGGAGCTCGGCAGCTGTCTATTCTCGGACATGTCGTGTCGAAGGATGGCGTTTTCCCAGTCCCGGCCAAGTTGCGAGCTGTGGCCAAATTCCCAAAGCCCACTTCTGTAATAGACCTCCGCAGCTTCGTTGGCCTTGTCACATATATTACGGAGCCTAAATGAAATTTTAAAGGAAAGAGGTGTGAAGAAGACGTCGTGGATTAACCGAAGAATAAAGAAGATGAAGAAGCATTCGGTGAGGTGGAGAGAGATGATTGGTGGAGAAGAGAAGTAAACGAAGACAAGGCTTACGTGGACTAACGCCATGGCTATAAAAGGGTGAGGGAGAGCGAGGCACGGGGGAACAGCAGAGAAGCGGAGGCTCCGGCAGGTCAGGGACACATCGGCTGGAAGAGAGCGACGCCTTCCACTGCTCCGGTGAGCTCACGTTCTATGGCTTCGCATCGTGGACTTCCTGCCGTGCCTGACCCTGTTCCAGGGAGTCAACGTAGGATGCTACCACCTGATACGACCAGGGGTGTCTCCAGTGATGTTGCCACCCATCCGGGTGGTTATCCCAACAACACCGGCATCACCTCTATGGGCGCATGGACCGGGAGCTTATACGATGCAGCCAGCGACGCCAGCCCAAGCACGTCGAGCGTCACCTCGATGCCGGATACAGGATCCATACAATGCCGCAGCTGCACCGAACCAACCGTGAGCATGAACGCCGACCAGTAACAGTAGAACGCTAGTAGTAGACGTGGGTAGCAGTGTTCCCAGGTTGTGGGTATTTGTAGTCTTTGTGTTTTGTGTTAGTTTTGTGTTCTAGTATGTGTGTCACGTTGGGTGTATTAAATGTGTGTCTGTGTGTGTACACCTGTCGCCTAGTCCATTCTTTCGGTCAGAGTGTTCTCCGGGGAGATCCGTGACAGGCCTCTGCTCCTACTTCTGCCGCTTTGTTCACAATTTCACCACTATCATCGACCCCCTGACCAAGCTCCTTTCCAGCCACGACCTTTCGGCTGGGTCGCCAACCTGAGATGAAGCGTTTACGACACTCCGTCGCCTGCTGACCACTCCACCAATTCTGCGTCACTTCGACCCTCATTCTCCGATGGAACTCCACACCGATGCCAGCGGCGTCAGCCTCGGTGCAGTACCCACTCAGCGCAAGCAATGCTTTGACGAATACATTGTCCCTTATGCCAGCCGGACACTCACAAAACCTGAAGCCAACTATTCTGTCACAGAGGAGTGTTTAGCCATTCTTTGGGCAATCGTCAAATTTCGCCCCTACCTCTACGGGCGCGCTTTTGACATTGTCACCGATCACCACGCCCTCTGCTGGTTGTCCTCTTTGAAAGATCCCTCTGGTCAACTGGCGCGCTGGGCTCTGCGACTCTAAGAGTACGAGATTCGCGTTATCTATCATTCCGGCGCAAACATGCTGATGCCCTCTCACGTTCCCCTGTACCATCTGAGGCAGTGCCTTGTAGATCCGCCCTGCCTTCTTTGACGTTTGAGTCTGCTGATATGGCTTCCGAGCAACGCAAAGACCCATGGATCACTTGCCTCTTATATCTCTTATCTGGCCAATCGTCTCGACCTCCTTCCCGTGCTCTCCATCATCAGTACCACCATTTCACCATTTGAGACGAGCTTCTTTACCGCCGCAACTACCTTCCGGATGGTCGCAAGTGGATTCTTGTCATTCCGGCCCATCTGTGCTCTTTCGTTTGCTCTTCCTACCGCGATGATCCACAGTGTGCCCATGCCGACTTCTTGAAGACCTTCACCCGTCTACAACAGCGGTACAACTGGCGTGGGATGTCCTGTTATGTTCGCCAGTTCGTTCAGTCCTGCACCGCATGCCAGCGCCAAAAAATACACCTCGCCGACCCGCCGCTCCTATGCAGCCGCTGCCTTGCCCAGTGCAGCCCTTCGAGCGTGTTGGCATCAACTTCTATGGCCCTCTTCCCAGCAGATCAAGCGGCAACCGCTAAATCATTGTTGCCATCGACCACCTTACACGCTGCGCTGAAACATCGCCTTTACCATCTGCTACAGCCCATGACATTGCATCCTTCATCCTCCATGGCATCATCCTTCGCCATGGTGCTCCCAAAGAGCTGCTCAGTGATAGAGGTCCAGCCTTCCTCTCCGAAGTTGTGGAAGCTCTCCTTCAGGAATGAAACATTGTTCACCGCACCAGCTCCACCTACCATCCCCAGACAAATGGCATGGTTGAGCATTTTAACCGCACCTTCGGCAACATGCTGGCCATGTATGTTGCTTCCGACCATTGTAACTGGGACCGCGTTCTCCCTTCTGTCACATACGCTTATAACTCAGCTGCTCAAGCCACCACCGGATTCTCTCCGTACTTTCTCCTGCACGGCCGTGAGCCTTCTTGCACAATGGACACCATTCTTCCTTATCGCTCTGATGCTTCCAAATTTACAACTTTTTCTCAAGCCACAACTTATGCCAAAGAATGCCAACAGCTTGCCCAGTCCTTAACTTCTCACGCCCAGAAGCAGCACAAAAGTATCCGTGATCCCCCTGCACTTCCTGCCGCTTACCTTCCTGACTCTTTGTTCTGGCTCTGGGTACCCTTTGTTCTGGGTACCCTCCTCAGGTCCCCGCCTTTCCTCCAAACTTGTTAGCAAGTACCAGGAACCCTACCGTATTCTTCAGCAGACATCCCCCCGTCAATAACCCATCGAAACCCTTACGCCATCCCCTAATCATCAACGCCGGGGCCGCGCCATTGTCCACACGACCCGCCTCAAACCACACTACGACCCCACCGCCGTCACATCGCCCTAGGTTGCCAGGATGGCACCCTTTCACCCGGGAGGAATTGTAAGACTGGCCTTCGGCTTTGGAATCTTCGGACGCTGGCGCTTAACGAAGACAACTACGAGAAGCGCTGGATGCTCCGAAGCTCGAGTGCCGAACGCTCCGTCCTTCGTGCGTGCTCTGGACTGACCGCTGCCTCTGGTCCGTGCTTGGACTGTACCACTGGTCGTTCGCGACGCTGTGCTTTGCAATATGTTCCTTATTACAACAATATCGTCTCGGTCACCTTCGCTCACATGCTTAAACTGCATTGTCTATCAGTGGCTAAACGAAACCACTACCAACAGCACAATCAAAATGCATGTTTGCATGAGTGACCACAATTTTGAGTACTTGAGGAGTTGCTCATATGTTACATGCGCTCAAGGTGGTCATACACAGTGGATGCCAACATGGCTTGTGCAAGTTAGCTAAAATCTCGTCCATTTTTTGCTTTCGGTATGTGAGGGTTAAGGTCTCAAAGCTACAAATGGGCTACAAAGGGCACCTTTATTTTTTTTGCCTGTGTGCTCACATGCCATTTTATTTCCACATTTATGTACCTAAATGATACTGTTATGTGTGTATGTTTCTTACTGCATAACACTGATACTGCTGCCAAGCCATTGTAGGGTGCATTGACCTCTGTAAAGCCTTTCTTCTGACCTTCAGTGCACTGAACATCCTGAAGAATAAATGAATGCTGAATAAATGAATTGAATTGAACCACAGTGGAGGGAACCAGATTAATTTCGACCACCCGGTGTTCTTCAGCGTGTACCAACATTGAACAGCAGACAGGCATCTTTGCATTTTGCCTTTAACGAAATGTGGCCCCTGCCTCTGGGATTTAATGCAACAATTTTTTTTTTTGCATTGTTGATACAGCGTAGCAAAGAAAGTCACAACGACCTAGGACCAAAGTGGATGCCATAAACTGAGCCGCAGAATATCTTCACATCAATGCGTTTCATCAAACAGTTAAGGCTGCAGAAGATTTTTAAGGAGATCCAACCAATTTTCATGGCTATATGCTTGGAGTGCTTGGTGTGACAATGACAGTCCACCAATCTTACTGTGCTGGGGCACCATGCCAAATAAAGAAAGAGTGCCAGCAAATAACACTTAAGAACTAAAATTTTATCATGTAATTTAAATCTAGAACACTGCCAGCATGCACCACATACCACGATCATGAGTGTGTACAAGTAAAGAACACTGCTGAAGTATGGCTCTTGCAAATAAAAGAAGAGCAAGCACATGGAGATGCATGCCAAAAACACTGCAGGAAAAACAAAAACAAAAAAGGGATGTCAGCTACAATAATACACAGTGAGAAACATCAAGGCAAAATGTAAAAAAAAGAAAACAAGTATGAGTACATGACAATTCATCATCAATTTTGCTATTGTTCACACAAGTGGCACCCCTGACTTCACAGCACCTGCATTCAATGCAATTCCACAGTGATCGCAACTTGACATCGCTGCTTCAGAGCATGCGAAACATGCACTGATGCTGAGTGTGAAACAAACAGAACACCACGGGGGTCTTCATTTTCTAGCGCATTGCTCTCGAGAGAACATTATAGCTGGCATCCATACCTGGTCACAGATTCCTCGTGCTGTACGCAGTCCAGTGAGCAAAAGCTCTTCAAGGCTGCAACAAACAGTCACTGAAATCACCACCACTGAACACACAAGGTTCTTTCCTTATATCTGCAACATGTCACCTGAGTACCTTCTCTTGTCCACAGCAGGGTGTCCTTTTTTTCTCTCATGCTACTGCTGATAATGATTAGTTTTTATGGCACAAAGGCAGCAATGGCCAAAGAGCAGCAGGAGGAAGTTTCTTTCTGAATGCCTGAGAACTCCATATATTGTTTGGTCCTTGCCAACTATCCAGCTTTTTTTCAAATAAGCACTCATCACCGTCCTCCACTCAGCACAGCAATAAGGTTCCATAACAAAGTTGCATAGTTCAGAAAAAATTCATCCCAGTTGGGGGCTTGAACAATGGTCCACCAGGACTAGGCAGCTGCTATACAAAATAAGCTAATGAGAACAACTAACACTTGGCAGTGTTTACAGCAATCCCCTAAGGAGGAGTCAATTTCATTCAAAGGGCTAATTTGCCCAATAGCATCCAACTGACTGTCACCATATGGCTATAAGTCAGCTTTCCTTGCCATCTTTTGGCAGTTCTGGGCCAGCTTCCATGAAGCAATTAAGACAGTCTAGTTCCCAGTCTAATCTTATTCGCAGTCTAAAACATCTCTCGGTTTTGGGGAGAGGAAAGGCACATAACTGGTTCACTATGTTGGTGGACACCTCAAGTGCACCAAAAACACAGACTAAAAGCTTAACGCCTGGGCTCCATGTGCGCGAAAGAGCGAGCGTCGCGACAAGGCAGCACGGCGACGCTTGCTCCATCGCTTGTGGGCAACCTCTATGCAAGCGAAGGCGGCAGGCGACGCGAACCCGCGACGTGCGCAGCGGACTCCGTGCTTTGCGCACTCAAGCTTAGAAACACGCCCGTAACCTGTTCTCTTAAAATTTTGTGAGTGTGCCTCATAGTCAGTGCCAAAGGAATATTTCCTCTACGACAGCGGTGTAGCGGCAGTGGAGATAACCACGCCTGCGTGCTTGCGGAGACGAAGTCGCATCACACGTTCTCGGGGGAGATGTGCTTTCGTTCGGTGCCTGTGCACTCTGGATTAGTAAAAAACTGTCACCACAATCTGATTGTAAGTGACCAAACTATAATTTACCAATGAGAATGCACGCCGTGAGTGTTTCTGCACAATTGGAGCGCAGCGGCACGGTGGATCGAGCGCCGGTAACCGCGGCTCGACACGCATCTCTCCCTGCAGTACGCCCGCTCCAAATGCTGTTAGCCCTCCGCACCCAACAAGTAGATTGTTTTAATTATTTAAATCATGCAGGTCTGCTTCTCAGCTACAAAACCAAATATTTTTTCGACGGTGGCGATGACCACGACGACGTGCTGGTTTCATGAAATGTACCTGTGAGAAACCGTCGACAAACCGGAAACGGCTTTGGGGGGCTCTGATTGGCCAGTCGCGTGGGGGACATTCGGGCGACGAGTGAAATTTTCTGTGGGTGCAGATTCGAGCGACATGGCAAGTGACACATGCATTTTGCTTCACATCACGGCGCCGTTCGTCGCTTGCAGCCATCGCCTTCGTGTTCGCGTAAGTTTTCACGTACATGGAGTCCAGGCTTAAGTCCGCAAGCTTTACATCCATGCACCGATAAAGTGAACCAGTTATATGTCTTTCCTTTCTCAAAACTAAGAGAGGTTTTAGACCGCAAATAAGATTAGACTGGGAACTAGACTGCTTCCAACATATATTGTTCCTGGGTTCGAGCTGCAGGTAATGACAAATTTTTCTTCAACTAGAAAGTTTCTCAGATATCTGCGTAGCTCTGCAGCTGTATGGCTCTGGTAATGCGAACGCGGATGAGTAATTACTCCATTAATTTAAATCTGCAATTGAGGGATTAAATAAACATGTTAAAGTAGAAAGGTTTCCGTGTTGTAGCACCAGTTTATCACATACATGTGACCAAGTGCAAGTTCATAAATTTCTCTTCAACACTACCGTGTCATTTATATAACACAGCACGCAGCAGCTAGCCTTTGTCAACTAAGCCAGCCTGGCCTTCCGACTTGCCGCCAGGGTACAATCATCAGGGTGGCTGAATTTCCAGCACGGTGCCGCTGCGGTGACTGGCAGCATATACTTCTAGCCGCAATCACGGATTTCGCTGATTTCTGTCTGAGGGCACTCGCTCTCTCTCTCTGTGAACTTGAAGTGTGAGAGAGAGAAGGTGGCAATGCACGCGTCCCGCAGCGCAATGAGTAGGCAGTGCGGCCGCACAGCTGCAGCCAATGAGAGAGTGATGCGTATCGCAGTTGTGGCTGTCGCGGCTGTCACGAGGCAGCATTGTACAAGCGCATGTTACTCCGGATTGCCACTCGCGCACCCTCAACTTCGGCCTCTCGCCCCTCATGTCATTCACCCCTCAGCCTTCATGGACAGCAGACGTGTACGCACGGTGCTCGCTAGACCTCGGCTCCGTGCCGCTTGCTGCATAGTATGTATGAGAACCTTTAATACCAAAGCATAAAAAAGTGTAAAAATGCATAGAAAAGTATAGCAGGGGTAAGCAGTGCTGGTGCACCTACTTCACATTTGATTAACTATGCAAATTGGCTGTAATTTCTTTTCATAATCAGAACGAAGCACAGACAGTGAAGCAGTTAACGAAGGATTGACTACAACAGCAAACACAATCAAAGAACACGTTACAAACTGCAGCTCGGCAACCATTGTGATTTAACATGAGGCACAAAAATTTTTAAACTGTGCCAGCTTGAAGGTCACTCATGAAGAACTGAAATTGGTTTTTACCAAAAAAAAACTCGCATCAACAACAATTTTATGTGGCACTTGAATAACATGACCAGCACTTGCCTGTGCAAGCAAGGCATAATATCTCCTTGAAACTTTGCAGGCAAGATGGTGCCCAAGACCCCTAAGTGATGCCCAAGACTACGCCCACTGCAGGGCAAAGGCCTCTCCCATGTCTCTCCGATTCGCCCTGTCCTTTGCCAGCTGCACCCACCGAATGCCCACAAACTTCTTAATTCCATCTCCTCGCCTAACTTTCTGCCTCTCCCCTGCTACGCTTGCCTTCTCTTGGGATCCACCATTAAGGTATTTATACAGCCAGCAGTATAAATGCTCAGTGGTGCACATTGGGTATTCCAATACAAAACAAAGTACCGTATTTGCAGAGACAGGGAAAGTGACAATGGCAGCTGTTCACATGCTCAAACTCCGTGCACAGATGGAGAATTAATATCTGACAGCGGAAAGAAAGACCCACCGCTCCTGCTGCGTCAACATCCGCGTCAGACGCGTACCGTGACCTCTGTGCGTGACCTCTCGCATCCATGGATCAGGCTCCAAGGTTTGCACTCGTGCCTCCCAGCGACCTTCACCCACAAGAAGACGGCTGTGTGCCCCTGGAAAGCCATGCGAGAACAAAAAAAATCAGCACTTTGTTTTTGAACAAACACAACTTCAAGGTAACAAATGTTCCCGAAATCTTATTATGTAATGCCACACTATGCTGTACCAGTGTGGTTCACAAAATGTCCATTCTTCGGTGCTCACAGGAAATGCATATTGCAGTGCAGGAAATTAGATTCATGAGTATGCCTAATTAAAACACTTTTCCATCTCCTTGAAACTTATATCACACACTTTATTTGAAGGGAACAACCAAATGAAAACAAGCTTACATAAAGCATACATAACAGAATGAGTCACTTGATACGAATTTTTTTGTCCCATGAATTTAGCGAAGCGCAACCTGCACTGTAACTAACCTGCTGCATTGCTCAAACAATCTGTTCAACAAAACACACAGTTAGTAATTATTTAAAAGCAGCGCTACCGAACATGGGACAAAGAACAAAAGACAATGTGCCGGGTTTACAACTTAATTATGAATAACCGCCAACTTGCCCAATCTACAGTTCTCAGTACACAATTTGTGTAGGCTGCAAGTGACTGTCACTGATCACAATCCAGCTTGCTGCCCCTTTGACTACACAGCACTCACGTGCACGTTCACCATCACTTACTATCACTGCCAGCTAGATTACATGCATCTCAAAACAAAGACCTCCCCCAAGTGACAGTTGAAAGTACGCACATCATTCCAGTATGTTGTCAGTTTATTTTGTAACAATGAAGCCTTACCACAACCCTTCACCTGGCTCTCCACCAGAATTGTATGCAATGCACTGCAAGTAATTAATTACAGGTAGTAAATTAAATTTCCTTTGAATTTTTTAATGCACTGATTGCATTTTGCAAGAAGTAAAGTTCTTGGTAATCCAATAATTTTTGTTTCAGTAATCAATTACTAATAATCAGTTAATTTACGTCTGAAAAAAAAGTTGTAACCACTGGTATAATACAAGAACCTGAACATGATGGCAAACACTACTGCCAGTGGGGGTATTCCTTCACAACAGAGAGACAACGGTCAGGCTATGGAAAAGCTGCTGCAAGCACAAGGATGTCTGTGCATGCAAGACACAAGCGGCAAGCAGATCAACCATTTTCTCTTTTAATTACTTTCTCTGTGAGAGAATATCAAAAGCTGTATAGCTGTTCACAGGTGGCACAGTAAACAAACCCTGGGAGGGGAGGGGGCAAGGGCATGCAATGAGGCAAGAACACAGATGGATCAGATATCAGCCCATGCACATAGCAGGCACCAGGCAATGCGGCAACATGGGAAAAGAAAGCATAAAATTAAGCACTCAGAGGACTGCCCTATACCTGAATGACAGCTGTTATGAACACAAGGACGTGAGATTAAGTCTTGGCACTATGACTGCTTTTCAATGGAGGCGAAAGCCAAAACTTCCATCTGCTGTGCGACCCCAAATCATGTCAAAGATCGCCAGGTGGTCAAAGTTATTCTGGAGCCCTTCACTAATAGTGTCCATCACAACCCGTGTGCAGGATTAGGACGTTAAAGGCCACAGGCATAAACTGTCAAGCTAAGAGGCCTAACATAAAACCCCTGCTACAGAGAAAAACAACATGCACCAGTTTTTACAAGGCTGTTGCTACAGTTGCATACAGTGAACACAAATGTGCTCACAGAAGGCGGCGTGACTGACCTGGCCCAATGCCCAGGTACTGCGAACCCCTCCAGCAGGCCTGGTTGTGCTGGCACTCGTGTCCCTGTTTGTATGCAGAAGAGGAGGCACTGAGTCAGGACATTCATTCCACCAGGTTGTCTAGACAATTTCCAGGCCTGAAAGCTGTGTCCGGAAACTAAGTTATAACAACTGAGGCCTCGACACAACTTTGCCATAAAAGTGATTTTCCAAGCAAGAAGTGTGATTGCTAGTGAGATTTTAACTGTGAGTTCAATGACACCAGTAGTGAAGAGATAAGAAGCGGTAACAACAGAGGTAACACTGATTAGAACAAACCCAACCAACTGATACCTCTGTTGAAATGAAGGGAAGAAAAAGGGCTTAGTCGGGACATAAAATATGAAGAACAAATAGGCAGTAATCTCTAAGGCTAACAGAGTGGTTATCGATGAAAAGAAAACATAGGTGGCGGAAGTGGAGAGTCAAGTTAACTCAGACGGAAGATCAAAATATTTGCTCTTTCAGGAATGTCACTGCGGGCACAGTGCTGAGCGAAATGGAGAAGTGGAGGTCAGTGGCAGTGGCCTTTGTCCAGAAGTGGATATATGAAGCCTTATGTTCACCATGACACTTGTCCTAGCCAAGGAGCTATTTAGAATATTCAAGAACATCCCAATCAAAAAAAGACCAAAAGTAGTTGTCGCAGTCTATTGATATGCAATCTGGCTCCAATTACAATCAGCAGATGCCAGCAATGTTTCATGCAAAGCCAACAGCATTAAAACAATGCTGCAGTGCTGCCCTACAGAACCGTTGGGGTCCAAACCCTCTCTCAGGGTCCTACATGGCCAAATAAGCAGCAGAAATCAGCAGCCGCAGAGCGTGTACCTTGCGGGCAAAGTTGGACACCTCGTAGCGCAGAAGACCCTCCTGCTCCAGCTCCTGGAAAAGGGTTACAACACAGACCAGCAAAGAGTCTCACAAAAACTACTTAATGTGCAAAGGAACTTTTATGCTGCACCGTAAGTACTGGCAAAGATTGATCAAGAATTAAAAGCACAAAATGCTCCAGTCCCTACTTTGGTGCTCTATTTAAGCACCTGCTTTTTGTTCTGGTGACTATGACCCCATTTTGCCGTGATTCCACAAAAAATCGCGTATTTTTGCATTTTTTGCGGAATTGTGGTTTGGTTTGGTTCCTGGTGCTTAATGTCTCAAAACAACTTGGGCTATGAGGGATGCCGAAGTGAAGGACTCCGGATAATTTCGACCAGCTCGGGTTCTTTAACGAGCACCTAGCACTATTGCACATTGCCACAATGGCCGGGATTGAACCCGCGTCTTTCAGGTCAGCAGCCGGGCACCATAACCACTCAGTCACTGTGCCAGCTTTCTTGGAATTATGTGGATTAGCAGCTGCTTTCTCTCTCTCTCTTTTTTTTATGGTATCGTGTTTGCGATCATCTGTAAGAATTGCAGGATGCTGGGAATGCGAATAATTTAATCGACTGAATTGTCATGAAATGCAGAATATAGCAACAAACAAATTTTTGTTGATGCCTTGCCGTGCTTGCTGTCCCATCCATTCAACTGAGCTAGCGCTTCAAGCGCTGTGGTCCTGCAGCAACATGTTCATAAGCTTCTATGGGAAGAGTCGTGATACTGGCGCCTCTCGAAAGCAATATTGCTCCATTTGCATGAGCATAATGCGAGGGTTTCCTTAAATCATTTTCTTAAGAAAGCACTGTGCATTACATATGGAACCAAGCTGCTAATAGCACACAATTTTTTTTGAGCCACTCTTTGAAACACCCACAGTGATGTCACCCACCAGGCTTGCAAGCTACGAGGCAAAACAAACTTCTCGATAACCCTTGTACTTTGAGGCGAAGCGCATGGCATGCAAGGGCAAGAAAGATTTGCTACAAATATGGACAGAAGGCGATGCGGGCTGCTGAGAAAGAAGACAAGGCTTTGAAAGAGTCATGAGAAGGGCAAACAGGCACAGTGCTGCACAGCACAAGACAACGCAACAATGCATGAAGCAACATCACAGTGGCCAGTGCTTTGAGAAAGGCCGCATGCATTAACGAGCAGGAGGCTTTCCTCAGAATATTGAAGGTCCTTTGTTCTCAGTTTGCGGAATGTAAAATTTTCCCCTGCAGAAAATTAGGGGCCCTAGTCGTGACTACGTAGGCATTGTTTTCATGTCTACATTAAATGTGCAATCCCGAATTAGTGGTTCTGTCATTGCTTATTCTTTTTCTTCAGCTTCCTTTTCCAGCTGCAAACTGTGAACACATTCCACCTCAACACTGTTCTCCTCTATTCCAATCTAGATGCAAGATTCTCTGAAACAAACAAAGAATGACTGACCATGTCAGATGCTGAATGTCTTTAGTCAGATTTGAGCAGTTTTTTAGCGCATTCAATCACAATTAGTAAAGAAGTACTGTGAGTGGAAAAGGCATGTAAAGTGTTATCCACTTGTAATGATACCGGATATAACTATATACTGCTTATAACGATGAAATTCTTTAGATTTATCGATTCTCCCATTGCCCCTACGTAAAAATAAATTGAATTTAACCGTACAATTATCGGCGAAATAACGAATGCAACGATAGGATTCTGGCAGCCGTATGGTGTTTACCACCAAAATTTGTCTGAAAGTCTTATAAAAAATGAAATACTTTGAAGCGAGTGACATAAAGACTCCACGAACGGACCGGCATGGCGAAATCCATGAGGGAGCATTGCCTACAGCCTTCAGAACCAAGCGCTATCGTCATCACAATCGCTGGAGAAGGGAACTTCTCACACAAACGTAGTTTCTGCCTGAGATGGTTAAGAACTCGTGAAAGACATGAGAGTGCAAAAATGGCAACACGGACGAGTAAGGGAACAGGACGAGCGCTGCACTCTTTCAACAGGATTTATTCAAGGAATTATTAAAGGCGTATAGCCTGCAAGTCTCGATTATCGGAATGCAGAGTGCTCTTGAAAAGCCGGGATAAGACAGAACGTGAGCTCGTGGAAGCCTTCTATATCGAGAAGCGAGGTGATTATTGCATCAATGACACGTCAGTTGTTCTTCGCCACAGTGAAATGCTGTTTCTCGATGCACAACTGTGAGAGGTAACTGTTTGTCAACTGCGATTAAGAGCATGGATAAGGGCAGGGGCTATATAAATGCTCTTCCTTGAATAAATCCTGTTGAAAGTGCAGCGCTCGTCCTGTTCCCTTACCCGTCCATGTCGCCATTTTTGCGCTTTCATGTCTTTTACGGATACGCGCGTCAACAAGCCCAGCTGCAAGTACTTCTTGGTTAAGAACTACTTTTTTTTTAAGTGTTCACTTTTCTTGCGCATTCCCCTGTTTCGCGCTGTCCACAGTGCAGTCAGTGCAGTTCTTGGCAACGGGCCAAGATGCTGTTTCTGATAACATTGCAGCCTGTTTCTTTTGTTTGACGGGAGCTCTGGAGGGGGTGGGGGTGGCTCGCTGGGCGAACTTGGCAGAGCGCCAAAACACTGCGCGCCCTTGACAGGAGCACGGATGGCGGCGGCTACATGCATGGGGTAATACGTGGGTGTGTTCTTTCAGCTTTTTTTTACCGGTCCAATTATAATGATAATCGGTTATAATGATCGTGTTTTCCGGTTTCCTCAATATCATTATATAAGCAAATTGCACTGCAGTTAGCCACAGGCACCCTGCACAGCAACAAAATGGAAAGAACTGCTCAGACTTGCATTTCTGCTTAGTATTCAATTGCCACACATGAACCATACTTGTCACACTTTAGTGTCCTGCACTGAACTCTTCTGCAACACCCAGTTATTCAGCCTTCTGGCAAAGCCAATCTTTCGTTTTGAGATGCATACAAAATAAATCGTCAAATTAAAAGTTTCGCTCGGCCTCCTTAGCCACACACAAGCAGTGTGTGGCAGTGTAAACAAACGAGGACAAACAGAGAGGAACTAATAGGATGGGCATCGAAGCTATGAACATTTATTACAAGAAGGGAGCAAGCATCTATACTGCCCTCTTTTTTTCAAAATAAATGATGGCAGTCAGTGCCCGTCGTATGGTTCTTCTCAGTTTGTTATCTGTTTGTACTGCCACACTCCACTGTACACAACAACTCCCAATTCCACAAGAGGTACAAGAAGATGGAGCAAACGATGGACTAACAAGCGAATTCCATTTGCACAAATACCCCCACATATAAAGCCTACCACAGCCCGTTGTTTCTGCACACTCTGTGGTAAATGGTGGAAGATGCCCTTCCTCTGAAATGCCCTTCTATACATCTCCTTGGAACACTTTTTATTCAGAAAGGAATGCTGACCTGTTTGCAACTGGCGGTGGCCTATTCGAACCAGTTTACATCAAAGTGTTCAATAGATGTTCGAGATCATAATCCGTGTTAATTTTAATGCTGCAAAAAGTGGTGAGAGAGTGGTGCTGCAAAATTCTCTACAAATCCCAAACAAATGCCAAGCATGTTAAAATTCACACGAAGGGCACAGCACTCACCTCAACTGCAGCCAAGTACATCTGGGAACAGGTCTCGCTGTCAGGCAACACCTGCATTTGCGGGGCATTTTAAATCCTACAGAGAAAAACAACTTAGTCAAACAGCACGAGCTCAGCTGATACTTGACAAAGCGATATTATGGCTATTTACATAAAACATAAAAAAACGTAATGTACACATGATTACTGATTCCATTCGCTTCCAATAGTTTTGGAGGATTGCTGGGCCTTCCAAATGAATTTAATTTTCGTGCCGAAGTGAGGGTGCTCAATGAATGCTCTTCTTAATCTAAAAATAGGTGCTCAAGACTGACAAGAAGTGCTTAAGTACACTGTGAAAGCAATGTCTGTGAGTTTTGTACATGCTATATTGCTGTTGTGGGTGCTTTGCATGTTGAGGGCTGAATTTTTTGTTACTCTATATTACTACTGTCATTCTCATTACATGTGTCACTTCCATCACCACAGGAATCGATTAGAATGTCACCCTGATCGCTGCACTCAACATTGCTATTCTCAAAGGGAATATATATTATTTTTTATTAGAATAACTGTTTTCTCCAGGTCATGGTTATCAGCCTGTATGCCAGATAACAGCAAACTAAAATATCAACAAATTCAAATACTGACTTGCGTAAATCAAAGAAAATAATAAAAAAAAATTATCTCGGTCTAATCGCACATTTGTTGGTGCTCAAATTTTGCACAGAGGTTGCATTTGGTGGTCAGTTTTGTTTTGTACTACATTTAGGTGGGGTATACCTGATTCAGTCAGAATAAATCGAAAATCTCCATCGTCTGTTGTGACAGCAATCTTTCGCAGCAATCATATCATAGCGCCATCTGCGCTCGCCGAAGGGATGAGCACTCTACCATTGAGGCTGCGGCAAAATGCACAGGAGAAAAAGTGGCTGTGCGGTTGGCTTGAAGGTGCTTTCTTGGCCATTTTATCTAAATTGGGCGCAGAAAATGCCGTTGCATGCAACAGCTTCGTTCCCCGCACCTTGTGTTTCTCCCATGAGTTTCTTCGCAACCTCCCTGCACGGTAGAGTGTTCGCTGATCTGGAGGGTGCATGGTGGTGCTACTGGCATCTTTACTGCGAAAGCTCGCAGTTTTGGTCAACCGTCGCCGCAGACAATGAAGATTTCCAATTAATTTTGACCGAATCAGGCAAGTACTCCACCGAAAAGTAACATAATACAAAACTGACTGCCAAATGCCATCTTTTTGTGAATTTTGAGCACTAACGAGCAAGTGGTTAGGCAGAGGTAATTTTTTTTTTCGATTTTCTCTGATTTACACTACAATTGCAATGACGCAAACGCGGCTGATATGAATTCGTAAAATTCCCCAGCCGGAGTGCATTGGGTACAATGTGCAGATTTTCGGATGTTCCGCAATCACTAGTTGCGCTGTAAGCACCGCGAGCAGTGAGCGACGGCGCATGGCCCACACTTTGCTGAAGTCGCGAGTAAGCACAGGTGCGCAGCCCATACATCGTCAGCATCGTGGTCACCAGTAACGTACACAACGAAATTAGTGAGCGGTGGCCATACGGTCGTAAATAATACCCATCAGCCATAAACAGATTTCAGTGAATCTTACATATTTATTATGCAAAGATATCAATACAACTTTGTCAGTGAATTCAAAAAGTCTCCTGTCCCTCATAAAGAAGCTGTTTTTTTATCTTATGGTCTTGAACAAGCATTTAGAAAAGAAAATTAGCAAGTTTTCTCCACATGATGGTGCATTATCTATTCCACCAAAAAGTGAAATGCTACTACAAGGTAATACAGCAACTCATAAGGCTGATTTACTGTGCTTTCCAGTTTATTAAGACAGTTTGCAAGTGCCAGGATGATAACATCATTATTCATTCAAGAACAGTGGGCAGTTAAGTGATATGGATCACTCAAAATACAAAACATCAAAAAATGTTGCTAGCATTACTGTCACATCCAGAGAATACCAAACGGCTCTGTTGCATTACCTGATCATAGTCAGGATCCTCTATCATAGAACATGAAAAAAGCTACTCATAAAGTTGAGAATGCTGATAAAGTTCACCTTTTCACCCACTACAGCTCCAAGAGAAAAAAGCTGCGAAGGCCTCCACCAAATACTGGTGCCAATGCTCTGTTCTAACCAGCACCACTAATAAATGAAAACCTAGAACCATCGCTGCAATATGCACCTTTGGTGGTGCACTTCAATTTCAGTTGGGACTTCATCCTAGTGTATGAGTAAGAAAATTAAATACTTTAAAAAAAAACCATCTACTAGTCCATGATATACAACCCCACCTAGCTCCCGATATAAAATGCAAGCATCATGTAGAAAAGCAAGTGTGCAATCCACTGTGAAACCCAGGAGCACAGTGTAAATGGCATGTTACATGAAGTTGTGTAAGTCAGTACAGGTTCAATGAAGGTAACAATCACGGCCTTGTTGGTAAATCATACTGCATCAACCGCATATAAATTTATGAACACCGGAAGGTGAGGCCCAGTACTGTATGTGGTTATGAATTACCAGCAAGCGTGTATTGCAGTTTCAAATGACTGTGCATCGAGTATGTATTTACATAGCAGTCTCCACTGTTTTAAAAAATTGTTGATGGTAATGATGACAAAATTTTTGGACAAGAAAGTAAGAAATTATTCCACATTTAAAGTAAAAATGTGCCCTGTTGACCATTTTTTCAGTGCAGGAAAAATGCACAAAGATAACAAAAACTATGAGACAGGCTCAAGCCCCGCGGTTCTCAAACTGGGCTATGGAAAAAAAAAAGGGTTCTTTAAAGTGCTTTCAGGGTTGCCTAAACACCTATATCCACACAGCTTCAACTGCAACCTTTCGTTTACTAACTTTATTTTGGAACCAATCCTATTGTAATTGCTTGTAGCAGGCTGTTTCACTAAACAGCCAGTTGCTACAGATTGGATTTGGGATTTTTTGAATGGGTATGTGTCTGCATGCTTTTTCTCTGCGTACATGTTAGGCAGGAATGGATGGAAGCTAAAACATGCAGGGTTCTTCAGCACCTTTTAGTCATTTGTAGGACAGCATGTATTTTTTGCAAAATTGATGAAAATTTTTTGACTGCATGAGCAGATGAGGTGCACAGAAATGGCTCTCAACAAACTTCACAATTCTAGTACGAATGGGTCAAATACATCCTATTTTCTTTATCCTCATTTAGTGCCTGTGGGACAGATATGTCCTACTTTTTCCGCTAAACTGTTAATAATAATAATTGGTTTTTGGGGAAAGGAAATGGCGCAGTATCTGTCTCATATATTGTTGGACACCTGAACCGCACTGTAAGGGAAGGGATAAAGGAAGGAGTGAAAGAAGAAAGGAAGAAAAGGGCGCCGTAGTGGAGGGCTCCGGAATAATTTCGACCACCTGGGGATCTTTAACATGCACTGACATCGCACAGCACACGGGCACCTTTAGCGTTTTTATGGAGGGAAAACGCTAAAGGCGCCCATCTGCGCTCGCCGAAGGGATGAGCACTCTACCATTGCGGCTGCAGCAAAATGCACAGGAGAAAAAGTGGCTGTGCGGTTGGCTTGAAGGTGCTTTCTTGGCTATTTTATCAAAATTGGGCGCAGAAAATGCCGTTGCATGCAACAGCTTCGTTCCCCGCATTTTGTGTTTCTCCCATGAGTTTCTTCGCAACCTCCCTGCACGGTAGAGTGTTCGCTGATCTGGAGGGTGCATGGTGGTGCTACTGGCATCTTTACTGCGAAAGCTCGCAGTTTTGGTCAACCGTCGCCGCAGACAATGAAGATTTCCAATTAATTTTGACCGAATCAGGCAAGTACTCCACCGAAAAGTAACATAATACAAAACTGACTGCCAAATGCCATCTTTGTGTGAATTTTGAGCACTAACGAGCAAGTGGTTAGGCAGAGGTAATTTTTTTTTCGATTTTCTCTGATTTACACTACAATCGCAATGACGCAAACGCGGCTGATATGAATTCGTAAAATTCCCCAGTAGGAGTGCATTGGGTACAATGTGCAGATTTTCGGATGTTCCGCAATCACTAGTTGCGCTGTAAGCACCGCGAGCAGTGAGCGACGGCGCATGGCCCACACTTTGCTGAAGTCGCGAGTAAGCACAGGTGCGTAGCCCATCTTTAACATGCACTGACATCGCACAGCACACGGGCGCCTTTAGCGTTTTTATGGAGGGAAAACGCTAAAGGCACCCATGTGCTGTGCGATGTCAGTGCATGTTAAAGATCCCCAGGTGGTCGAAATTATTCCGGAGCCCTCCACTATGGCGCCCCTTTCTTGCTTTCTTCTTTCACTCCCTCCTTTATCCCTTCCCTTAGTTCAGGTGTCCAACGATATATGAGACAGATACTGCGCCATTTCCTTTCCCCAAAAACCAATTATTATTATTAATAGTTCAGGGGAAAAAGTGGGACATATCTGTCCCACAGGCACTAAATGAGGATAAATAGGACGTATTTGACCCATTGACCTGCATGGGTTTCCTCACTGAGTTAGTTTCTTCTAACTACTTCGTGAACTTGTTCACACTTGTTTGCTTGTTGAACTTTTTTTTTGATAGTGTTGTTTATTGCCTCTGGGCATAAGGGGAGTTGAGAAGAAAAGAGAAAGAAAAGAGTGGGTGGGTGTTAAATAAAGCAGGAAAGATGTGCCGATCTAATGAAGGTGAGGAGGGAGCGGTGATGTGGCCCCTGCATCCAAGCAATATATGAGGATGGGTTGTCTGGCTGGAGACCCGCTGCTACTAGGTGGGCGAATTCTGGTTGGCTTCAGCACCAGGCAAACCCACAACAAGTGATGAATGTCAGCCTCAGTGTCTTGCGAGTTGCAGACTGGACACCCTAGGCAGGGATATAAGTGGTGAAATTGAGGCCACGTCCGAGTTACTGCAGAGGTGAGGGCAACCCCAACCCGAATCCTCTGGAGGACAACCTCCTCTGCATGGGTAAGACCGCGGGGGAGGGTTATCGCACACGGAGGGATGAGAGCACGTGTGCGGCTCCAAAGGTGTTCCTTTCTTGCGAGAAGGAGGGTAGCATTATCCATACTAAGGAATTGAGGCATTGATGTGGGTAGGGTCGCCAAGCGAATTGCAGAATCTGCAGATCTTTGTGTATTGAGCAGGTCACGTGGGACCCAGTCAATTGGAATGGCTTGCGGGATGTGAGCCGCCAGGCGATGTATATTCTAGTAGATTTCTGGGCTGCGGCTGGCGCGTCGGAGTAGATATTGAACTTGTTTGCACTACTTTTCCTGTCATGGAACACCAATGGCATCTACGCCTTTTGTAAGGGAAGACTTCACAGGAGACATGTATTGCCACCCGCTGGTAGAGACGTGCTCCCAGCGAACAGCGCCAAGCGATGACGATGGGAATTTACAGGTGAAAAAGAATGAAGTTGCAGCCAGAGAGGCGACGACAATGAAGGCGCAAAAAGTGCTCACACTAACTACCCGCGCGGTCAGAAGCGGCCAGCCTGGCCGCGACCATCTGATGCAGAGCACCGAATAAAAGGCTTCATGCAGAAGACATAGACAATTTCAGTCCCGTGGTGAGGCACCGAGAACTGTGTGCGAGGAGCTCTTCATGAATGAGCGCATGAATTGGGGCACGCAGGTCGGAGTCGGCGGCCAAAAGGGAGGCAGCCGGGTCAGGCTGTAAACAGATGGATTGTAGTTGATCGAGGCGTTGGCAGGTCGCGATGATGATGATAGCATCGATGGTCGTAGGGTTTTGGACGGCAAGGGCAGTGAACGCCAGAGAGCCGATACCCTTCAGGACGTGGCAAACATGGTCAGCCTTGGTCAGGGAGGCATTGACACACCGGCAGAGAGCAAGTACATCTTCAATATAAGTGTACGACTCGGCAGGGCGCTGGATGCGGTCAGCGAGCTTCTTCTGAGATACTTGAGATTGAACAGCCGGGAAGCCAAAAATCTGTCGCAACTGCTGCTTGAACCTTGTTTAGTCGGGAATATCCGTCTCATGATTTATGAACCATGCGCGTGCAACGTCAGTCAAATAGGAGGACACATTCAGGAGTTTAAGTGAGTCGTCCCAGCGGTTGAACGAACTCATGCGGTCGTAGCGGTCAAGCCAGTCGTTGATGCCGTCGCTGCAGAAGCCAGCAAACATCTGAGGGTCGCGTTGACGGCTGCTCATGGTCCAAGTTGCGGGGGTAGCAGAGGGCGATCGGGAGGAACCCGGGCCATCGGCGTTCTCCTCTTGGGACATGACGGTGAGAGTACACAAGCGGCGACCACGCAGCTCGAGGGAGAAGCGGGGAAAGAGGATACGGGGGATCCAAGGCGCACCTCCACCACGTGTAAGGGAAGACTTTACGGGAGACATTTATTCTAACTTGCTGGCAGAGACGTGCTCCCAGCGAACAGCACCAAGCGATGATGATGGGAATTTAAAGGTGAAAGGGAATGAAGTTGCAGCCAGAGAGGTGATGACGACGAAGGCGCATAAAGTGCTCACACTTTGTTCAATTTTTAGAGGGTTGTGCCGGCAAGCTGAGCATCACCGGAGACGACAACCATTTGTGGCCATTTTTTTTACCCTCCATGTTAATCAGGAAGGGCTTCTTGCTGCTGGCGGTTCTGAATGTTTGGCTATTGATGATTTGGAGCCCAGGAATAAACTCTACATAGAATGTTTGAAAATTACCACTCAAAATTTAGTTGTTATGCTAAATGTCCCAGTATTTTCCACATGGTAAAAAAAAGCGCTTTTCTCTTATTACCTGTCACCTCAAATCTCCGGAACAAGTGCATGTTGTTATCTAGAGCTGTTCCTCTCCATGCAGAAAAAGGGAATCACTCATAGGGCATTTTGATTTTGTTTTTGGCAGATCGAACATAGCAAAAAACTTGCAACGCACCTGAAAAAAGAATGAAGTTTCAAACTCTCTCCTCGCTATCTCATCTAGTTGACGCAGCTGAAGCCATTTTTTAACCAGTCATTGAAAGCTTAAGATAGGTGCCAGCACAGCATAAGTGGGACTACACCATCTCACTGCCTCTTGCAAGCATTTAGCATGGGGAACAAAGTGGGACGTACGTGTCCCATTGTTCCACAAAGAGACAGTGGAGTTCCCCAAGGCTAGAAAGATTAAAAGTGGTCTAGTCGCCTTGAGCGCACCCCTGACAAACACTCTTGTGAGTTCTTTTTTTGAAGCGATGTTTATTGCCTCAGGGCATAAAAACTATGAAGTGAGAGATGAGTAAGATGCTTAAATAAATGAAAAAAGGTGGGCTGATTTGATGAAATCAAGAAGTGAACGATGATGTGGATCCTGTGTCCAGGCAATATAGCAATCCGGATTGTCCGGTGAGAGTCCCACTGCCGCCAGGTACAGAATTCTCGTCGGCTTCAGCGCCAGGCAGTCCCACAACAGGTGGTGGATATCTGCCTCAAAGTCTCTGTTCTTGCAGACTGGACACCTGGGGCGGGGATATAAATCTTTGAAATGCGGCCACTTGCGTGTCACCACTGGAGTTAGGGCAGACCCGACCCGTATCCTCCGAAGCGCAACGTCCTCTGCACGGGTAAGACCACGGGGGAGGGTTACCGCACACGGAGGGATTAGAGCACATGTGCGGCACCGGAGGTATTCCTTTCTTGTTAAAAGGAGGGTGGTGTCATCCAGAGTGAGGACTCGAGGCAAAGACGAGGTTGGGGTCGAAATGCGGGTCGCAGATTCTGCGCGGCTTTGTGCGCTCAGGACGTCACGCGGGACCCACTCAATACAGATTTGCTGTGGGATGCGTGCCGCTAGACGATGGATGTCTTGGCAGATTTCTGGGGTGCGACTGACTTGTCGTAGTAGGCATGTGACGTGAAGGGTATCGGTGCGAATGACAATGCGGGCCGTGGGTAGCACGGGAATGGCGGCCTTTTTTTGAACTCAATGCAGTAGGTAGGTGGAGTCAACCAACGCGTAGAGTGCCTTTCAGCCAGTCCAGTGGCGCCTTCGCTTCCATTTTTATCTTGTTTTCTAGGATTCTGCGAATAGACAGTTTCAGTCACAGGCAATATAGCCGCAAATTAGGCCCACAGAAATAAAAATACACGTGGACTCTGATTTACGTATCACTCTGCGATGGCAGAGTGGCAAGCCACCACAGGGCTGGCTGATGCATTGGTTGACTCCTTCTACCTACCGCATTCCATTAAAAAAAAAAGGAGGGAGCTGGGACGTTTAATCTGATTTAATTAGAGCAATCAGCTGTACAGGACAATAACTCGAAGTTTCTAAGAATGTCCGGAATGTGTAGATAGAGTTCTCGCGGTAAAAAGACGAGTTCAGATTCCTCTTTAGTGCACCTTTAAGCTAACAACCTGAAACTTTCAGACTGCAGCCAAAGCCCAGAGTTCATACGTCCGACCACTCTGCAACAGCTTGACGAAGAATTATCAGCTGCCTGGACATACATGAATGTGCTGCCACCTCGACACATAACCTGTGCAGACCCTAAATGTAGATGTTTAACTTGACAGGATGAAAGCCTGGAAGCGAGATGACCAAGCAACTATATGGCAACCTCGGCTATGCAAGCCTCATTAACTGATAACAAGAGGCCTAAGGCACATCCTACCTTGAGAACCAGTCGCTGCAACATCTGTTACAAATATATTTTCTCGGGCTACTAGAATACAGCCCCAAAATTCGTGCTTTCAGCCAAGAGGGTTTCAAAGCTAAAACTTTTACAGCAGTCAACAGGTGATAGAAGACTACAGCCAGGGTGCAAACCAGGGTGAGTTAGATGGCATAGGCAAGCACACAAGAAATGGGATGATAAAAAATGAGCGCTTCAATTGTGTCGCCTCTTTTTCATCATTCTCCTGTTTCGTACTTCTTCAAAGATGGAAGATTACAACAGCAATACTCAGTCTTGCCATGCATAATAATAATAATTGGTTTTTGGTGGAAAGGAAATGGCGCAGTATCTGTCTCATATATCATTGGACACCTGAACCGCGCTGTAAGGGAAGGGATAAAGGAGGGAGTGAAAGAAGAGAGGAACAAATAGGTCCGTAGTGGAGGGCTCCGGAATAATTTCGACCACCTGGGGATCTTTAACGTGCACTGACATCGCACAGCACACGGGCGCCTTAGCGTTTTTCTTCCATAAAAACGCAGCCGCCGCGGTCGGGTTCGAACCCGGGAACTCCGGATCAGTAGTCGAGCGCCCTAACCACTGAGCCACCGCGGCGGGGGCATCCATTTCTCTCGGAAAAACCTGCACAGTGGCGCCATTTCCAAAGGAAATCAAGTTGGCAAACAGCAGTATATAGGCTACAACCAAAGCCATTAACAGCATCCCATTAGGAAGAGTAAGGTGTCAAGGCAAGTTAACTCATGGGATGGGCTGTGGCACACACCTGTAAC